>NC_046335.1:8843928-9154017 GCF_000738735.6 Corvus cornix cornix
TTTTCAGAGTACAAAAAAAGGAACTTTTTAATTTCATTTATGCCTGTGTATGAAATCTCTGCAATTCATTGTTCCAAAAGCTCTCAGGCTGATTACAGATGTTGGCACCTCTGCTATCCTAAATGAATCACTGAGGATAAAATCTTTATTAAGCTTATACATCTTGGCTCCAGATTAGAAGTGTTGTGTGTAAAATCAAGGTATCAGAAAGCAGCAGCAGCATTTCATTGCGTCCTGCATGATCCAAGAGGAAAGGTTGATCACAATGCCAATAATGTACTTCAGCAATGGCAAAATAAAGACAAGTCAAAGGAGTTTTAATCTTTGGGAGAGCACATGGCAGTATCTCCCCCAGTCAAAAGCATTAAAAATTCAGCATTTTATTAAACAGGTTTCTGCAGGGGAAAATGCTGTGCTGCTAATTTGGAGTGAAACATTAGCACAGTGCAAGCAAGCTTAGTATAAGTTAACGTTTCCAAATTCTCACTTGCCTAGTAGGAAAGGTTACTTAAAGGATGATAAGTCTAAAGACTGATTAGGTGTGTAATCATGGTGTTATTATGCTAATGGTGGATTTGTTTGTTGTCGTGTTATCAACAAAAGATTAAGCAAATCCCTACATGAAAGCTTGAGGTGAAATAGTCGGCTAGAGAAGGGGTTTGGGCAGCAAATCTGTGCATTATCATCACTTCTTTGTGGAGTAATTATTGCCGTACGGGGTGCTTTTCTCTCAGTTCTCACAGGTGGCAAACCCACACTTTGCTGAGCAATTTTGCTTGCAGTCATGTTGCTCCTTGGACTGGCTTGGTTTCTGAAGGCTGCTTATTCCAGTGGAGCTTCAGCAGTTAAACCAGCGATGGGACAGCTAGGAACATCATCTTTTCAAACAGAAAGGCATCTTTGGCTAGAGAAACAGCCGGTGGCTGTGTAAACTTTTTCTTAATACTTCAAGACTGAAAGGTCTCCCAAGTGTGGTCCTCTTGTGCTGGGTTCGGTTGAGCTGTATGTCTCGGCACATTCTGAACTTATCCTGCCTGGGAGAATCTCTGCTCTGCCATGGCATCCTATCCCTGCCAGCAGCCCAGGCTTCTGGGCTCAAACCTGAGCCTCCCGAAACCCGGCATGGAAAGGAGGGGGGTGGCCAGAGGGTCTTTGCAGTGAAATTTCTCTGCCATATCAGCATGTGGCCAATAACTCAATCGTGTCTGTGCATCAGTATGCACCAGGCTGCGGAGAGGCAGAAATGCGGTTTGCATTCTGATGCAAATGCCCTGCTCAGGCTCTGGCTGCAGCGTGTTGCTCTGTGTCTTGTGCCTGTTCCATCCTGATACAATCTGCTGGGATTCCTCAGGGATTTGGATTTTTCCTATTAGGGCTTTTTTTTTCTTTTTTTTTCTTCTTATTTTCTTTTTTAAATTTTTCCTATGCCTATTTGCTTTAAACCTTCAGCTTTTAGGAAGTATGCCTTGCAGAATACTTCCTGCAGAGTTCTGGTTAAACACACCTGAGCTGAATATTTCACTCTACAATGTCATAACTTGTTATGACAGAGATGAGTTTAGGGTGGGGGTCGATCAGTTACCACGACGGTTGTCCAAAAGAACTGAAGGAAGATTTGGACTCTGGCTGGATAAACTCTCTCAGCTTTCTTGAAATCCATGCAGTGCCAAAGTTTTCAGGATCCGAATCTGATTCTCTGTGCTTATAGACTAGGCAGCAAAACAACCTCCACATGACAGTGTCTGGAGCTGGTCATGGATATTTGAGAGTCATGTCACTCTAATGGAGTTTTCCTTGAGAAATACTTCACCATTTCATTCTGGGAAAACAAAAAAACCCCATTTTGATTAATTTTAATTTTTCAATGTAGGCATGTTTTAGAACATTTAGGGTCTTCATGATAAAATAAATTTCAGTTTCAAAGTCTTATCTATTTTACTTTGCAAAAATATCTTGGTTTATAATTTTTTTCCTAGAAGAAGAGAGCCTAAAGCACTTGTGAAGCAAATACCAAGTGAAGCAAATACCAAGTGAAACAAATACCAAAATTACAGCTGCCCCCTGACAGAATTCTAGCTGAATATATACCAAAAACCTCATTTGTTTATCATGATATGAAAGAGAAACAGATCTATATACAGATCACAAACACTGAAATAATCATGAAGCCAATTATCTTACCTCAGTGGGACATAAATGTGCCTAATTTTAAGTAGGCTATCTGGGAGCTTTGCTGAATAGGCAAACTTAGTAACTTGGTGGATATCTGCAAGCTCTTAAATAAAGTAACAACATACTCTAAAGTGTAAAAGCATCACTGGAACCCACTGAAACCTGTGTGTTATCACTGGAACACTAGTCCCAGCCACAGTATGTTTTATTTTTCCATGTCAGTGGCAGTAACAGCTTGAGTGTCTCACAGCATAATGAACGCTGTATTGACCAAAAATAGTATTTAGCACAGAATTTTCCATAGTGAGCTTAATTTCCAGTCTTTTTCCAATTCACATCTGCATTCTTATTATGCGGTTCTTGTCAGCCTAAGCTGGAAAACATTTTGGGCATGGTCTGAGTAGATTTTGCTGGGTTTAATGTAAAATCTGACATCGGTTTTGCCCCCTGTAGGAATACCAGATATGCAGAGTGGTGAGGGGTGAATTCCAGCTGCCAAACTTGGAAGGTGGACAGGGAGATTGCAAAGGTTGGCTCTGCCGCCAGGGCAAGCCAGTCCCAGACCCCTGGGGAAAATTTGAAGAACGATGCCAAGTGCAATGTGGCTTTTAGTCATCATAATTGTATTTATAAAGCTACCAGGCCACCTGCTCAAGTGCTTGAGCTGCTGCTCAGCCGATTAAAACACGGTAGCCAGGTCATAAAATATGTATTAGAAGAACCAGACAACGTGTTAACTCGTGGCACCGAGAGGGAGCAAGCCTCACCCTTGAGCAAACACAAGCAAACACAAAACCTATAGATTGCCCCAAATCCAGCATCATTGCTGTCACAGGCCAGGGGATGCCAAATCAAAGCGTGAGTTGGAGCTGCGAGTGAGCAGGGCTGGAGCTCTCAGATGGCGTCTGCCAGGAGCTGCCAGCCCTCGGGCACTGCTCCAGGGCTCTCCTGGAGCGGCAGCTTTGGCCACTGACGGTCCGCACCGCGCCGGTGACTTGCTGTGAAGGGTCTCCTGACACCCCTCGCCCCCAGTACAGGCAGGCTTGGAGGATATATGTGCTGCTCTGCCTCAAAATGGTAACATCTGATCTTTCTCCCCAGTCACCATAGTTACCTTTTCATCTGAAGGAAGGAAATTTTGCTGCGCAGGGCTTTTTTGTCTGTGGTGGTTTTGTTTTGTTTTGTTTCAAAGGAAACTCAATCAAGACGAAGCACTGATTCAGTTCTGAATCAAACACATCTTTCCCGTGCTTCATTAACAGCTTTTCTTTGTGTATTTAGGTAACTGAAAACTTTAACAGTAATTCAGGTACAGTGAAGTCTGGATGTATTTTCACTAGGTGCCTTAAGTGCAGGGACAGTTGCTCACCAATCTTTTCCTGAGTAACAAAATGACTGCTTTACCAGAAAACAGCATCTCAATATTCCCAGATCTACTGTAAGGCCAGAATCAACAATACCCCTTTGCACACTGAGAAACGGCCATATACTTCATTTATGACAAACACTGGCTGGTATAGAAAATCTGAAAATAAAATTTAAAAACCCCTAGAACATAAAAAAACAAGCAAACAAAAATAAAAACATTTAAGTGGTTAGGTGCTTTGAGTTTCTTACTCTCTGGGAGCACTAATTCTGGAAAAAAACCCCAGAATTCTTGGAAGGGAGTAGCTCTGCTCTGTTTTTGAAGCAGGTGAGGATATTGAGAAGGAAAAAGAATATAAAGAATTAAATATAATTAGGAAAGTTTGTTATTCATGGCAATAAATGGGAATCTTCTTCTCCAAAGATAAAGATTTAACATTCATCTAAAGGAAAGGAACTTATAGGAAAGAAGTAGCTTATCACAGAAAACCTGAAAGACATGCTATAAAAGTTACTCTTGCTTATATGGAAGAGAATTGCTCTTGGAAAGAGCATGCCACTCAGTAGGCCAGTCTCTGGCATTGTCCTTTAGCAAACCCAGCAAGAGCCACCAGGAAATTTCTCTTACATCAGGACTCCTCTGGAAGCAGAAGGATGAAACCAGACCCTCTGTCCCCATACCTGTCCCCCTCTGGGACCAAGGAATGAGGGGATGTCAAAGCACCAGATTTGGGCTGGCAACATAATCCTTGGGATCCAGCTGAGCCTGGCATCATTTATAGTACCCCTGAGGCTTCTCTCATACGTGACCAACTCCCTCAAAACCTTGTTTGTCACCTTTGTTTCAAGCCTTTCTGTGTTATGTGACTCAACCAGTCCTATGAAAAGGCATGTTCACTTGGGGGGGTAGGGGGATGATTACCACTTTCCATAAGAGAAAATAAAAGGAAAGCATTCTGTCTTTCTACTCAGAAACATTTTGTTCCATGGTAGCACCCCAGGCTTGGCCAGGGGACCACAAGGAAGGGATCACAAAATTCAGTGCAGTAGCAGCAAAGCATTGCCCCAGCTGAGGTGAGCCCTCCTTACACCCTCCAGCCAGCTGTTTCACCTTTCCAAACCGGGACATTTGGCTTCCAGGTTGAATACTACACTTATAAAACAAATTATGAAGTTTTGATCTGGTTCAGAGTAGCTCCAGATGAGGCAGGGACACATTAAACATCTTCAATCAGAAGGGTTTGTTCCGAGACCACTTTCAGGAGCCAGAGGAAGGGAGGTGTTGGACATCCCCATCCCTGCCCTGCCCATGACCAACCATTTCATCTCCAGACAGGACTCAAACTTGACACTGAGTATGAAGACAGCTGGAAGTCTTCTTTTACCCCTCAGCTTGCTTTAAAACAAGCATGAGTTTTTCCGTGCTTTGCCTTGTTATTTTCTTTTTTTTTTTTCTGGGGACAGGAGGTGGTTGTCAGCAGAAACTTCTAGACATCTTTCAGCTTCCCTTACCCACAAGGAATCTTAGAATTAAGATAGCTGCCTCATATTTCAAACTGCATTCTCACAGCTCCCTGTTCAGCTAGTTATTCTTACAGTCTGTGTTGGGTTGAGGAGTTGAAACCATGCTTTGTTACTTGGCAAAAAAACTGTTCCTGGTATTTTGGAACACTTAAGTCACTTTCATGTGTCTTCATTTCCTTAATAGTCTTTTTCCAATCAGGTGTCAACTCAAGCTGTCATCACCAAAGCCTGAGAAAAAAATCTCTCCCCAATCCCACCCTCCATTCTTTAGAAGACCATAACAGTTGCTATTCTAAATAATTCACCAGCCTGGAGAAGTGTGATATTTGGGCATTTGTAAGATTTTCCAACATACCAGTGTAGTGACCTTCCTCCTCAGCCTTGTTTGATGTTCTTTATATATATATATATATATATATGGCATCCCATTTGAAACTTGTCGAAAGTTTAACATGCAAATATTTACTCTTTAAAAATCTGCTTGCTCCCTTTTTCTAAAATCATTGCCCTGAAGCAGGGCAAGAACTTCCCAGTAGAGGTGATCTGTTCCTGAACTTGGAGCTTTCATGCAAGCATTTATTGTAAACCTGAAACCATTTGATATAAATTACTGCCGGCTCTGAGCTGGTCCATTTGTGACAGGGACACCGAGAGTACGTACCCAGATCACGCACGTGGTCATTCTGCCAGACATCTGTGATTTATAATTCCAGGAAAGACCAGTCCCTCTCCCTGTAACTGAATAATGTACTCACAGGTCAAAAGGTAGATACCTAACCCTTACACTCAGAATCCTAGGGAATACAAAAGAATGTGGTGCTTCTGCCATATACCACCTTGCTTTTTTGTAGCATCATTTTAGGAGGTGGAATTGAAATGTTCAGGCAGTTTGCCTACCTTTCTGTTAATAATAAGATCAAAGCAAAACAAAAGAGAAAAATTAACCTTATTTCACCAGAACGTGATAGGAATAATGTGTGATTTTACACTTTTAGCTGTTTGTTTACATGGTTATCTCATGCACTTCATTGTACAAAGCTGTTTTTGTTTTTTACCATGATGTTGATAACTATCATTTTCATATTAAAAGCTCTTCTTCTCTGACTGGTTACTTTCCCCAAGCCAATTGCACCAGTTAATGAATGAGATATCCTGCCCTTCAAAAATGCAGGCTGAATTGGATCTTGCCCTGGCAGAACAGAAAATAAATCCCAAACCTGTAGAAATTCTTCTGCGACACTTCCTCTATCACAAATAAAGAACCACTTGAGGAACATTCATGTATATGCACATCTATTCACTCATGCACTTTATTATGCACAATACGAATAACTGGCAAAAAAAATTCTATTACTCAAGCAGATTTTTTTTCTGTCAAATTGTAGGTGGAATGTATTGCAGAATTTTTATTTGCAGTATGCTGAGCAGGGTATAGAATCATATTGCATATGGAGTTGAATTCAAACCAGAGGTTTCCACTGGATATTATAATCAGAATTGCAAGAGTGAAATGGTGGAGCTTTTTGCCCAAAGAGGCTGTGGCACCTCAGTCTGTTGAGGCTTTCAAGACCCATTTGGACAAAGGACTGAGCAACCTGGTCTGATCTCAGAGCTGACTCTGATTTAAGCGTGATGTAGGATTGGAGTCCTTTCCAGTCTGGATTATTCTACAATCCCATGACATGAGATAGATGAAAAGTGTATCAAAGAAGGTGCAGAGACTGGATAACAAAGAAGGCAGAGCTGGAAAACAAGCTGTGTAGAAGACTGTTTAAATACTGTTTTAAATAGGAAGTGATTAAATTAATCATGACTACCAGGTGGCACTAACACCCAGCGGTGCCACTTACTGCTTACAGTTGGCTAGGAAGTTGTTTGCAGAAATGTTTTTGTAAATAAGAGGAAAAATTTTGGAAAAAAAAAAAATCGGTATGTGATTATATAAATACTCAGAACTGGAAACACAAATCTTAACAACAGAGGAATGTTACAGTATAGGAACATAAACTTCTAAACTAGAAATGATGATCACTCTGGGATTATTCATCATTTCCATGGTTATTAAACCTGCTTCTTTATTCTCTGAGATAATTCCATAAAACTATTAGGGTGGTAGACATACATGACACCGCATCTGCCTTTACCCTAAGCAACTCGATTGTTTGTTTTTCAACTGTAAAAGTGGTAAAGAAACTGTATAAGTATTCCTTAATGTAATTTACTATCCTACCACCATCTGCTACATTTGGCACTGAATGTGTAGCTGAAAACCCTTTTATAAGAGTGCCCTGAACCAGGAAGCCGATTCAGACCAGAACCAATTAGCATTCCCAGCCTCTCCCAGGGCACACGGCAGCAGAAGCACACACGCTGATGGTGCCTGCATTTT
Source organism: Corvus cornix cornix (assembly GCF_000738735.6). Taxonomy (NCBI): domain Eukaryota; kingdom Metazoa; phylum Chordata; class Aves; order Passeriformes; family Corvidae; genus Corvus; species Corvus cornix. The sequence continues at coordinate 8,851,379 of NC_046335.1, forward strand.
ACAAGCATTTATGTTTTGTGAGCACGAATATGTTGAGGAACCTGTTTCAGCTGTAGCACCTCTGTCTGTTCTGCACATCCCTGACACCAGCAATGAGAGGGCAGTAGAGAGAGATGTGCAGGGAATGCACAGCTGCTCACTCGTGACCAGTCAGATCAGATGGAGCAATAGCTCCATGGCTATAGTGTGTGTCCCTGTGTCTTGCACATATGTTGCCCATTGCTGCCACTGAATGTGAGCCAGACCTTGGGTGAACACTAAAGAGCTGGTTTAGGATTCAAGGCTGGATCTCCAGCTGCTGCAAATCAGTGTGATTCTGCTATTTCCTACAGCTCGGTACCCTCCACCTCAGCAATCCCCTGCTGGGTGATGGGGTCTTGCCAAGATCTGCTTCGCTCTGTGGAGCACTTAGCAGCTTTGCCCAGCTGATGGCACCTGGGATTTCACAAAATCCACAAATCATGCTTTTGGCAAGTACTTCTAATGAAACCTAAAGTGAAAGCATGTGAATGGGCAGCCACAAACTCACTCCAGCTCCTGTAGTCTTCCAAGTGGCGTGTGAAAGGAGTTCAGGTTTTGGTGTGGCCCTCTGACAAAGAATAAATCTCCTGCTTTCTTAGAGATTTGTTGGAAATTTCTCCTGAGCCTGTGACATGACATATGGGAAACCTCCGTGGAGGCTGAGGGATGAAAGCAGAAATGCACAGTGTTCATGATGTGATTCCAAAAAATCTTCTGCTGTAAGTCATGCTCCAAACTCCTTCGGATGAGACCAAGGGCTGACTGAACATGTACAGGAGGTCAGTGATAACATGGTGATTAAGAAAATCAGTGGCACCATTATTTTTTTTAATCTTCTTGACAGATGGTTTGGGTTGGGTATTTTTCAGTTCTGCCATACAGTGGCTTATCGCTACTGAAAGGGCTTTAGAGTTCTGCCAATTAAATAATTACACCTGGGAACTACGCCACTTTATAAGATGTGAATATCTATTATTGGGAAAAGAAGAAAGGGAATATTATTGTTGGGAAAAAAATAATAATGTGCAGATCTCCTATTCAACAATCAGCATCAGGGCACAAAGCCAAGATCTTTTCCATCTGCTGATCTTAAAGGAGAAGAAATATTAAGAGCAGCAGTGATCAAGCCTAAAAACACCAGAGGCCCAAAAAAGTGTTAACAAAGAAAAGCTGTATTCACATGCTTAGGAAGAGGTACTGACAACAGAGGGCAGCCTCAATAGCCCAAGTGATTAAATACAGAATTATCACTGTGAAGTGGATACTCCACAGTGGGCTTTTGGGGAGAGAGGAGGAGTGTCAGGTGTATGAGATATTATGATCTAGACAAAAATCACTACCAAGCTGATACACAAATGCTTGAAAAGCCTTATGCAAAGAGTAGCTACCAATAATCTGCTGTCAAACTGGAAGGTCACACCATGAGAGGCCCATAGAAGCCTGTACTCTGTCCATTGTTATTCAATATTTTTATTAATTACTCGGATCATGGGAGGGAGAGTATGCATAAAAAATTTGGGGATGACACCTTACTGGAAATCTCATGAGAACACAGGATTAGATTTCAAAATAATCACAATAAATTGGATAAATGACCTGAAATCAATAAGATTAAATTCAATACACATGCTGTATCTAGGAAGGAAAATTAGGAGACTGAGAATGTCTCGAGAGAGAATATTATAGCAGTAAGGAATCTGAAGATTTTAGGGGATCACAAAACGGAAAATTAGAAGCAAACTGGAGATCCTGAAGTAGTAGATGTTCATTTTTACTGAGCACTAGTGGTATCTCACCAGCTCAGTCTGGATCCTGCATGTAAACAACACCAGAGACCAACAGCAAAAATTACAAGCAGATAAAAAGCATCATCCCTGTGGAAAATAATCAGACCTCGGGGATTTTTTTAATGATGAAAAGAGAAATATGAGGCCTATTGGCAGGTGGTGGAATTAGAAGGTATGTAACAGCCTATCATAACAGAAAACATTACTCTGAAAGGGGTAGAAATCTGTTGTTTTCCATATTGACAAGGGACTGGACAAAGAAAAAGGTGCTACATTTGCAAGAATGGAGACTTAGGTGAGATATCAAGCACGTAATTTCTAAAGGGTAGATAAGGGTCTCTGTAAAATAAGGGTAGAACAGTCAGTAGAAGATATCCTCAAAAGTGGTAATTGCTAAAGGAAAGGAAAAGTTTTTGCACTGGGAGGGAAGGGAGCTACCTGTAGCTGATTTTGCTTCTATCTATTCCATCCCAATATAAGTGCTGTTATTAGGATTTCGCTGTTGGTTTCAGCCATTTCAATTTCAGAGCAGCATCTCCATGCATTCCAAGAGTTTGTGTTGTTTCGCATTGGTGGAGCATAGACTGACAGGTTGGCACATGTTTGTGCAGTGAACTGACTACCTCTGACTGCAGGTGGGCTACCAAGTGCCCCTATGCTTTGCTTGGCTACTCACAAAGGCGAGACAGATTTCTGTAGGGTCTGGTTACCAGGAAACTCGACTGTCAGTATGGATTCGCTGTTCATGGCTCTTCACCATCTCTGCTAAACTGACACTGAAAGCTCTCTCACCTCTTTGGGATTAATGAGACCCAGACATTTTATCTGACCTCATTATCCTCCTATTCTCCACCTAGCAGCCTCCTTTGGTCATTCTTTTATTTGCCTGCATCATGTCTACAGTAATAAATGAGGTGCCTTGAATAGGCAACCACCAATTTAGGCACAACTGGCTTTTTCAATATGCAAGAATTTTGTATGTTTGTGGGGTGTGGATAAACATTGATAGCCATCCCATCGTTCTTTTGGAGGGAGCATTTATCACTGAGATTTATTATATCATCAATTAAAGAAGTGAATAGAGTTTGTCAAATATATTTATCTGTTTAGGGCATCAGAATTTTACCTATAGTCCTTTGTATTGAAAATCTTCCTGCTCCCATTTCTCCTGCTGCAGTCAGGAATCAAATCCTAAGATTTATTCCTATAGTTACCTGAACATCAAAGAGGTTTGGAAGACAACCTAAATTTGTATAACGTGTTCTGTACCTTAACATTGTATTAGCAAAAATTTCATCTTACCCTTAATACTTTTTATGCAGCCCTTTAAACTTAGGCTTAGTCCTCAAGAGCAGTGGGAACTGAGACATCAGTGTCTGTTTTAATTTAGGCAGTAGCAGTGAAAGTAATGAAGGCATTTACAGCAGAGATCAAGAGTAATGAGAAGGGTCAGAAGGATAGGAAATACCATGATTACCTTTAGCATATATGCTCAAACTCGAAAAGTCTTGAATTCCTCCTTATACACTCTATAAACTTGGCTCCCACCTCAGATCAGAAGGAGCACAGGGCACCGCCCTTTCTCTTAGACTTTGCCCTAAATTATCTTATCATCCCCATCAGCCTAATTACAACAGCTCTTGCTCTGAATTTCAAAAGCCCTCTCTCAAAAGAGTGAAGTTATTTTCCCGTAACAGAAATACGATGAGGAAAATGCCCTGTTTGTAATATTTGCAATCTATCCACTTCTTTTCTCCCTAGTGCAAGCATCATAAAAGGATAATATAAATGTGCACATGCAGAGAACAGAATTGTCATTTTAGTATCCAGCCTAGTTCTATATTTTCATTTTTTAAGAAAAGAGAAAAATGGCACTGCTTTACAGGCCAGTGCAAAGAAAAAGGATTGTAAAGACTTATTGCTTCAATTAACTTATGACAGCAAACTTTGCTATAAATACACAGTTGTTCTTTCAAAGGAGAGAGAGAAAAAGATTGTTCTCCCCTAAAAAAAGGTAAGAATACTTGCAAAGGTGTTGTGCAAAGGATAAGTTTCAGGGACTGTCATTTTAAAAAAGGTCCAATTGTGGCTACTCTTATCTGAGTGACATTGGTGGCAAGCCTTCTTTGATTTCGACAGTTCCCAAATTAGGCCAAAGGAAAGGGTTTTGCAAAATGTCACCTGAAGGATTGTTTTGTTTGCTGATTTTCAGAAGTAAGGAAATGTTGCTGAAGGCAGCTCACTTCAAGGCAGATGAAACACTCATTTGCCAGTGATGCTGAGCAACACCTACAAACCTGGGCAGCTTGCAGTTGAGAGGTACCTACATAGAAGATAAAAGAGCTGATCAGGTCACTGTGGGTTCAGTAGATGGACTGTTGAAGGCTGCAGAGATTGAGGAGTGTGTGATCCAAGTACACTTTAATCCCTCTTCAAAGAGTGAGAAAAGTTGTTTCCTGGCTGAATAAAGACTGTCTCAGAAGTGAGATACATTCAGCCCAAATTCAGTGTCCAAGCTCTATAAAAGTCTGATCCGTGACCAGAAGCCAAGCTTGAAGCATGAGAGGAATCTCTCCAAGTACCTGGAATAACTCTCTTGCTTAAACTTAGGCCTCTTCCAAACCACCTGAGGAAGGAAAGCTTTAATATTCAAGTCCAAGAGGCTGAGTAGCATCCTAAGACTGCCACTCTCCTTGGCCTCGCCAGAGCTGCCCAGCCACTTCTCCAAGGTCTCAGCAGCAGTCCTTTGGGGCTGAATTCCTGGTTCCTGTGAATGTTCTGTTGGTCTCCCCAGACACTTGGGGTGAGATTGGTACAGGACCTGGCTAGATTTGTTCCTATCATAATTCATACACCAGGCATCATTCTTTTTCCATTCTGTAAGGTGTATGACATTGCTGACACTTCATTATGAAGTGTGATTCTGAAACTGCATTTTTTTGGTTAGATGACTGCTCACTATTTTCCAATTACCATAAAATACACAATTCCCTAACTAGATTTCCCCAGTTGCAAGATACTAAATAATTTCAGTTACTGTGCTTCATTTACTTCAGAATTATTTTATGATCCAGTTGAAAGTTTTAATGATATCATGAAGTCTTTGTGACCATCCAAATAGCTGGTCACAGAATGGATTAAACAAGACCATGCTCAGTGTATAAAGAAAATAATTGTTTAAGGAATGAGTTACAACATGCAGTGATGAACACTGAAAATTGAAGTGAATGGATGGAGTTACCATATTATTTTCAGTAGGATTATGCTGGTTCATATCTATTGAGGAATTTCACCAAAATAACTTAATAAATATAATCAATAGCAAAGCATGAGAATGAAGGTAGCGACAACTTATTGCTTTCACTGCTCCTTATTCCTTTCACGGTCTCTTGTGATAAGGCTTGTTTTAGAACGTTCCAAACTCTGGAGAGAAGAAGAATGTCAGCTTCTCATAAGGTGTAAATCAGCACAGCTCTGATAAAGTCAACAGAAGCTGCACCAGCTGAGAACCTGACCAGTTACGTTAAGCAAGTCTGATGGTTTTAATATTCTTTGTCCCGAAGTGAGGTTCATGGCCACTTTGTGGTATAAAGTATAAATTGAAGTTTTCTCAGCTGCATGCTATGAATCTCATGCAATGACCGTGCTGTCGAGCTGCACTGTTGTCTTTTACTACATACATCAGGCAAGGGATTACTGTAAGTAATTTGTTTTGGAAGCCTGGCAACCCTAATGGGCCATGCCTGATAGTGTTCAAAGGTTCTGATTAGGCACAGTACAGAGAGATGTTCTTTCAACTTGAATCTCCAAAGAAAAAGACTTAATTTTTAACAAATCACTTTCCTCACAGCTTCATCAATTTGGTTTCTTTGAAACTCAGTAGTAAGATGTATCAAAGGAACAGATTGTTTGCCCAAAGCCTATCAAAAAATGCTTTTTGCTGGAACCAAATATACCGAATCTATTTTCACAACTCATTTAGAAATGGTCCTGTAAGGACTATTATTGCTATAATGGTTTGTGAAGCTGGAGCCCTAAGAAAGCAGCAAGGTACCTCTGTGCAGCTGAGATGATATGAGCATGTCCTGGTCAGCTCTTCCACAAGGACTAAGGGGGAGGAGGGCTCTGGTTTTCAATGCTGCACTGGAGAGGTGAGACTGGGCTGCTTCCTGCTGGCTGGGAGAAAGTGGTGGAGAGCCTGCTGGAGCTGATCTGCTCTTCTGTGATGCCATTGACTTTCTGTCAACTATAACGTCACCTGTCCCCCACCCCCCCCCAATAATCCAGAAATTCACAGTTACCCAGTGCTTCACCTGAGCAAATAAAAGCACTGAGATGGCTTCTTGTCTGATTTCACAGCATGGACAAAGCATTAGAGGACATTATCTGTACCAGATCGAAATAAGGGGGACCTTTCTGCTGTTAAATCTGCCATTAATCTCCCCAATACTTCCCACTCCCAGAGAGCCAGATCAGGAGAGACGACAGCTGGAAATAGCTTTAAAATTATATTATAACATTGATTTTCAAAAGAGAGCTTTTAGCAAGAATATTGTCCTTTTACTGTGCTCAGCCTCCATCTTTAATGTTTATTCATTTGGCTGCTTCACAGGGGAATGCAAATCAGAGAAATGCAGGAGCTGTACAGGAGTGTGCAAAATGAAGTGTGCAAAATGAATACCACACAGCATTCCGGCCTTCATCTCCTCCTAGCCCAGCTTCCGAGGCAGAGAGCTTTGTCTGCTGAGGATCTTGGGAAGAAAAAGCAGCATAGCAGGATTATAACATCCCCTTTTCACAGAGAAGATGAAATTCATGTGATTCCCTGGGATTTGTGTTTGAGCCACTGCTGTGCATATGTTTGTTTGTGAGAGAATCTGGCAAAATAATTTATTTATAGTCACTTTGAGGCTCTTCTGCAAGGCAATGCCCCTGACCTTTCTGTTGCTTCTTTTTGAGGCATTGATACTTATAGGGGAAATCTCTGAACCTTCAAAGCTCTAGTTTGTTGTTAGAGGGGTCTGAAACTTGCTTTGATAAATAAAGTGGAGAAGCAACTTTAGGAAAGAGCCAGCATTAAGCATTTGCAAGCTGGGAAATTAGTCATCTAGAACTTCCTTGTGAAATTGCTCATCTAGAAAGAGCTGGAAAATGAACCACAGCTGGGGAATTCCTCTCTCAGCATCAGCTGGCTCAAAATGAGACTTCTGGTCAGCAGAAGGAGATCAGCACCATACGGGGTGTTTGCTCCCATCTCAGTTGGTTTATTGAGGCAGGTTGGATATATCATCCTCTCGAGGCAGATCAGCCTAAGTGAGGCATATCCCTCCCAAAATGCAGGCTCCAAAGGCAGACCTTTGGCACGGCACTTCACAGGTATGTATACTTACCAGAGTGTAAAGAAGATTCATTACTCTCTCAGCCTCCAGTGTTATTAACTTCCATCTGTCAGTTCAGGTTACAGAATAACTGAACAAGCTCCAAAAACAGACATTACCTGCAAAATGATGAAACCCTTGGCTATTAAACCAAGTATAGTTGGCTAACAGTAGTTGTATGGTCAAGTAGATACCTGAGTAAATAGGTAATTGTTATGCACTAAAATTTTTGGTCATTTTTTGTATTTTTAGCACACCAGTGCAAAAGATTTAAACCAGTTTATGAGAGCCAATAGGGAAATGAAGATATTTTCAAGAGGAATTTTAAGGAGCAAGGAAAAGACTCACTGTTTTGGCCAAATAGAGCTAGGTGCAACATGTGGTTGATGAATTTATCCTTACTTTGGGCCAGTTGAGGATTTAGGGCAGAGAGATTCACCAGGTGCCATATATTCCTCTCCATTCTCCCTCCTTGGACCCACATGCAGTAGGGCTGAGTGAGGTAGTGTCTGCCCCTGCCAGTTTTACGTTGGTTGTGCATTTCCTCTTACCCGAGGGTTCCTCTGCTCTGTGTTTGTGGATGCAGTTCATTCCAGCCCACATACTCCAGTGGCAGATCTGGGCTAAAAACCAAAGTCAAAGCCTATGGTGGTTTTACCTGGGGGTAAAAAAACCATAAATGCATATTTTGTTACAAGGTCAAAAGACTGTTTAAGGTATTGAAACAAAGCCCCACAGGCACAATAGTCTATGAAGTCAAACCTGGTCAGTGGAAAGACCTGGAGTACCAAAGTACTGATAATAGCTCTGAGTTTATTCAGTATTTTCGCTACTAGTGTGAAATAAGAAAGTAGAGGATGTGTTAATTAAACTTACAATTTGACACTTCACTAGGAGGTGTCAGAAACGCCAGAGAGGACCAAAACAAAAGGCCTTGAAGAAGCTGAAGAAGGATGAAACAGGACTTAGCTAACAAAAAGCATGTGCTAATTGCTAAAACAAAAAGTAAAATAAAATCTAAAAGGAATGATGCCAAAATAGGTGTATTATTATGGTGCTAGAGAGCTCTGCAGCTCTAACCTGAGTGTAGCTTAGATCAAGTGGAAAATAGCCATTTGAGAGAGCTAATTGAGTTGGGCTCTACACACTAAGGGTTTTACCTTAATTTCATATATTAGAGAAGAATCTATTTCAAAATGAGTAAAACCATTTCTCAGATGCCAGCTTCATTTTTAAAGGCAAGCTGTTTTAAAAATGAGATTTATATTAGTAGAATTACTCTAAAATATGAGCATGTGAGGGCTCTTTTCAAATTATCTGATGGCTAAAATGCTGCCTTACATGGCTGGAGAGTTTATCTTTTTTCCCTTACCTGTCACTGGACTTTTAAGGAGGGAACACACTGCAGCACAGTGGAGTTTCTCAGCCCTTCTCTTTTTTAAATACCATTAAAACCCACTAATAGAATTTTAAAAATACACATTTCTAAAAAAATGCTGGGGTGGGGCTAGTAATCCCACTCCTCAAGGCTCGACCCTTCACCTACTGAGATGGTGCAAAAGCATCCAATGTGAGCACTGAACTCAGGGGGAATTTTCACCCGGTATATGTACCTTTTACATAACAATTTAGGTCTCTCTGTGTATGTGAATATGCTATAGCAAATGTACTGTGAATTTTGCTCCTTTAGATTCATACGATAAGCCTATGAGTGAGTTACTGTGACTTAGAGCTGTGTTGTAGTAAATACTAAAGGAATCTTTTGTTAAATTGTTGAAATCAGGCTATCAAGTAAGTGCTGCTACTTTAAGGCTGTTAAAACCTTTAGGCCTAAACTGTTAGCCAGGTCTGGGACTAAATTTAGCAAGGGAGTCCACTCCTTACGAGTACTTGTGAGCCAACAGGAGGGTCTCCCTTATTACTTTTTATCCTTACCTTTTCCTATCCTTACCTTTTTTTCATCCCCAGCCTGCATGTAGATAATTTTTGTTTGATACTTGTTTTAGAATGATTTTAGATTTTAGTCCAGTTTTTTCCCCATGTGCTTTAACCATCTAGTAAGTAGTGGAGTGAACCTTGCCAATCAACTTTGTTGCATTTTCACTGCAATATTAAACTTGCTTTTACCAATACCTTTACTGGTGATTCTTTGAGTGACCAAAACCATTCGTTTTTGACAAATCCTAAACTGTGTGGAAACTACTAGGTGAATTGAAAAATTTCATCAATAAGGAATTGTTGCATTATGATACTGTAAAATGACTGAAACAGCTCATAGCAACTTAAACATTTTACTAAGCTTCCATATGCAGAGGAGACTGTGCTTATGAAGCTTGCAAGTGTATGGGAAACTCTTTAGGAAGCCCACAAACTGTGGCATGGTGTTATTCTTATTTTAAAAACATACAAAAAAACAGCCCAACAAGGCTGCTATCCATCTTTCAATTCAGGATTTGCTTATATTTGTGTATGAAAGACATTCTCCCTTTAAGAACTGCTTTCCCACTGCTTTGAAGAGACAAGCCAAAATTTCACAAAGACTATTTTTCTTGAAGAAATATTTTGCCTAAAAATAATGAAATCCAAAGTCACACAGTTATTTTCTGGTGATTTCACATTCAAATGTTGAACATCATGGTAATGCTCAGCCAGCCTCAAGATGATCAGAGCTGAACCATTCTTCCACTAATCAGAAAATTTCTCTAGGTTCAGTTGCCACTCAACAAGAGTTGTTTGAGTTCCACCAGGGCCCCTTTCCATTATGCTGCAGGTTTAACCCAATATCAAAGTGAATACACATTGCAGTACTTTGTACTCCATCAGAGGCACAAAGGGAAGCATGCCATTATATAAAGAAGCCATTCATATCTTCTACCATGTCCCAGTTCCAGTCCTGCCATCTCCCATTAACTGTGTACAAAGGTGAGTAGTTCCTTTGCCTTCCAAGGCCTGTTCTCTTGCCCAGAAGTTATGTCAAATAGTTGTCATTTGAGGCACAGAAGCATCTACTTTTGCAAGGGCTATGAATTTGTCTCAGCCACAAGTTCTGGTTACTTCTAGAGTGGCATAGTAATGACATAAATTTTTTTAAAGGTGCTACATGAAACAGCTCCTCTTCAGTGAAGATACCAAGTGTTTGCTGCATGCAGGTGCTCTAAGGAGTCAGTAGCTTAACAAGCTATGCAGACCCTGCATTATCAAGACCTTCAGCAAACAGCATTTCATTTCCTCTTCTGGTGTAACCTGCACCCAATGGGTGCTGCACTCCGTGGGGTGATCCTCTTTCCAACCTCAGGCAGGCCACAAGGGCAATGTCTTATATTCTGACATCCCACTGCAGTTAAGGTTTTAATGTTCACAAATATCTGAATATATTTACATACATTTATATGGGGGGGTTTTTTCCCTTTCATCTTCATGATGAGTGGCTTCTGCATCAAGGACCTTTCAGCAATAAGATTTTTCCTTCTGTGAAATTTCTCCAACTAACAAATTTCCTGTCTGGATCCATGCAGTTTTAGGAATAGTGCGTGGCAGTGTGGTTACTCATTGTGGAATCAACTTCTTCCTAGCTTGATATTTTTTTAAAGAGCAAACACAAAGCTTTGTGTTTCCAAGACAATCCCAGTCATTTCTGGTTGCTCTCTTTATAATAAATATGCACCACTTTCCAGAGCAGACTTGGAAACCTCTCGTGTAAGGCGAATCTTTCTAATCTTGCATTCTCCATAAAACTATGAACCTGTGTCCTTCAGGGATTGAGGCCAAATCAATATGACTTCAAGTCGAGAAGCAAAGATCCAGAGAAACCATTTAGCAGCTTCATTGTTGCATTTATACAGTAAGTTGCTCTGGGGTAATGTTTTGTCATCCGTTTTTACACTTGACAAATTTTAATGATTATATTGCCAGGATGGGTGTACTGTGAGATGTCATTAAACTCCTACCAGGTTTCCTGTTTGAAAACTGCCTTGTTAGGTCTATTTAACTCACAGCACATTTAACTATTAACAGGATGCAATCAGCATTTTGATGTATAGTTTGGGGAAGAGAGAAAGAAAATAAATGTCTTGCATCTTGTGATTTGAGGGTGTTTTCCTCCTTTTTTCCTGATGGTCACTGGGATTTTGTGCATGGTTAATGTAAAATGGGTGTGAGTTGTACATACCTGCATTCACACACATGCGCACACAATGGCTTAGCCACAGCCACGAGGGGCACTGACTAAAGCAAGTAATTCGCATTCTGAGCCTGGTCTTGCTGGCTTTTATCACAGTTTTCATATCAGCACTGCTAGCTTCAGCCCACTTGTAAGACTCTCATTAATCTTAATTCATCCTCCATCTACCTTAAAATGTGCCTCAAAGTCATTTTTTTCCCAGCCCTTTTAAACCATGCTCAATCTCCCAGGCTAAAGACAAATTTATCAGCCTTGTGCAGCAACGTCCAGCATCCAAGAATATTTCAGCCTTTTGAGAAAATCTCTTCGGGTCTTCACATGGCTTCTTCTTCAGCCTTGTGTTTCTAGCAATTCTCCCAAAACCCAGGAACGTTTCATTAATTACCAGCATTGCCACCACTGCAATATAAATCTCCAGACATGAGGGCTAAGTACAATTGTTTTAGAAAAGATGACTTGTCTCTGCACAGACTATGTCACTTCCTCATTCATCACCCTCAAGTGATCACAACTGAATTACTCCCCACCACTGCCACTCATTTTTCAGGCCTCTTGCTAATTCATGGGGGCTTGTTAAAATGCTGCAAGCAAAGGTGCCCTTCTGATCTTTCCAAACATTCACTAAATGGTTTGAATTTATTCATTGGACTGAGCTCATCCTGGATCATGTCTCTTTTTGTGTCTGACTCATTGACTTTTAAATTTTCATTAAAGCTGCAGTGTCTTTTTGTTTGAAGCCAGATCTGTTGAGGAAAGTTACTGCTTTGAAGGGAAAGGGGTGAAAAAAATCTACACAAAATCACCACAGTCACAGCAGAAGCAAAACATGACAAACAAGCAATTAGCTTTGCACAGAGCCATCAGCTTCTTGGACGAGCAGGAGCTTGAATTTGGTGTTAGAAGCATTTGGGGAGCAGCTGGTTCCCCTTGAAAGCAAATGGGATGATTCTAGAGAAAGGGTTCCAATAGCAAGACCTGCCACTTTAACTTGACCTGCGTTTTAAATTCAACCCAAACAGCATTTTCAGATGAATGACAAAAAAACCCCATAGCTCATGATGATGTGACTCAAAGTTCCCACCTGACAACACCTGATTAGTTCAGGCTTCCAAGCCTTCTTGCATTCCTCTTTCTCATATATTGAATTTCAGAGTTGTGAGACTGAGAGGAGTCAGAGGAGGAAATTAGGAGGTCTCACAAGTCAGTAGAGGTTAAAAAAATGTCAGCTGATTGAAGGACTGACACAGTACCTGCCCCCACCATTGTGAAGATGAGACTTTCAAAGCCAGTGATATAAAGCAAACAGTAACAGGAACAAGCTCCTCCTTTCCCTGACATTGTCACACTCTCTGCCTGTCATGGCAATGCTGGGAGCTATAATGTTTAATCATCTGCCCCAGAAATACAAGCAACAGAGAAAATTCAGATGTTGCATTGGGAGAGAAAGTTTTCTCATCTTCAGCATTGCTCTGACAAACTTTCCCCATCCTCGGGTGGCTGCTTGGAAATTATAAACACCTGCCTGGCAATCAAGGGCCATAAGCAACAAAGGCAGCAAGCCAAAAACAGCATCTGAACCCCCAGACCAATATAATTTTTTTCAAAATAGTTGATGTTTTGGACATTTTGCTGATCTTTCAAAGTAAAACAAAACAAAATGAAACAAACCCCCATTCTCAACAACTTTTGTTTATGTCTGAATCTTTCATGGCTAAGGGAAGAATATTTATAGCAAATACTTGCATGCCATTGTGCCAGCCAAAAGCCTTATGTGTCTGACAAACTAATTTCTAATTAAGCAGTCCAGTTAAAATTGGGCTTTTAGGGTCTAATTTGTGAGCTGAACCGAAATCGCTGGGGTGTGAGCATTGCAACTCCTCTTAAATCCCACCCCACCATATTCCTGGGTTAACATGTGTCAGGGTGTGTGTGCTGTGTTGTGGTACCCAGCCCCTCACAGACAATCTCAGCGATGGACTGCAGAGCCATTCCCAGGGATCTTCTGGCATTTGCTCTTCAGAAAGCAGATCCACTTGGCTTTGAACAGTGTCCCATACTTCTCAGTCACAGTAAGCACTGTTAGAGATGAAAGGATTATAGCAACGTCTCCATGAAAAAGGGAGTAGCTTCTTTTTACCACCATGTTATAGCCAAGCCCCAGCTGGGAATAGAGGAGAAAAGTTGTGTATATAAATACACTGTGGTATATTTGGTTTTCAAAAACTTGTTGTTGTTGAGCACCCAGAAATCTGGTCCTAAATGAAATTGGAAACTGGCATGTTCTGAAAGTTCTCTTTAAATGAAAAGTTTCAAGGCCTATTGCCTTTTATAAGTAACAGTAAGGTCTGCTAACACCAGCTCCAGAGCTCTGCCTTGTCTAAACACCAAACCCTTCTCAGAAATGGCACTGATGTGGAAACAATCTAATAATTAAACCAGTGACATTTCAAATGTGAGAAGTCAGAGTGATTTTCCATCTTACAGTGTGTCCCTCTTTAATTCAATATTTATTTAGGTGACACTCCGCTGAGTTAAACAAGATGATTCCTTTAGGATCCTTTCCCTTCTCCAGGGTAAAAAAGTCAAGACCTGCTCTAACCTCTTTGAACGTTTATGGAGTGTTTATAATATGCAAACACACCTTTATTCCATTATTTGGCACTAACAATGTTTCTACAGCTCATTATTTCCTGCATGAAATAATGCTTAATTAGTGCTGAATTACAAGGGAATTGCTGTGGAACTACATAAGCCATCCTTGCAAATCCCTTAATTAATTCAATGTGATTGCTGCTATTGCATTGAATTCTAAATGGATTCATAATGATTAGAAACCTGAGGCATACCTGCCTCTTATTGATCAGTGTGTGACAACAGGATTTCTTTATAGAGAGGCCATGTGGACAGTATGTTGATACCACTATCTGAAGATTTGTAGTGCCTCTTGGGAGAAAGCTGGTGAATGTGGCATTTAAATCCAAGGCTGCAGTGATAAATGAATCAAATCTCACCAGTTTTTCCCAGCCCTACTGGGGTTGCAAAGTTACTGACCCTGTTGAGTGCACAACTCAATTGAATTTAGGTTTTGCTGCTGAAGACTATAAATTCAGGTGATCCTGAATTTAACCAGAGGGACACAACACCTGGGTTCTCAGCTCAGATACCGTGCATATGTTTACAAGACTATATTTCTGAGTCTCATCCATCTGCCATAGAACTTTTCTCTCTGGTTTTGCTGGATGATGGGCAGGATCCTAAGTTCACAAAGTTGCTCTGTAGGCATGACTTCATCTCTGAGATGGGAACAACTCTGCACTTCGCCATTGCCACCCTAAACTGGAACACGGGGAACAGGGGTGTATGCATCCCTACACCATTCAGAAGTTCTACAAGCCTGGTGATGTGTGGAAAAGCATCACCAATCCCACAGTTTGGACATCTGCCTTCAGTGTAAGCTGGTAAGAAATTTGGCCTGCTGTTTCAATATTTTCATTCCTTATTTGTCCAGTCATGTTTATGATCTTGGGGGAAGCATGCTGGGACTCAGACCTACCTTCTTTCACTCGCAGGTTATTAGCTTCCCCTTTCTGAAATTCCTGTTATCATAGTCTCCCATGTATTGAATCCTGCACCCCTGGAAGCCAATGCCAAAATCACTACTGATTTCAGTAGGAGCACTTTCAGGCACATTTGGTGGGTTATTTTATCTTTACCTTTTTTTTGCCTGTCTTAGATCTTCCTGGTTTGTAGTATCCTTCAGACTCTGACATTTGGAACAGGTTAGGCTGACACAAACATTTCACTTTTATACCCCCTGTCTAAGATTTATTCCCACAGACTTATATTAGTCTGTGTTCAAATTAGCAGTGGTTCCAGGCAGTCTGCTTCCTTGGGCTATGCTGGCATAAATCTACTGACTTTGGGGGAGTTACTTTTGATTTTCACTGATAAATGCAAGAAAAGACTCAGCACTCTCCACCTAAAAGGCTTAGATTAGATTCCTCCTGGCCCCATTAATATTGCCATTGGTACTTTTCTGTATTTCTTTCTCTGTGTACGTCAGCACGTCAGCTTTCTCCCCACCTTTAAAAATTCCTTTAACTACTAAGATAACTGCAACTCCTTTCCTTAAAGAGTTCCTAACTGATCTCTCAGTCTGAGATACACTTGAATGCACTTTGGAAAAAACCCTCTGTTCCTGAACTATGTCAAAGGCTGGAGTTAGAGAGGACAGTCTGGGTCATTGAGTCTCATCCTTCACAATCTCAGCAAAACATGTAAGGGATGCTTAGTCCAGATTGGCCTCAGAACTGCCCCTCCCAACAGATCCCAAACCATGAGAAGGTTCTCTCTTTAAAAATGAACACGGGATCATTCATGAACCACTTATTTCCACAAAGCAAAATCTACCTGAATTATTATAAACATCAGAGGACAGAGTGTGACACAGATTGTGCTTACAAAGCACTGTACTTTAGTGGAACAGTGCTGAAGGAATTGGGCCCAGAGGAGGATATTGAGCACAACTGAGTCCAACCACCAGTGTGTGCTGATGTGGTGACAGCCTGTGGCAGTGTAGTCAAGGCTGCATGACTACATGTCATCAATCACAGGGACAGTGGGAAAGAATGGGTAAAAAGTTCCTACAACGCGTCTGTCACCCTTGCACAAGGTGTTTACAATAGGATCTCAAGCAAAGAAAACTTCCTGCACCTCCTAGCTGTAAAGTTGGAACTGGGCCTTGAATTTCAGTGCTCTAGGACTATGTCTGTTTATAACCCCTGCTCCCAGTTCTGGGCTGTGTTTGCACAGGTTGGCCTTGGCAAGATGCAGATGGCAATCTTCCTGGCTTCAAATGGGAACTTGCATCTGACTTGCAATTGTGAGAACCAACAGTTGGGTAAAGAATCCTTTCCATTCACTTAAACCAGGTCAAGATGCAGACATGTGCCGTGTGTCCCCACAGGCAAAGGTTGAGGCAATTATACTCCCATGTAACTTCTGGAGGAGTTGATCTGTTCCTAAGTCTCATTAAAATTGTTTGCTTCAGACGTGTTCTGGTTTGCACTAAGTATTCAGTACTTTAAAACTAATAACATGGTGGAATATCCTTGCCACAAGATATTCTGCTCTCCTTCCAAGAGATATAATCTGAGGCTGAGACCAGGAAGCATTTCATGCCTCCTGAGCACCCTGCTTCTCAGTCCACATGCCCAGCAGCAATGCAGACAAGTCCTGGTAATCATGCACATCTCAGAGATAAGCGTGTGAAGCAGCCAAGAACTCGGATACCCACATTTCACACAGAGCACTGTCATTCTCTTGTCGTCTGCTGCAGATGCTGTTGCTCCCTCCTTGACAGCACTGAATGTTTGACCCTTCCCAAATGGCTCTGCACATTTGACCCTTCCTGAGAGGTGGAAAAGGTTGAAAATGCAAGTCTAATCCCTAACTGTTCCACATCGGAGCACAATGAGTCTCAGTGATGGCAGGCCGTGACTTTAAGTTGTATGCATGCAAAATATATAGCCACATTAACCAGTCAGGCAAGGAAGCAGAGACATTTCCTGAGGTGGGAAATATATTGAAATGCTAATAGACCCCGGCAGGTATTGTTGGTCCTTTGGGAAAAGATACCTAGGAGGAACTTCTTAATTGTAGGTTCACCAGATCCTTTCAACAGATCAAAAGAGAGTACTGATATAAGCAAATAAATTTTGATATCTGCTTTTCACTACTGGTACTAATTGGAAGGAAATTCCCTGGCCTGTGGACCAACACTTAATTTAAAAACATTGGAAATGTTAATTGAATAAGGGGGCATGGTTGATTAGAAGCATGACCTCATGTCTAAAATGTTAATGAGGGCTCTTGACATGTGAACAACAAAAGGTCATGATAGTATAAACAATGAGATGAGAAAGAACCATCAGCTAGAGCCCCAACAGTGACATACGAGTCTCATGTGAGAAAGAGCTTTGGGCAGAGAGGAAACTGCCAGCTTCAGAGTTGAGACAGATACAACACAGTCTAAAACAGAAGAGCCATATTCCGTACTCATGTACTGCCATTGACCTTTATTAGAGTTTCAGGGCTGCAATTTAGGCAGAGTTTTGACCTAAGTGCTTAGTTTTCATCGAGGACCTTTGGGTCCTTTCTCATGCAACCTTGGACCTGATTTACTGGGCAATGTACAGGTCAGAGAAGATTACCCCATGATGAGGAGTTAGGGACGCTGACAGATAGCCCTTGGATAACTGTCTAGAAGGGGTATGCAGAGATATGCCATCTTTTCCAACTAAGAAAAGGTCATTCCCTTGCCTTCAGCAAGGAGAGTCACATAATTAGGTCAATAGCTGGATTTCTGCTGTTGGGAAAACAAGACTTGGGGGTATATCTCATCTCCTTGACAGAATGGAGTCTGTATCTTGTATACAGACATGCAGCTGCAGAAAAGCAGAAGAGAAGACAAAATATAGAATCACAGAATCATGGAATATCTTGAGTTAGAAGGGACCCAGAAGGATCACCGAGTCCAACTCTTGGCTCTGCACAGGACATTCCCAAGAGTGGCTTCATTTTTGGAAATAATTTTCTGCATAGAACTTGTTTGTAAACTGGTGAAATTCTATTTTTAATATTTCCTTTTTTCTCTCCTCAGATATTTCTGTTAAACTATTTAGAGAGAATATATAAAAAAAGATCATGTGGAAATACACTTTTGGGTTTTTGGCCCAGAAAATGCTTCCAAGACCAGGGAAGGACTGCTTTTCTATGTTGGTCTCATCATTCCTCATGATAGCCTGAATCTTAAATGTCAAGATTCGCTGTACTTTTTTTTTTTTTTTTTTTGGCTGTTGGGACATGTATAAATAGCAGTAGACCCAAACAGGGTCAAAGTAGAGAAAAGGATATAACTTATTACTCAACATTATTTCACCTGGAGAGTCTGTCCATGAGATGACAAGTTTGTATGAATTCAATATCCCTGGATTTCCCTGCCCCATTTTCAGTATTGAAGCAGCAATCCAGTGTCGTGAGAGGAAGGTTTACCAAGTGGAGAGATGACGTGTGGACGTGCTTTGAGAATTTGTATTTGGTTAGTAATTTCCCACACAGATTATGTTTGCAAACTGCTGAACCTCTATTGAGTATATATTTCCTCTAGACTTTCACTCTACCTCCTTCTGAAGTCTCTGTTATTATATTCTCAATCTTGTTTGCAGTCTTCAGATTCTATTTACAAATTCTTCCAGCCTCCTTCCTCCTTTATTCCCAAACCCTATTAATATCTGACCTAGAGTGCACTTAAGTCTCCCTTTTTCCTTCATACACACATTGCCATCGCTGCATTTAAATCTGGTGGCAATGCAAGAAAGCTTTCTTATCTGCCTTGCTCTTCTTTATGCAGTCAATCAAATTACTTCTCCTGATAATTCTAGTTTACTGTTGTATTAAGTTAAAAATGATTTGTTTCTTTTTTTGGTCTCCGTTCTGATTGTCAACACCCCTCTTCTTTCTTGCCAGATTATTGTGTATATAGAATTAATTTCATTAAATACACTGTATGCCCCTGATTATTTTTTCAAAAAGCAAAAACAGAAAGGAAGGAGTGAGGAAAACTAGAAGGAACTTGATTAAATGTGAGATCAGATACACTTAGAGTAATCAGCCTATAAAGCTTAGTATAGTTGTTCTCTTTCTTTCTTAGCTTCCTTAGAATAGGATATATATTTGGGGCATATTATTTTAAGGGGAAAAAAAAAAAAGGCATTTTGCTTCTGCAACTCCTATGGAATCCCAGAGAACTCGACACTTTCCCAGTGCAAAACACCCTGAAGGACAGTGCTGCTCAGGGTGGCTTCATGACTCGTTTTCAAGCTGAACCCATGCTGGTTTATACTTGGCCCACAAAGCTACAGCAAGCAGCCAAAATGGGGTCATATCTGAGCCCTTAAAAGCGTGTATTGTCAGTAGGAAATCTGTCAGTCACATGTCAGAGCTGAGGGGGCCAGGAAATGCTCTCCAGACATTGATATCCAACTCACACAAGCGCCCACCCATGTGAATTTGGATTATCTGGGAAAATGGAGGGAATGAGCAAAACAGAGCAGAATAAGCAGTGACAGTGACAGAAGACAATTAGTACTGTCAATATCTTTCTGTGCCAGTGTGGTTCCTAATTGATTGCCCATGTCTTAAAAATGTAATTGCTGGGTGTGCTTGTACCATGGAGGCATGTTTAAATTATTGCACTCGACGAAGATGTTAGCAGAGAGCTGTTCATGTAGCCACTGCAAACTACCCTAATATGATGAACTGGGAGTGGGAACAATAATACTCTGAAAGCAGACATCATAAACCTCTCTCCTCATGGGTCTGCATTCTTTTGGCATGGTATATTTCAAAGGATGCCAAATGCCAGAATGCCTGGTTTATTTTAGAAACCTTGAAGGACAGAGGGCTCAAGACCTCATGAATTATTATAATAAATTATAATAAAAGTAACATCCCCAAATGAGAAAAATCTGTCTTAGAAGAGAGATGATTTGTTTGAACTAAAAGCTAAAAGTAGGCTGGGTTTCCTTGACCTGTAGAATGGCATTTTGTTCTTCACCCACCCCTTCAATCTCATGCCATACTGCCCTGCTGGAAAAACTAGATACCAAATCTGACACTGGACAGGAAACAACTCCATGCTCAGCTGGTTGTGAATATGGATGCCCAGTTCTGAGCTGAGATGAGATGATGGAGTAGCATGATGCTGTAACACCCTTACAAAGGGGAAAGCAGAATCAGGAAAATGCATTAAGGATCAGTTTTCCAAGATCTCGGTTCCTACTTTTGTTTTAATGCAAAAAAGCCAAGAAATCTGGTCTAGACAGTTCCAGAAAGTGTTTTCCTTTCAAACCCACGATGGCAGCTGTGACTGTGACATCTTGCTAACGATAATCATTGAAAACCGCCAGTTTCATTTAGAAGACACTTCTGCTCAGAATCCATCAATGCTACAGCTATATTAGTCAGCCACAGTACAAGGTGAGGTTGCCCTCCTTAACATGTCCCAAACCCAACAGCAGGACTACCTGCACCCCCACCAATCTGCCTCCCCTCTCCTCTTCCTTTGCTCCTGTAAATCTGATATACCACTGGGGAAATAACAGTGCTGAGCTCTCTTTTCAGCTGCTGAAACAGCTCAATCGCCACTCAACCCTTCAAACAGTGGAGAGGACCCTCATGGCACACCAGCCCTACAACCCCCAGAGGACTTTGAGAGGATCCCAAAAGGAACCCCATTTTCACAAGCTCTCCTTCCTGGGGGAAGGATGCTGCTGATGTTCCAGCAATGCTGCTGATGTTATCATCCCCGTCCTCCCATCAGCACTTCCCAACAATCTGACCTTGGTACTCCTTAGCTTGTCCCTGATAACCAACTGACATTTTTACAAGAAAACTTTTCTGCTGACTGTTGTGGTAAGGTTCTCTCTCCAGGGAGAATGACAAGAACCCTCATTGGTGAGATGTTTAAAATTAGACAATAGACTGTTCAATATACAAATAAGGAGCAATTCTTGCCCCAGCATGGAAATGGGTTAAACGATGGAAACTCTTCTGCCTGTAAGTTCTCTAAATCTTCCCAGTGTTGTGTTCCTGTAGACAGTGCATCCTCCCAGATGGTGATCAGAGACAAAGCTGCCAACAACTGCAAAATGGATTAACCAAGGTCTTAAATTATTTTTGTCTCTCAGATTACTCCTGCTTTGTAAAAGTCTGAGTGGGGAATGACAGTAAAAGCTAGAGTAATCCAGCCTCTTCCAGAACGTTTCATGGAGTAGGAGCATTTGCAAATAACTGCAACCACAAAAAAAAAAAAAAAGTCATGGGTTTGGGGAAGTCCCAAATATATTCCTTTTGCCCTCATGATCTGCATCATCTTCACACTTCTTTGTTCTGGTTTTCCTTTCAGTGCTTTCCAGGATCTCTGTGCTGACATGCCCTGTGGCAGGGAAGGGAGGCACAGAGCAGGAAGGGGGAGCATTTCTGAAGAGCCTGTGTAATCGTTATGGTCTTGCTCTTCAGCAGCACTCTCTTCAAAGGGCAATGACATTGCCGGAGTTGCACTGCAAAAGTACAAAAGGTCCTGAATCACAATCAGAGGCTTTTTACTTTGTTTAAATAAATTACTTTGGTTTAATGACCTCTAAATATGTTACTATATGCATTCAAGTATTTTTCTTCAAAGGAAAAGTAAGTTCTGTTAGGAAATTAGCCCAGGTGCCAATCACATCATCTTTCTTGTTGACATGGTTATGATTGGTTTCGTCTTTACTTAACCAGTCTTTGGTGATTTACCATTGGTTACATCCTACAAGATCACCTTATTGCAGTTCAGCGCAGGAATCTGCCCTATACACCACAGGCTGTTTCTACCTTACCTGCATTTTAATGGCGCTTCCATTTCCGTGGCTTCGACTCTGCAGCCCTTCCCACCAGACATGAGCATATTTTGACCTCAATTTGAGAGGAAACAAAGTGCTGCAAATGACTTTTCCATGACTGAAGCTCTAGATAAAGTTTTACAAATGGAAAAGTGAGCCACAGAGCACCATCTATGTTACACCCTCTGTTTAAAAAAAGGAAAAGTAAAGGAAACAGCCAGCTGTCCCACCCCTTCTGACACTGTCAGACATTGCTTTGCATTACTTCTTCCAGGAGTAATGATTAAAATTTACCGCTCAGTCTCTTCAGATGAAGAGGTTAAAAAAAACAGCTGATACATTACAGAGTATTCTCAGCAGAGCTGTCAGTCAGGTTCTCTGTAGAGCTGAGCACTTTTCCTTCATACACAACCACTGTATTGTAGCCATCCCAAACTCACAGATTGCCTATTCCTAGACACAAATTAACATGAATATTATTCCTCCTGCAGTTTTTGCCACTGACTCAATGCACAGGCTGAACACAGAAGCAGCAGCACTCTGCTGTTGGTGGCAGTTTTTGGAGGCTGTATTTATAACTGAACAGACTTGATGACTTGTATGGACATTTGCGTTCACAGCAAATCCAAAGATATTCCCAGGAGGAGCAGTAGTTAACTCCAGTGTCCATGACAAGTATGAGCAACAACATGTTTATGGCAGGGTAAATTTTTCCCTGTGGCATTCTCTGCTTCCAGTCCTCCCGTGTTGTATAGTCTGGCTTATTCTTTATTAAAGTGGAGTCAGGCAGGAAATTCAGAACTTCTTAAGATTTTTATTATTTTTCCTCTTTGTTAACTGAGATATTTGTAAATTTTCCGTGGAAAACAAAAGAGTGAAAATAGACCTGTCACAATGCTTTGGTCTTTTTCACATTCTGGGTTTTAATCTAAGATCCAGTTTAGTGTCTCACTTCTAGAAAAGAGGTTGTAGCAAGGTCAGGGCAGTCTCTCCTCTCCAGTAACATGACAGGAGATGTCTTCGAGTTTTGCCAGGGGAGGTTTGGGTTGGATATGAGGAACAGTTTTTTCATGGAAAAGGTGGTCAAGCTTTGGAACAGGCTGCCCAGGGAAAGGGTGGAGTCACCATCCCAGGTATTTAAAAGATGTGTAGATGTGGAACTTAGGGACATAGTTTAGTGGTGGCCTTGGCAATGCTGGGTTAATGGTTGGACTTGATGACCTTAAAGCTCTTTTCCAACATAAGTAATTCTATGATTCTTTTGACAAGCAAGATCATGTGCTCCTGAAAAACTTTCAGAAGAATAATTTCATCAAACCTTGCATGTGAGTGTGAAAAGAAGCTTCAGTCAGTTTGCATTTTCATCAGAGGTACCCTTCAACAAGAAATAAAATGATGTTCCATTGTGTTTTTTAAAACTCATACAGCAATTATACAGATTTTGGATTTATGATGCTTTCAAAAATATAAAATACCATTCTTTCATGGTTTCTAGGTGACAAATTCAGGGGCTCTTGACTTGTTTGTCATCTGTAGTAAATCATTCCCTACGAATGAATCACTTTTTATGTGTTCCAAGTATTAACATCCAAGCCAAGGTCAATGCAAGAGTTAAATTTCTATTCTAGAGAGGTTTTTTCCCCTTTAGATTTCAAGAAAAAAAGTCAATTTCACACTATGAAAAAGTCAGTTGGCTTAAGTTTTTGTGAAAGTACAAGACAAGACTAGATAATGATCACTGGATTTGAGTGAGCATGGGCTGGCTTCTCTCACTGCTGACAATCACTCCACTACTTTGGCTTTGGATTTGCAATTCTTTGCTAAAGAAGACTGAAGAAACCCCCAGGCCTCCACTGCTCACTATTGTTCTCCCAAGCCAGCAACGAAAGCAAAACTTCAAAGCTTTATAAATCTGGTAGTAGTTATGAAGATTATAATAATCATGAATATTACAGAAGTGCCTGTGGGATGACTTCGACGTGGCCTCACACTGCTGTGGAGCAGCAGATGGCCATAGCCTTGGAAAGTCTGTAGCCTGAGCTGGCAGCAGGAAACCACATTGTTATTCCAAGCTTTCATTAGAAATGTGTCTTTGTGTTAAGAAGTAAATCAATCATTGCAGAAGGTGCTTCTGAACCTGGAGTATAGCACAGACAGCCACAAGCAGATCCAGATTTTTTCAGGTAAAATTCAAGCTTTGTGGGGAAACATTTGTTTCTTGAGACAACATAGATTAACAAAGCTTTCTGGGCTTGATGAACTTCAGTCAAGTCCAGTGCAAGGGTCCTGGCAGTCCACCCTTGTGTAACCATTACAGAATGGAAAATCAAATGCTGCACATTACCTGCTCCATGCTGTCCACTGATGGACCACAGTCACACCAGAGATATGGATGATCTCTCTGAATCAGATCAGGGAAGCTGCCTTTACCCATCTTGTTTTGGTGCTTCAAGGTTCATGAGTGATTTTTATTTGATGTTCTTTAACTTCAGCCTGTTTCAAAATGTAAGGAGAAAGCACTGGTTTTCTATTCAGCCTAATCATGAACTTTAGTGAAGAGGTTGAGGTAGCAGCCACTTCTCACTGATCCTGATGCAAATAACAAGCCTCTGCAATGGCAACACATCAGACAACCTTTATTCACCATCCTGAATCAAAATGGACATGAACATATGCTGTCATTCTTCTTGAAGAAATATATTCTTATTAAAGAACCTAGAAAAAAAATCCACAATTCTACAGGCATCTGCAATTCATGTCTAGAGCCAAATCCAGTGCTTGGACACTCAGTCATCTGTAATTTATCCACAATAGCCTAAAGCAATTTGTTTCATTTGAAATACATAGGATCTTTTTCTCTGGCTATAACAGAGGTGAGGTACCTGAGTCAGAATAAAGATTATCCAGGTCAGGAAAAAGGAGGAGTAGTGACAGGAGGGGATTGAAGACAAACAGGACTGTGCTATCTCTCCTGGTTTGTTTACAAGTCTTGCTATCTCTCATCAGAGCCTGAAGCCAGAGAAGCGTGGGCTTCACCCAGCTCTTTAAAGAGTAGATTGAGTTACTCCCATTGTTGATGTTTGATGTGGATCATTTAATTCATTCTGCAGAAAATGTGAAAATCATGTGGCTGTGGCAAGTTAGCCCAGAAGCAAGATGTCTTGAGAGCTTAGTTTTCTCTCTTTTATTAGGAAGCACTGGAACATATCCCAGTGGCTACATCAGTGGCTCCACTAACATTTCTGGCAGAAAAGGAGTAACTGGTGCTTCATGCTGCAGGGGTTTCAGATGGTATACTCAGTAGTTCCAGACGAGACACAGATGACACCCAGCCTGTCTGTGAAAGTGCTTAGAGCCACTCAATGTCAAGTAAACATAAATGCTTATCACTGTTTTTACCTAGAGTTTAAGAAATTTTGTCTAGAGATTAGGTTTACAGCTGGTATTGCCCAATATGGCTTGAATGACTTAGGTAAATATATCAAAGTCCTCTTGTTATAACTGTTCCATCTCACTTCCCCCAAAGCAACTAAAGATCCATTTAAAACAAGCAGTTTGAATCGTATTCACAGCAAGCATGTTTTAGAAAGAAAGAAAGAAAGAAAGAAAGAAAGAAAAAGAAAAGAAAGAAAAGAAAGAAAGAAAAAGAAAAGAAAGAAAAGAAAGAAAGAAAAAGAAAGAAAGAAAAAGAAAAAGAAAGAAAGAAAGAAAGAAACAAACAAACAGACTTTACTACTTCCTCTCCTTCATTTAGATGCCACAGAATTGGCATCATTTGTGTTCCTGATTTCATCTATCCAAAGACTTTCAGGGCAGCAATGGAATGACCAGGGTCACACCTGCAGCAAAGGAGTGACAGGAGATGGGGCTAACTGGGAAGGTAAAGCCCCTCTAATGGCTATTGCAAGGAAGAGGACACGAGTCCAGTCACTGCAGAACAAAAAAAAATCACTTTAGCCTGTGTTAAAGTTGTTGCCTTTTGGCAAAGGAGATGAATAAATATATGCGACCCTGACCCTCAATGGGGAATTCAATATTCCCAGCACGGTGATCTATCAAACACAGTATGCACTTTTCCAAATTTCAGGTAGGCTCTCATTCAGATTTATTTTTCTGCCTCAATGCAGAGGTCAGTCTGAGCTACAGAGGTTCTGGAGTTCTCACCTCCGTGTGCTTGAGATCTACTTGTCAATATTGGTTGGTCTAGCAAAATGTGCTATCCAGAGTTAGGGAGAACAAATAATAGGGTTCCAGAACTGACATCTAATAAGTTCCCAGATGCTCAAAAACAGTAGGAAAATGCTTTCTTTGTGCCATGGATTCCATTTTCTGGTGGAAAATCACATTAAATTATAACTTTTGTGGAATATGGAAAATTCCACCTGCAGCACATATGTTATTGCAGAAGAGGGAAATCCCTGATACTGTTTACAGAGACAGACAGCTTGTTTGTTCAGCATTGGCTAAAGCTGGCCAACCAACCTTAAAATAAAACTGCATGCGAAATTCTTGCGGGAACCAAAATGATTTACTGTCAAAAATATCCACTCATTCAATGAGTTCAGCTAAACCTTCCAAATACAGTGTGCAGTTTGATTAATGGAAGAAGCTACAGCTGTGCTTTAGCTGGGATTCAGGATATTGCTGATCACTTATTTTTGGTGGAGAGGAAGGATGGGATGCCTCTTCATAGGAGGAGAAGGCAAAGCATCCCCTTTGGTAGCTCCATAGCAGAACATCCCAGGGCAGGGTAATTTCTGGTGTGACACTAAGTGCTCTGTGAGGTTTGCTGCATTCAACAAGCTCACTAACTCTATACCTGTGGAAGGTATAGAGTAACACTGATTTGATTTTCCAGCTAGCCAGAACTCTGCCATCAGGTTATAGGAACTGACAACCAGGGCACAGGGACTCTCATGGACTCCACTGGAGTCACTCACCTAAGGTTTCATCTCAAAATACAATTAGCTTTTGCTTTATGACTGTCACATCTAACACTCCTAAAAAGGAGGGGTTTTTCTCACCTTGATTATTCAAACCTCTCCTTCTCTTGCTTGTTTTATTTTCCTCTTCATACTCTTCTCATCCATTCAGAACTTTTAGTTGTCCTTCAGTGACCCTCTTCACTTGGCTACCTGCCTTCAATTTGGTGTTTCGAGATCCTATGAAAGGCAGGGGCTATCTCACCTTTCTGTTTATCTATTTACCTTTTTTTGAGAAAAACAAAACAAAACAAACACAGTCTCAAGGTGTTAGAAAATTTTTCAGTTTAAATCATAATGTAAGCTCAATATGCTGCAGAGGTCAGGACCAGAGCAAGACACTCTTGAAATCCTCAATACTCTGGTCCAGCATTCACAATCTGTCCTTTATAAATAAAGAAGTCTTGAAAAAATAAATCAAGGTTGATGTGGGACCATTATTTGCCAGGTTTGGAAAGATAAAGTCTAGAAAATTCAACTTGCTCCACCCCTCAACTCAAGGACAATCCTGCTGGGAGAGTGTAAAGCTGCTCTACATTTACTCCTTTGAAATTTCATCTTTGGGAAGGATACTGAAGAGAATATAAACCTCTGAAGTATCACAGATACATTGTTTTGAGTATTTTTTTTCTTTCTGCCTGACCTAGTGAAAAAGCCTCAAGTGAATGTTTCCCTTGCTGCTTCCCCGTTGGAAGCAGCCAGTTGAGGAGCTTTACATGGAATCCACTTACAAATGGCACAGCGTCTTGCAGCATTAACACACAATTCATTAAAAAGTGTTCTTCCCTGTATTTAGCATGCAGAAGGGGTGCACCTCAGCAATTGTATGTACATGGGCTCTTTCTGACTCAGGCAACAGGCAGGCTACACATGAACAACCCACCCAAAATACCGCAGGTTTATGTTCTCAATTTCTGGCAACTCAGAAAAGATCAGCCCCTGGCATGCCTGTCCATATACCACAGTTGGGTTCAAAGGGTGTGATGTCTCCTATTTTGGGAGCTGGAGCTATTTTTTTCTTATTATGGAGTATTTGCATTATCTGGGATTTTCATCAGCAGCCAGTAAAGGGCAGAGCAGGTCCCCTGAGTAATTGCCAAAATACCACTAACTCAAGAACTTTGTCATTTTTATTTTTCCTGTGTTTCCTCTCTGTGTTCCTGTGTTTAAACCTTGCTGAAGACCCTTTCTAGGCACTTAATAGACTTCTAGCCTGGTGCAAAGCCCATCCATTGTCAAAGACTGGCTGCTCAGGGAGGTAGAGTCAGCTCCTGGGCAGATGCAGGTTGCTCTGTGCCCCAAGCAAGCTTTGTTTGTGCCAGGCTGGTTGCTGAGGGGGAACCTCGGATGTGCTGGTGTGGAGGCCACTCTGGGAGGGAAAGGGATGCCTAGTCACTTCCTGTCCCTCTCCTGCTCATAATAGCAATCTCTCCCTTTGGCCTTTCCCATCACCAAAGCACCTCTTCGGGCAGAAAAACTTGGTTTTGTCTCTACCTCTGAAAAGTTCAGGTCAAGTTTTTCCCTCAGGCTTCCAACAGGAGCAAGTCAGACACCTCCTGAAGTTGAAGTGGTCGAGGCACTATCTGGCAGCCATTCTCCCAGCCCTGATTCCAGCCAGCCTGATTACCTCTGAGCAATTCTGTTGGTACCCAGCAGGTCAGTCAGTTGTAGTTGCAGAAGGATGTTATCTTTGTGCCATTGCTTTCAAGGTCCAGCCACAGAATCAGCTGGTGCTGACTCATTGGTCACCCAAGAGCTGCAGGGGACAGAGTTGTCTGACTCTTACGCATAGTCCCTACCAGTTTAACTAATTGCATGTTTCTTGTTATCTGCTGCCAGCTGATAACTCATTCCTACCATATCTGACCCTGAAAGGTCATTGTCATAGCTGCAGCGCCAAGCTCCAGCCAAGATGCAGGGAAGGACAAAGCAGCTGGGCTCCAAATATTCTCTCATGGAAATTGTCTTGTCAGGATTGTGACAATAAATCAGCATTTCCACCTGGAAGTCAAAATGCTGGATTTTTCTTCATAAGTGAAGATGTTAGATATTTAGGAAGGTTAAAGAGGTGATGGGCAGTGTAAATGTCTCTCTGCAATATCTCACAAAGAACCTAGGGCTGCAATTATTCCACTGTAAGAGCTGAATGGCAAGACTTTACACTGTGTTTTCTCCTTGACTGGGCCTTAAAGTGTCATGTGAGGTGCAAATAATTGGGATCTCACTCTGTGCTCCTTGCTCAGCAGAAAGTCCAACAAAAGCAGTCCAACAGGAACACTGTCCTAGCTAAGAATTTTGGGTTGAATTTCAAAAGATTGGGCTTGCTGCTGCTGACTGACTGTGCAGCATTAAGTCTGCAGTTCTCCTTGTGAGAAAGGTAAGCACTGAGACCTCTATTTCACAGGTATGAAGGGATGACAGAAAGCAAGTTTCTCTATGGTCTTCATTGCCACAGAAAACATGTTTGTTGTGACAAGGGTTGGTGCAAGTCAGGTCTCAAAATCCTTACTAAGCCCACCACCAACCCCATCCTTGGAGGATCTATCTGGAAAGGAAAAACGCAGTAACACTACAAACCCTCATGAAAATCCCATTCTGGTAAGTGTGGGCACTCTTAGGATCATGTCTTCAACAGCAGGGGTTAATATAAAAACATACATCAGAGCCTTTTTTTCAAATTAGTATTTCATTCCTAAGTGCCCTTTAGCTCAGTACATCACAGAACAGAATGACATTTCTGTCTTTGTAAATGTGCTGCACTCTTCTAATCAGGATGTGTTGTGTCAGTGCTGCTGGCTGCTAATACAGCTTGGCCTGCTGTAGCAATCCCATTTGGAATATCCTGCCATCTCTGTGGCCAGCCTAGAGCCTTCCAAACAGGGCTGTACTGATAAGGAAGGACTATGCTACATGTGTCATGTATCAAGCACAGCTGAAATACAACATGTAGCAGGGATAAGAAACAGCTTTTAACTGGACAATGCACCATCCATGTGTACAGACAAAACTCTGTGTTTTGTTGATTCATAATCTCATTCATCCCACATTCTCTGTAGCACCAAGGGTAATGTAGCAGATTGCTGCATTCCTTTACCATCCCTCACACTTCAGTGTAGCATTTTCTTCACCCTGCTAGGTTTTGGAGCAGTACAGGAAAGCACACAAGTGACACAGGTTAACTTGGACTCTACTCTGATGCAAATACCAGAAGAAAACGGTTTTCAATGTCTCAGTTATCCCAGCTGAGTGTATAAGGGAATCACCCATTTGTATTAGAAGGGAATCACCCACTATGTTCAGACCACAACCCAAGGAAGATTTCAGTGGTTTGCATTAGGATCTGGAAACAGCTTGGGACCTGGGAGGGTGCAGGATGAGGTGAGGTGAGGCCTGTGCTTTAGCTGGATTTGTATGAAGGTTAGTGGCCCCACACTGCACTTTTTGAGATTTTGCTCATCAACTGGAGTTCCTCACAGCTTCAGAACTGCACTGAACTCCAGCTACCAGGTCAAGGATGGCTGCAAACAAGCAGCTGTATGGGAAAGCTGTGGTGAGACATCTGCTGCATCTAAGCATTTTTCACCATCTGGAGTTAGACAAGGAGGCTTGCAGCTTTCAGATATGTAAATACATCAAGTTGTTGATGTTCAGATGGATTATGATTTTCTTGAACAACCTGCCTGAACTCGTTCAGCTCTTTGAGGCTGGATAGGAAGTGCTACCTGTCAATAATTGGTGGGAAAATCCATGGATGGGTATTAAATGCAAATAAAGAGCTGACCAGTTCTTCCCCTCTGCTAGTGCAAAACTAGGAGTGCTGCAGACAGCCCCTCACGTTCTCTCTAAATAACATCTTCTACCACCATTGCCTGTATTATCAATCTGTCACTCAGCCCTAAGGAAACCTCACAAACCTCCCCAGAAAAGGAAGACCTGGGAGGGGAAAACAAAAAGAAGCCAAATGATGTCAGAAGACAAAAAAGTACAGGGAAAAGATGTATGAACCACAGATATGAAAAATAAAACTTTTTTCACAGTCACTCCAATATTTCTCCCCTCCCTGCTCATGTGCGAGGAGCTGGTGGACACTGACCAGACACTGTGCTTGGTGGAGCTTTGGCTGAAATTTCCATAGGCTTTCTTGTATTCTTTTTAAAAAGCAAAGGGTTGTACAAATCAGAAAAACAGAAATGTTAGGAATGGCTGATTTCCCACCAGCATCATTTATACCTAGGTGAAAAGGAGAGGCTGAGATTCACTTCAAATTTTTAATGAACTCTCTACAGCAACTGGTCTTCAATGCTCTGACCTTTTCCTCCCTCTCTGTTCTCCAGAGAATATGATAGTATACATGTGAGTGAGTAAGAGGGCTAAAACTGAAGTCAAAATGCAACAAAAAAAAAAAAGGAAAATTTTTTTTATATTGAAATGAAAAAAAAAAATACTACAAAGCCAAAGAAGTTTGGTACCACAAATTTCTAGTTATCATTTTCATTTAATTCCCATATGTGTGCCATCTGCAGCACTCCAGTTTGGCAGCAAATAAAATAAACATAACTAGTGACCACAGCAGTGTTTTTGACACCTGACAGAGGTACCCAAGAGACCAGAAACTTTAGAGCACAAGTTAAAACTGGTGCAAGTCCATCTCAGCAGTGAAATATATACATAGGCTTAAGTGTGGCTTCCTGTTGCAGCAACTTGATTGTCTCAGGCCCCCTGTGATTGCCTTGGAGATATCCACCAGCAGCTTACAGTGCTGACAGGGAATTTGAGCTTGTGTAACTGACATTTCTGAAGGCTGGCAGGGAATATACTAGTAAATGGTTGGCCATTCTGACATGGACTTACTTGCCAGACAGCTACTATTACATCCGCTCAAACCCCCTGGAAATTCTACTGTGTTCAGAATTTCCTTCAGTCTAACCTAAATATGTCACATGGGGGAATTAAAAGCCTTGGTATACTCAGATTATAAAATTGGCTCCATGTCTATTCAAAAATTTGGATTTATAGCCTGCTATATAGTTTTGATGAAGCAGCCCTGAAATCAGTGAGCCAGTATAGGAAGTTATTTGGGTTTGAATTGAATTCCTCTGATGAAAAACAAAAAGTACAGTTTAATGTTATTCAGAAATGTCTCTGGGTTAAGAGATGACACCCATTCATTTGCCTTCCCATCTTAAATTTTCCAGGTAGAAGTGTTCCTAGGGTGAGACCACAAGCTGGGTAGCTGGAGCAATATTTTATAAACATTTTGCAACAGTGTAGGAAGATCATTTCCTCATTGCAGGAGGAAGAAGAGGGGTATCTGTCTCATCCACTGGTGAGAGCATTTGATTGAGGCTCAAAAGACCTGGGCTGCACTGCAGATTATTTCTGGGAAGTTACCACAATTCTTCACATTTTGCTTTTTAATTTTATAGTATGAGAAAAATGTCCTTTCTATAGGTGCCTTAATAACCTGACTTGGAAACAGCAATAAGTGCATCACAGTAAAAAAAGTGTCTAAGCAAGAAGTCAGTAGCTCTGATCCTCCCATAGTGCAGTTTCCAGCAACACACTGGGCTGCTGTTTAGCACTGGCTTACGGTGTTATTTAAGAACTGACCCCACTGCCTGTGTTTGCTCACTTTGTCAGAACAGAGATTTATAGTGCATGTTCTTCCACTAGAGTGAGGGAGTCAAGGCTTCCCTACAGAAATCTGACTTTCCCTGGAGGGTTTCAAATCCAAGTACATCCTGACCTTACTCCCTGTCTGACAAAAACACTGCTTGCGGTGCTTTGTTTCTATGACATGTCTTGAGAAATGCTGTTATAAACTCAACTTTTCAGGCAGTGTGGATTGCTAAGCCTCTTAATTTTTTTATTATAGCAACTGAAAGAGTTCTCTTCTGCACTCCACATACCTTCTTCCACAAATAGCCAGAATCCTGAAAGCTGTTGTATTTTTCACCAACAAAGGAAGGATTTTGTCCAAACTCGCACCTGACATTTTGTCACTGGGTCTCTATGGAGGGTTACCCCACTCAACTGCATTAGTAGAGTAAATATATAATGCCTTGCTAGCCCAGAAGGTATATAGCTGTGTTGCAGGTGCACAAAAGAAGGTTTTTGCCTTTAGCAGACTGCCATGAATATATGGCAACCAATTTGTTTTAACTTACATTTTCTGGAAGGTGACTTTTCATCAATCATTGTTGCAGTTTGTAGCCATTTTTTTTCAAAATTCCCAGTCTTTTGTTTAATGTATGGCACTTTGCCAGACCCTCCGTTATTGTAAACATGTTTCTAAGAACATTCAAGGAAAGACTGAGCTTTCTCTGAAGTAACTGAATAAATGCCAGGGCTGAGGACAATTTTATCTGGGGGAGCCCTGATCTGACTGGATCATGGAACCTCCCCAGCAGGGAAAATAGATGATCTGCAAGGCTTCCAGCCCAAACCATTCTATGATTCTATGGCAATTCCTGTGCATATTGTGGGGTGACAATAAAGTACTAATGTCCCTTCATATCTTCTTTGCTTAGATGTAATATGTTGGCAGAGATTCTTCATTCTGGTGAGTACTGGTGAAATTCCACCTTAGTGTCAAAATGCACTCTGACTTTAGCAGGGCCAAGGTTTCATGAGTCTACTTGCATGGGACATGTGAAAATTTCAACAGAGTTGCAGGCACAATATTCCACCTTGGGTAAAAGTACAAAGAATTTCCTTGCCATAGATTGTTCTAGCAAGCTTTATAAATAGTTCATAAGTCTCTGGAAGTGCTGAGTGGGCTTCCTGTTTTCATCAAGCCTCAGGTCATCAGACTCAGATTAGTCTTATACTGTAAAGGAAAAAACATCCTTACCCACCAGCATGGACTTACTAAATCAGTGAGAAAGCTGCTTCTTGGCGGTGTATACACCCCTTTTCCACCCTAGGAATGAGTGCTATGTCTTCCACAATCTACTTCGCTTCCAGCCTAAGTTCTGTCTTGCTTCTCATCAGGATAAACCTGGCATAATTCCAGCGAAGACAATGAAGCAATTCCAGATTTACCAGGAAGCCATGGAGAGCAGATTCTGGTCCTCTGCTTTTATAGCTGAGATAAACGAGGCCACAGACAGTGTGTTCATCATGGAAGGGAAAACTGGAGTCTAATACTTGCTGGTGTCTAAATGCTTGGCCTCCTCCTGAAGCAGCAAATAGAGGGAAGCTGTGTGAGAATTATATAAAGTGAACAAATGACTCAGTCCTTGATAGAGTCATCTGTTCATACTGCACAGCCTAGCTAAGCGCCCTCCCACTTGTGGCTTATTTTCTATTGATATGAAGTGCTGAGAGACAAAACCACAATAAGAGACTGCAGAGAACATCAATAAGGGACAGAGACCAAGCTAGGAAGGAGATGTTTAAAAGTTTGAGTGTAGGGGAAGGGGAAACAAGAAGTCTGCCCGTGTGCTTGCCCTGGACAATGTGAAAAAGAAAAATGGCACTGGAAAAATAGAGACAGTAGATAAAGGAGAGAAAAAACTTAAAAGCAAATGAAGAGACTGATGAAAGAAAATAAGAAGTTGCAAAATTCTATTTGGGCCTATTTTGCCTGCTGAACATTTTTTTTCAACAGTGAGTATGTGAGGCAATCCATATTCTTAAGCAAAGAAGAAAATCATTCCACTGCAATCTAGATAATTCCCCACTCCATTTGATGATATAATGCGCTGCAATGCAAACTGCTCCAAATTATCTGGGGTAACCTACCAGTCTCACTTTTCAGCAGAAAGGAATAAACTTTGTTCTAAACAGTTTCACTCTCAGAGTCAGTGCCTCTTACAGCCCCCACTGGGTATTCTGTATGTGCTGCACTCCTCCCACGTGGAGGTGCTAAGTCCTCCTCACAGCTGTAATTGGTCCAACAGGGCTCTGCCCATGCACACCACAAAGCAGTTTCTCCTTTCCAGAGGCCTCCGCAAGACTGCTTCAGTCATGATGGGCATAGGAAAATAAAAGGAAACAGATTTTATTAAATTCTCCAGCTGTGCTAAGCAATGGATTTAACATTATTCTGTCCTTTTCCTGCAGTAGCAAGTTGCTGTTGTGGGGTTTTTTTCTCCCTTTTACAGAGTGCTAAATCCAGCCAGAAAGCTGTTATGAAAAGATACCCAAGGGAAGTGTGATGGAGAGTTTTTCTTCACTGATTTCTCTTCTAACATTGTTTCCTTCCTTCCTCCTCTCTCCGCCCTGTGGACTGGATCCTCAGCCTATTGATGTAAAAGGAAAAACCCACACTGACCTCATGTGGCTCTGGATTATGCTCCCATTCCTGGGCCATTTGTTTTTGTAAGTGAGTTAACAGGAGCACTGAAAAATCCTGTCAGAGGAGCTCTGAAAGTGCCATCCACTGCCCTAACGGCTCGTGTGAGTTTTCAATGGAACTGCATTGTTTGAATCCAAGACAATATTTTACCTTCAATACAGCACCATTATGAATTCATTTGACATTCAATGTACAGTAATAACAATGAATTTGCTGGATATTGAATGTCACATACTTTCACAAGTACGGCATTTCATTGTAATGCACTGCAGCATTAGTTTAATGACACCTGCTTTTTTCCAGAATCCTCTCTTTACATTTCACACACACACACCCCCTTCTTTCTCCAGGAGAACAATAAATACTCCTTAGCATTGCCTAAGAAAAATAAAATCATACTTTGCTTTTGAAGAGAAATATGATATATACGCAGGCCTCTAGCAAGCTGAACGCCAATGCTTCCCATGACAGTGTGAGCGTGAATGTGTGCACAGAGGCTTTTTATAACCATAAAATATATGGCCTGGAATATTAATCAGGGCTTGTTTTGGTTTGTTTTGCTTTGCTTTGCTTTGTGGTTGTTTGGTTTGGTGTGGGGTTTTTCCTTAATTGATTCTAGAATGCAATAGAAAATAACCTTGCTCGTTGTAAAAAAAATGTGTGAAATTCATGGCCAAACCCTACCTCTGTCTCCTAAACAGGTTATCCATAGGGGTTGAACAGGCCACACTGCAAGAGTGTGGTGAGCTGGGCTGCATCCTACTGCTGGTGGAGTAAGGGGCTGGGGACTAAGGGACAAGTGGGTTTGCCAAGGGCCAGAGCAAGGGGAGGCAAGGGGTTTCCATCCAGCATTAGGGAGAGCCAGGGACAAGCTGCCTTAGACCCCTGGCCAAGCCACCACCTTTGAAAAGAGGATGTCATCCTTGAAGTATCTGTGCCAGAGTTCACCCCATCACTTCAGCTGGGGTGATCAGTTGGATATCTTGGTCCAAAGAAATTCACAATTGTGCACCCATCTTGTTTTTACAGTGAGGATGTTCCCATGCAAGTGTTATGCTGGATGAGTGAAACCATGCTACTTACCTGCTAATTTTGTGAGATGGTCTGCTGGGCATCAGCTGGTCTCATTTCCACACACTGGTGCTAAAGCTGCCTCATCCACTGTCACGAGGTCTGCTGGGGAGATTCCCAGGATAGCAGCCTGGCACCTCAGACTCCTCAGAAGACAAAAGAAGTTGCATACAGGATGGGTTTCCTGGCTGCCTGCTGGTTTTACAACTTATGCAGAAAAAAAAGAAAAAAAGAAAAAAAGAAAAAAGAAAGAAGAAAAAAGAAAATAAGAAAAAAGAAAAAAAGAAAAAAA
This sequence comes from Corvus cornix cornix, assembly GCF_000738735.6. Taxonomy (NCBI): domain Eukaryota; kingdom Metazoa; phylum Chordata; class Aves; order Passeriformes; family Corvidae; genus Corvus; species Corvus cornix. The sequence goes on from NC_046335.1 coordinate 8,887,831, forward strand.
GAAAAAAGAAAAAAGAGAGAAATGATGCAGAAGTCATCTTTTATTGCAGAAGGAATAGTCATGTAAATGCATTTTTTCTAACCTGTTTTTGTAAAAATTGCTTGGATATGCAGTGTCTGTGAATGTCCTTGTAGAACTCCAGGTAAACCTCCTTTGATTAAGCAAGCTATTTTCAAAGTATTATTTGTTGTTATTTTAAGAGAAAAAATAGTGATATTTCTGATAACAAAGTAAACACTGACATCAGCTGAACTGTTAATAATGCAAAGCCCTTTAAGACATTTTTCATGGGAGGACTTTGATTATTGCCCAATGTTTTGCTGAACTCTACCAAATCACAGATAAATCTATTGTTTCTATAAGTGGTCATTCAGCAAGATGAGAAGAAATATAGAGTGACCAAATATGACAAGGCTTGATTGAGAAAGATCCCTTGATGGGCATGTGGAAGTCCAAGGAATAAGAGTAGCCTGCAATTATTATGTTTTAATGTGGTTTTCTGTAACATGAGTGTGCTAGTCTGGTCTTTATTTAAAAGCTCTTGGAGCTGCAATTTTTGAAGCTGTCTCTTCAGCTTTGTGTTTGCTTGCTTGTATTCTAGTTTTCATCTAAGAGCACAGAGGCTCTTTCCAAGGCAAGGTGCCCTTCAGTGTGAAATACAGAAGCATGGTGAATATATTAAACACCGAAATGAGTAAAGCAGCAACTGTAACTATTGCAGCTAATGCTGCATCACCCAGCCTTGCACAGCAAGAGTTGAATCTACACAATTATTTGCAATGAATTTGCTCCAGAAGACCAATCAGCATTTTGAATGAAAGAGAACCTAGGAGAAAAATTGTTCATCTCAGCTAAAACAATGAAGGCAATGATCAGTGGGATAAGGTCAGAGCTGCTTGTTAAATATGTTAAATACTTCAAACCTGTACAACAATAGAAAAGAACTGCATCCTAAATGTGAGACTGTTATGCCACCTGTCACGGATGTTTAATCTTGTCCAGACAATATTATTTTTTCCCACTTATCCCCTAGTGCCAATACTTTATCCCCAATCCTATTGTGGGCTTTCAGGCAACTGACTACACAAGGTGGTTTTGGAGAAGGTCGATTTAGGAATAAGAAAGTCTGAAATCTTTGTTTCTTGTACTTAATAACTGATGTGATATTTGTAAATCCAGATCTCAAACCACACAATGGCCAAGAAAAAATTTCACCATAATTAGATCCTATTGATGAAATGCTGCAGACAAAAGGTCTCTTTGTGGGAGAATGAAATGGGCTTGCCTCAGGTATTTGTAGGCCACTTATCGAAGACATTGACTGATAATTTACCAATCTCTGTATTGCTTTTTGTAGTGCAAATACACCAGTATGTTCAGATATATAAACAGATTAAAGACAAGTGGAAGAGGCAATGATCAATCCAAGCAGAAAAGTGTTTTAACAAAGAATTACAAACAGGTAAGTGATTCCAGACAACACACAAAAGAGAAGGTTTAGATCAAACTACCTGAATAAACGGTGACTTGAAAGAGTTCAAAGCAAAGCACAGGAGTGTCCCAGGAGGATTTATGTGTTTTACCTGTCGATTCATACAACTGCCTGTTAGATCAAATCAAATATTTCACTTGTAGAGTCCATGCAGTGATAAAGCACAGACAGTTTTTGATGTGTCAGCATGTCAGTGGAGACACACTGCACGCATCACGTGGGACTCACGATGAGCTTTGTTTCAGGTGCTTTTCTTCTTGGGCAGCAGTGAAATAGCAGCAGAACTGCTTGGCTGTACTGCCTGGCTAATACAACCACCAGCTTTGAACCAAGCCAGTTCAAAGGATGAGCAAGAGAAGTGCAAAACCGAAGACACTGTTCGCAATCATTCCTCAGTTGTGTGCAACCCTTCTCTCCCCCAAAGCACTTAATATATAATAATGCAAGAGCATGGACTGTTTCATGTTCTGCTTAAAGAACCATTTTTGCTTAACAGCACATGGTAGCTCTGCCCAAGAGCTTCAGAGCAGAAAAGAAGACCAGCCCACCCAACTGAATGTATGAGGCAGTCAAACAGGCAGTAATCTTTCAGTAGACAATGTAAAGAGGATTTCTATCTTTTCATGAAAAGTGCAGTTTAACTCTTTGTGAACACTGGTTACAGTGACCTAAATTTTACATTTTTGGTGGTGGCAATCCCAGAAAGTCAAACCTGTTAACTGCATGACTTAGAGGATGCCTAGTTTCATGTTAGAGGAAAAATTAGCTATATCACTTCTAGAAATTTAGAAGCCTTACAGACCCTGAACTTTTAGTAATGAGATGTGATATGATAACAGCTTCAAGTGAGGAAGCTTCTCCTTATAATCAGATGGAATTGAATCATTAATCTATAACGTTCATCTCTATTTACTTCCTCTTTTAATAAAAAATAAGAATGCCATAAATTTTCCCTGCAGATATTTTCATCAGCTGCCTGAACATACAAACCCAGAGATTTTTCATTTTCCTCAAATACTATGTTAGTTGTGACACTTTAACTCCACAATTAAGCTCTATTAGTTTCCTAGAAAGAAAATCCATCATGAGCTATGTGTCTTAATTTCAGCACCTTACCCTGTGTCCTTTAACATAACTCTTATTCTAGTATCTGCATTTTGAAGAAGCATATTTGGCCACATGCAGCCTCCAACTTCAGAATCTGTTTAGAGAATTAAAACACTTGTGAGGGGAGATGTGACATTTCCGTTGAGCCCTTTACAGAAGCTGGAAAATTAAAGACACAAGCCAGATTGAAAGGAGATAAATGAAAGCATGAGTTTGTGTTACTGAGATGTTTGAATATTTTCCTGGACTTTGTCCTGTACAGTTAAACAAGGTATTTAGGGACATGCCTAAATTAAAATCTCTCTAGCTTAACCTCATTTCCTCTCACAGGGTTTATTTCTACAATCTTGCTTTTGCACACTTCCCTTCATTCCCTTCCTCACTGTTTCTTTTCCTTTCAGGAGCCTTATTTCAAAAAAAGTTGCAGTGTGCTCACCCAACCTGTGCTTCAGTCCCTGAAGCAGACCGGAAAGTTTTAAATTGCTTTCAGAGGGTAAAGTCTGATTAAGTGCTGTGACATCACCCTAGCATTAACGTCCAATCCCAAATTAAATCTTTGGTGGTTTTGATTTTGTATGTTCATGTTTTCTTTCAGCAGCTAATGACAAGCCATGGAACATCTGAAACATGTCTCCATTTCTCCACTCCAGCCACAACCCATAAAGAGTTATTCTGCATCAGACCCAGTTTTGCTACATCCATACCCAAATTTGGTACCTCCTAGAAGTTATTACTGATAAAGTTATCTATTTACTGCTGGACTTAAAAGATTTGACCCACTCAAAAATCGAATTTAGTCCATTTTTTGATGAAATCCCACTGTTTCTTGCATAGCTTCCCCTTAACCTCCTGTGCAATACAGACATCCTCCACGGACCTGTCCATAACTTTTGTCAGCTCCTCAACATTGCTCTTTGTCATATCCAGCAATTTCTCGTGTCATGTTCAGCAGTTCTCCTGTTCAGTTGGCTAAATCTCAGCTCAGGCAGCACCTGAGCATCTGCCTGCTGCCCTAACACTTTCTGTGGAAGAACTGCACCAGCCAAAGATCTGTTTTCTGAATCCCTGTTACCTCTGTCAGTGTGCACAGGGCTTAGTGAAACTCTTTGTTTGCATACAGCTGCCTAGTTCTTTCTTCATGAAATTTTGACACAGTGATATTTTCTTTAAAAAAAAAAAATCTTGCCTTGTTAAGTAAACCATCCTAATCTGCTAACAAAAAAAAAACCCCAAACTCACTTGCAGTACTGATATCCCTACTGTATGGACAACTTGATTTAAAATCTAATAAAACAGAATGCCTTTCAGTCCTTATTCTATTTTACAGAGCATTTTTCAGTTATTCATTTTCAGTTCAGACTGCTCTATTATTTTTGCCTTCAAACCTCATGTTGTAAGATGAGGAAAAGCGGAGGGATTCAATTTGGTTTCATCATCAACATTTCAGTTTCCTGTAATTTATATGCCCAGGTTTACTCAAAATGGAGCAATTTGCTGCACAAAGGCAACAGATTTTAACCATCCAGCTCCTCCTGCTTGTATGTAAGACCACATACAATGTGCAGGATTTTGCTGTTCAATTACGAGGTAGTTGCAGAAAAACACAGGCCTTTTTATCAACACTGGGTATGTTCCACCGTGCTCTGACTCAGTGATTGCCCCAACCTGCACCAAGAGTGACACCAGACTCCAGCCTAGGGCCAAATGGCACTTCTACCCCAGCTTTCTTGTCACCATTCTTGGTCTTTTCCTGTCCTTACAGGCACAAAGCCTCCTCCCAAAATCAAGGCATAGCACACATGCCTGAAGGCAAGTGGCACCAAACAGCTCACGGAGTAAACGCCTCCCAAGAAAGGGTGACAACATCCAGAAGCTGGAGCTGTCTCTGGTCTGTGCTCCATCCATGGCCAGGACTGGTATGTGCAGAGTAAATCCATGCCGGGCAACAAGCTAATGACTAAATATGGACAAATATAAGTTTCTTAGGCAAAGCTGTGGAGATTAGGGACTGAGAAATCATCCTTCACTTTTTAATTATTTTCTTTGATAACATATCCTATCTGGGCATAGCATGTTCTTACAGTTCAGACTGATGACTGGATTCCTTTCTCTACAAAGCAGGTCCTTGATAGTAAGAGTTGGCAATATTAACAGAAATCCTAGAGAAAAGCAAGCAGATTTTTCCATGTCACTAGTGAAGATTTAGAAAAAAAATGGGAACCCAAAATGATATATTGTCTTACCCATGGTCATGGATAAGACCACTTATATCCATAGCCATGGATAAAAACCACTTAGTAACTGGGAAAAAAATGGGGATAAGAACAACAGTAAAAACTAGTGGCAGTTTGTCAGTTCTGTGTACAAATGCTGAGGAAGGCAGCAGCTCCCATCACCTACTGCAAGATACCACAGAACATTTGATACTCTGTTCCAAGTAATTTTTTGTCAGCAGCTGTCCAGTCACCGTGAAAATTACTCAATTTTATACCAAGCATTTTATCAGTTCGATACTACAGTACATTCTTTCTGAGCTTAACAGCATCAGCAAAATAAAGAATGCAAACAATGTCCCTGATCTAGAAACAGCAGCAGCCAGATAGATCACTCTTTCTATTTAAACTGAATATTTATATGTTGAATTTTAAATATCATCTTCCTATCACTTTTCAGTAAATTAATTTCTTTCTCTAAGCCAAAATGTCTTGAGCTGTGACTGCACAATTATTGGTGTTATAAGGACAATCTTATTTCCAATCACAGATTATTTACTTAAGGATGGCCCAATCATGTCACAAAAACTTCAGCTGGCCGAAGAAGTCACTGTTTTGCCAAGAGATAATAATGCTGACACTATTCTGTTTGCTAGCTGACCTCTGTTTATCATTGTATACCAGTTAAGACTTAGGCTGAAATTATGTCCAGGGAAGAGCTTTTAAAAAAAAACTCAGAACCGCATATCTTGTTCTACACTAAAATCAGCAATAAGATTTAGGTAAAAATGTAATTATTCTGCCCTGCCTTGGGGTAATTGCAGAGAGCAGGATATACAAATAATGTGATTGAGATTTGCTCCAATATCCCGTCTATTCTACCAATCTTATACCCACAGATATTTTCAGAGACTTAAAACCAGGCCTTCAGGAAACATAAGCCCTAAAGAGGTCTGTAAGCCACCAGCAAGAGCATACCCAGTCCATGAGCATGACAATTGGCTAAGCCATTTGAAACACTTCCTCTCATTTCCATTTGTGTGCTCCTCTTCTGCCATTTGTGTATTGTTTATTACAATACTGGTATTAAGATCAGAATGACAGTAACTTGTCATTGTTTTTTTTCGCCCTTTAACTTCACATAATCAAAATAAAGAAGCAAGGCTTAGGAAGTAGAAAACACCATTGAAAAATTATACCTAACCTGGAAGGCGTTTTTGCTGCTGTTCTGTCCCTAGGAAAGTGGAAGGAGGCAGAAAAGTTATCCAGGAGAGCACTGCCAGTGGAGACAGAGTCCATCAATGCAGTCACAGGAGCTGGAGGAGAAAATGAGAGGGAGGATCTTTGGCAGGTGATGTGGGCACAGTCCTCAAGATCTGGCATAAGGAACAGAATTCACTGAGTGATGACTGAGCCAGGCTGAAAGGCAAAGGTTACAACACAGTGACTCTGAGCTCAGGGAGGGCATGCTTTCTTTTCAGTGTGATTAAGGCACTAATAGCAATAATAACCATTGTACTATTCCTGAGGATCCCGTAAAGGATGATGCAGGAAGGCTCACTCATTTTATGGTTCCCCTGCCAGAAAATTTTTAGGGCATCAAAAGAAATGGGAAGTTACTGAGTGAAGTCATGTCTGGCAAGAGGGGAGGAAGCAGGCTGGCACATTTGCAGACTTGCAGGAGTCTCTGTGAACTTCCTTAGGTAACAAGGCAATGGTGAAGCCTCTGCCACCTTGTTTTCACCCCTGTGCTACCTGAGGGACCTACAAGATGAAGCTCATTCCAAAAAGCCGTCTGATGAAATCACTTGTCCACTGGCAAGTATAACCTCTTCTTCCTCAAGGAAGATATAGTCACATTCTTGGTTGATAAAAATTGACATCAATAGATGCTGTTAAAGGAATTTGTACCAGACATGATGTTTCTCCGGGGTTCCTATGCACGTCATTGTACAATCATACTCTTTTATTGTGCAGGTTGCGCAATAAAATGAATTCGTGGCTCCTTCAAATCAATCCACAAAAAACTACCTCCCCTTTGTGGACTGGTATTCAGGTGGGATTCTGGAGTCTGAGGCAAAGCCAAGACCTGGCTTTGGTGGAAGTCCTTACAGAATGGAAGTCAAAGCAATTGTGCTTCTATGTTGATAAAAGCATTTTGAAATGTTTCAGTCTTTGAATCCCAGGCACAAAAACAAATATGTGGTTTGAATAAATTCAAAGAGATTATTTCCATAGAACCTAATAAAATCTTACATAGTTTAATAAAAAAAACCCAGGTTAGTTGGAGACCGGAAAATGCATTTTGGTTACATTTCCAAGAGATTCAGTTTAGCAGGATTAAAATTGCTACACTGGAATTATTCAAATGGAATTTTTTTGGCTTTGCAACAAAGTTGCCTTATCTTTATTTAACTTCACTGTTTTATCATCTGTGTCCTGTTTTCTGCTTCATTGAAAATTCTGTTCACACCTAATCAGATAACATTAAATTCTGGATTGAAGGTTAATCCAACAAAAGCTTACGTGTTGGGGACTCCATGTACTGGGCATCATTAAGATTTTTTTCAGCATTCACATGACATTTTATAGTTGGAAGACACTTTACAATTTTGCTTTTCATTGTGAAAAATCTCCCTCAGTGGTGTCAGCTATGTATAGCATCTGGCAAAGGTTTTTTTTTGAAATAATGAAATTCAGGTCACTGAGTTTATTACATATTCCACTAAAAAGATGCGTGTCTAAAATGAGGAGAAAAGGTTTCAAAAAGGCAGTCAATCACAATTAGAAATCAGAGGTTTCATGCCACAAAAGAAGAATTTAGTCTAGTATTGCACATTTAGAGACTTTTAAACTGGAAATATATCCTTCCAGATACTTGTCCCATAAAATACATCCCCATGGAATATCACTGAATTGCACACACTTGAATAATTTATTTAATTAGTCACATGGGAAGTTTATTTCTAAAAATGAGTGCTTTCTTTTCCATCTATACAAAAGAAATCATAAATGTTTATGTGTGGAAATTAGAAATCTACTTTTTCATTGAGGATATTCTTTAAATTTCTCTGCAGCTTTTACTACCGCAAACTTCTAGAGCTGCTTGATTCTGTCACATATCCGGCAGCATTCCCAAGCCCAGTGTCACCAGGAGTGCAGGACACTGAAACATCATTTCAAATCCCATATTCCATATCTAGTACACACGATTTGAGGAAATTCAGAACAAATGAAACACATAATGACTTGATCTAAAACCTAATGAAATCAATGGGGAAAAAAATTAGCTAGGGAGCCCCTGGGTAGATGTTAGAATCTCACTCTGTTTTCCCTGAGACAGATCTGAACAGAATTTCTCTTTTTCACGCCCATATCTCACTGCCAGTAGTCTGCAAAGATTGTTCTCCATTAACCTTTACCATCTTAACATAAACCACATACCCCAACTCTGCCCCTTTGGGTTTCTTCTATACAGGAGAGAAGGACATCCTATTCCAAAAGAGACGCCACAGATTATGGGGGAAAAAAACTCTTTTCTGGACATATGTCCCTTTTTTGGAAGGTTCTTTAGACACCACATTTCTAATAGCTATTTTGAGATGAAGATTTCACCTAGGTCAGACTAGTCCTACAGCAAGGAAAATTGATTATTTTAGCTGCTCAGAGGAAAGGAAAAAAAATAGGACACAAAAAAAAAAGAATCAAAATGTTATAAAACTTGGGTGGAAAAGAAAGAAAATATGGTCTTCTTCCTGAGAAAGGAGAAAATCTGACAACAAGATACATCTTAATGGGAGGTTCCAAGTGTTGGGCTCAGCTCTAGATGGAGGAACCCAGCACTGGGTGCCTGCCTTCTCTTACCTGCAGAACTGTGGGTTTCCTGAAATAAATACATTTGAAAGAGATCTCATACAGTACATTTTGAAGTTGTTTTCCTTACCCTAGACTACTTCTAAGAGCCCACGGATTGAGGTTTGATATAATAAAACATAAACCTGGTTGCTACATAATTAACTCAAAATTTAATGAGCAATAAAAGTACCATTATGTTCTTGTAATGCATTAAGCTTATACTCCTGCTTAATCCATTTAAAAGGGCTCTCTAGGTGTTCACTTGGCAAATAACAAAATAAGGCAAGTCAGAAATTATGCTTATTAAATGTAAATGTGTATCTTTAGCAATTGATATCTAACGTCATAGGACAAACTTGCCAAACTTAATTAAATGAATAAATGTGATTATGCACTTAATATCTCCTTAATTACAAGGCTTAATTATCTTTTACATGCCATGCTGTCAGCTCAATGGTTGCCTGTTACCTCACCAAAAGCAGCAGTGAGCACCAATTCTTGTCTATGCTGGGATCCTGCTGTAGTTGGAATACTCTGTGATATGTCACAATCTTAAACTTCACATAGATTTAATGCTTCTTTAACCAGCCACCAGTCTTATTATGGTAGCATGCACATTTTTTAATTGAAATTTGACTATATAATGGGAAAATAAATAATAGTTTAACTTCCATACTGTAGACTACACCGTGAAGTCTATCAGCTTTTGGAATGATTTGTTACTGTATTGAATTTTCCTACAGTGGAGGAACAGGAACGTTACAGGAACTTTAACTCATGGCTGAAGAACAACTCTGTTCTTCTCCCAGTACCTCTGAGTGTTGTTACAAGGGTCTCCTTTCAGCAGGAAGACACACTTCAACTCTAGATCCTGCGCTTTAAGGCCAGCATGACCTACATGTCCCTTGAGAGTTCCAATTTGCAGGACTTCACAGCAGGGCTATAGGACTGGCAAGTTCTCTCCAAAATGCCAGAGATGTTACAGCCAGTCAGGCTCCAGGTCAGCCTCATCCAGGGCTGAGGTGTGAGCTGGCATGAGACACTTTGCTCCAGAGACCTAGCTCCTCAGGTGAGACCTACAGAAATGCACAACAGTGTCCTCCTTTTCTGAAAGGGGAAGTGAAATATTGCAAGAGCACATTTTTTGCCCTGATAACATAAGAAACCAACAGCAGACCAAAAACCAAACTCAATTTATGCAAATCTTGTTTTACTGCCTCTAAAAAAGTCATGACAAAAGAAACATCTCATCTGTTGCAGGGACATCGGCTACAGCTCGAGAGAAGTCTTCACCTAAGATGAGTGTTTCATTAACAATTTTCAATCTTTTATGTTTCAATGTTTTATGTTTCCCAAATATAAAGTACAAACAACCTGTAATGTTCCCAGGATTTTTAGAGAATGCATTTCCAGAGAGCCAGACCTGGTTTGCCCCATTCTCACACTGTCCTGCCCCAATAAAACTTACCCAGTGGGAATTTATCAGTGGTGTTGACTTCCTAAGTAACCAGAGCAGGGTCCTTTATTTTAATTATTATTACCAGTGTCTTTTATCCAAATAAAATTGTGAACGCAAATGAAGCATTTCAACCTTCTCTAAACAAACTGCTTTGATGAGGTGTTTTGATACTTCCAAATGGATATTTTTAATAAATGTCATTCTTGTGCAAAATTTGGCACTTTTCATTCCTTGATTTAGGACAAAAGAAATGTCAAAAAATTTGAGTTTCGTCTGTAAAAGCAGTTCCAAGCTTTGACCAGCTCTATAAACAAGGCTAGCCTTCAATTCCATTTTGAATGCAGAATATGTAAAGGGCACTGAGAATTTGAAGTGCACTTTGAAGGACAACTCTGCAATATTTCACTCTCATCATCACTGTGACTCATGGTACAGCAAGGACAGCTCTGAACTTTTAAAACACATCCAGAAAAGCTGTTGTGCTTTTTTTAAAAAAAACCACATCTTTTCAGCATATTTTACAAGTGCTTGAGAACCATCAAAACCTTTCCTGATCATATTTTAATATTACTACTGAAAATTATTTATTGCCTTTTTCTCTGTTGTTCCAGGAATCTTTAGAAATTCTCTTCCTATTAAGCTGGCTGTTTTATCTTACATTAAAGGCAAAAGAATCAAAACGCAAAACAGAGAAGGTTGCCCATTTATTGAACTACAGTGCATCAGACATTTTCAGAATAGTTAACAGAGGCCAAAAGCATTAGCAACAAATGCAGGCTTCTTTCAGGAGATTCTTTTTGAAATGCTTTTTTCATTAAAGAGAAAAGAAAGTTTCCAAAGTGTCTCGTGAGTGATATTATGCAGCAGCATTTAGGGATTCTTTCCTTTAACCAGGAATTCATACAGCATGCTTTTATACAGCTAAGTGGTGCACTTGGATTCTAAAAAATTACTTTTTAAAGAATAATTCTCAAAAACTTCCTCAAAATATAATTAAAATCTATCAAGACTGATTGCAATTTACACTGGGCATTTTATATCACTTTGTAGTATATAAGAGATCTACCAGCAAAGTTAAAATACATTTGCACTCACTTCAAGTGTTTTAAATGTGATGTATGGATTTTCAGAAATGTTGAAGCCAGGTTGTGTGTTAATACCACTGACATTGTATTGAAAACACACTGTGGGCACAGTGTCTTAGGTCAATGCATCCTCTCCATTATTTAGCTACTGCACCACTGAAAGGAGATTTAGCCATGTTGTAATTCTGGACAGACTTTGACTCCCAGAAGGAGAAAATTAGTCAATTGAAACTAAATCCTGACAATTCAAATGACATTTAGCTCTGAAAACTGCTCAAGATGGTGAAAGCTTTGGCTTGTGGTTCCCATTATGTGTGAAGGAAAATACATGACACTCAGCTTCTCTGCTAACTTTCCTCAGGTATTAAATACTTCCCATATTGAAAGCCCTTTTCTGTTATTCTGTAGAGAGCTCTTCAGCTGAGGTCCTTGTAATGCATTTTTGTTCTGCCTTTGGGTGTTGACGTGCCGTGCTCTGCAAGGAAATATAAACGGACAGAAACACTTCTATTTCACATCTGCTTCAGCTGAATTCAATGAGGTTCCACCAGGAGGAAAAGCTGCCTAAGGATAAAATCAGGCATAGCCTTTTGCATCTCTGCAAGGTACCTCCTGAACTCTGTGCTATGGACAAGGATGCCCAGCAGGGAAGGATAAGGATAAGGATAGAATCACAAATGGTGCTGGGACCCCTTCCCCAAACACCTTCACTAGTCAGGGAAATACAGTTATGGTTCCCCATCCCCATAGATTGTACTGTCAGTGTCCAGCCACTGATCCACTTTAGGTTTTTCAGCCAACAGGTATTTGTTTTAGAGATCTTGGTCATATAAAGATTTTAGTATGTGACTTGGATTCATAAGTCCTGATAAATCTACCCCAGCATTTATCCCTAGTGTCCCAGGCACTTAAGGTCCCTCTGCTCCCCCTTGGTTCTCTCAAACATGCTGGAATTATTCCTGCCACACACAAATAAGTGTTCCCAAACCAGTGTATGAAAAAGAAATAAAGTTTCACATTGACAAGCACAGAATTTGCAAAGTGACCTGACTTTTGAGTTATAAAAACGGTGTTGAAATATATCTGTCCTATTTCCTACTTTCCTTCTCAGATTTATGCATCATACCTTCTCCCTATTTAAAGCTGCAAAAAGGTCTTCGTGAACCCCAGAAAGTGGCTTGTGCTGCATTAGTGTTCCATATCATGGGTACAACACCTGAGGATCCCTCAAAAACTTTTAAGAGATTTATGGATGGTAGCTAAGAAAAGCAGACTTAAGAGGTTAAATTTACTTTATCTACAGAACAATTACTAAGATTCCACAAGCTGAAGCAAAGCTCGTGTTCTCTAGTGTGCTAGCTATGAATATTGTGATTTGGGAGTAGGATGTTCAGGAGATGACTGGGGTCTCAGGATGCAGGAGTTTAATTCTAAATTCATCTGCAAGTGAATCAACCTGGTGCCTCAGCTTACCATTCAAAAGTGAAAATGGTACATCTCTTCCCCAAATGACATTCAGAAGACAATTTCACCAATGTTATGAAATGCTCATGTATAGTTTAATGAAAATCCTAGAATATAAACATATCCCCTAGCTACAGCCAAAACTAAACCAAAAAATATATAATTAGGAAAAAATTACTCTACTTGGAAATAATCAGTGATTTCATTTTTTACACATGACCCATTTATTCAAAACAGAGGAATCCACTATGGAAAGAGAAATACATCAGGTGAAATTTTAATCAAGCTGTCAAGCTTCATTCTAATTCTCAGGCAGTCTACATAGAGGACAGAAAGGCAGAGTAAACATTAAAACCAATTCTCCTAAAGAGATGGAGAGACAGAGAGCAACAAGCTGTGCTGATATATTAATTACCTATTTATAATATGTAATCTTTTCAACTTCTGTCATGTTAAAATCAACCAAGAATTTAGCTGAAGACAGCCATAAAATGAACTGATTACAGCTTGTGTATAGCAGTGATGAAAGAGCAAATACACACAGCTATGCAAATGTGAAATGGAACATGACAGCGCAGCCACAGAGAGAGCAGCAGGTAATTGCTGGGCTCCACAGCTCTCCAGCCAAACTGCCCCTGTGATAATTCCTTTGTTCTGCAACTGGCACATTTTTGGCAAATAGGAGGGAGGGGAAGGAAGCAAGCTGAGACTGAACTAGTGAATGAGAGCTGGTGCAAATACATGGAGTGCCAGAGCAATGGAAGGGTTGGGTGTCACAGAGCTGAGCCTTCTAGGTACCACCATGCCCAGCAACTGGGAGGAATCATGTCCAATAACTTCATGCAGACAGTGGTTAAAAGCTGACATTTGCCCTTCTCATTTCACTGGAAATTCTCCATGAAGGCAACACATTGCAGGCCTGATGCAGCTCACTGGATTTAATATAGGAAGATTCTCTTATTCCCATGAGACCACTTGGGGTCAGGACCAAGTCTGGAAGCTCTCTGGGTAGCAAATAACACAGATCACTTAATGCATATATTTGCATGCATAGTTGCCCAAAGGTGCATGTCAGCAGTTTCATGACAGTCCACAGTAGACTTAGGGCAGTGGTGCAAGTCACTTTGCAAAACAAAGTGCCTGAATCCAAAAGATAAGCTTCAAAAGTATTACCCTCCTCTCTGTTTTGCACCTTGTGTTTCTCAAGCATTAGAACTACACCTGTAACAGTATTTTGCTATCACTTAGCTCAACAAAAGTTAGAAACCGCCCTTCCTGTGCAAGACTGGTGTCTTGTCAGTGAGTCATCACTTTCCTTCACAATCCCCTCTTACCTGCTTCATGCCCTGGGTCCATACCTGGTCCCAAGTCCACACTTCCTATTTGTCGTGATCCCCTCACCCTTCTCTGTTCAGTATTAAGCATCTACACAGTATGGGAACTGCTGGGAGCATAATGAAATACAGGTTTGATACCACAACACAGTAAATCCCAAACTTAGCCCTGTGCAATTAAAATTTCTTACTGCCTCAGTAACCTCATTGCATAGAGCTAGACCCAGCATAAATTAACAATGATTTGCAACTTGGATAATTAAACATTAAATGTGTGTCATGGCCTCTCAGAATCATAGAATCATCCTTTAGGCCGGACAAGACCTTTAAGATCATCAGGTCCAACCATTAACCCAACACTGCCATATCTATCACTAAAGCATGTCTCCAAGTGCCATCCCTACACATCTCTTAATTGCCTCCAGGAATGGTGACTTCAACACTTCCTTGGGTAGCCTGTTCCAATGCTTGACAACCCTTTAGACGAAGATATTTTTTGTAATATCTAACCTAAACCTCCCCTGGCACACTTGAGGCCACTTCTTCTGGTTCTATTGCTTGTTACTGGGGAAAAGATACTGACCCTCAAATGGCTACAGCCTCCATTCAGGGAGTTGTAGAAAGCAATAATTTCCCCCCTGAGCCTCCTTTTCTCCAGACAAAACACTCCCAGCTCCCTCAGCTGCACCTCACAAAACTTGTGTTCCAGACCCTTCCCCAGCTCTGTTGCCCTTCTCTGGACCCACTCCAGCACCTCAGTGTCCTTCCTGAACTGAGGGGCCCAGAACTGGGCGCAGCACTCGAGGCGTGGCCACACCACAGCTGCCAACAGAAGGAAAATCAGGCTGCAAACCATATGCTTCTCTGTATTTATAGCTCCTTCAAGTTCATTCTTCTTCAGTGCTTGACTCTCAAATTATCTATTGTGAGGTGTCTATTATATAATGCAGGTATGAGACTGTTCCTTACTGTGTTCAGTATGCATATTTTGGTATATATTTTTTTAAGATTTCAGGTTTAGCTCAGGGTTTGCTTATCTTTCCACTCTTCCATGTTGCAGTGGCTCCAGTGTAGTCAGACACTGCAGCACATGCTAAGCTTTTAGAACATCAGCTAAGCCACTGCCACGGGGTTAGCCTCATGCTCAAAGCTCAGCTTCAGTCAAAGAAATTAATCACAGATTTAACTCTGTATAGTCAAAAGAAGGGAATTAACTTCAGTATAACTCATTTTTCCTCCATCATAAAGCTGAGCATGTACCCCATGCTTTGGTAGGTGGGAAATTTTAGTGGTTTGTATAGTAGGAGGGGGTTATTAATTTCTGGGATGAAGGGAGCTCTTTCAGGTTAGGGGGAAAATATTTCCAAATTGGAAGGATAAATTATTAATTTTTTGATATTCAGAAATCTCTGGATTTTTTTCTTTAGTTTTAAGATAGAAAGTTCTATAAGGCAAGGCTAGAGATTTCTGTTCCTTTGGGACATCCTGAATAAAAGCAGGAGTTGTGTGTTGTGTTTCTGTTGCTAGAACTTGTGCCCCATCTGGCAGAGTCAGATATCAAACCCAGACTGTCTTTGATTTCAGTGGGAGAAAGTAAGAAGAAAATAGCCTTTGGCAGAGAAATTAGATCTGTAACTTAAATATTTCCCAGAAACATAAAGCACAGAATTTCACATCTCCTAGAGAAGGGATGTGAGCTGAGGTTTTGTAGATCCCAGACAGATGCAGCAATCTCTGCCTTACAGACAAATGATGGGTGATGAGGAACTGGTTTTAGGGTGATACGTCTTAAATTTTTTTTTTGAGTATGCTTAAACTGATACATTTTTAAAAAATTTTTGTGAATAAATACTGCCCAAAAAAAGTCATAATATCCTGAGCAAACCTTACTGAGATCTAAAAGTTCAGAACCTTAATATAGAATATAGTCATTTTTTCAAGTGTTGAAAGCACCACAATATATTATCTGGATTTGCTACTATGTAAATATGTATGTATCAACTTGTTTGTTTTTTTGGTTTCTTTTTTTCTAAATAAATTCCCATATCCACGTGGAGAGTGGAAAGGACTTCTGTGGCCATAGCCTGATAGAACAAATCAATTCCTAGTTTCCCCTATTTCAGGAAATACATATCTCTTTCGCAAAAAAATTATTTCTTTTCCACCCAAAAATATGTTTTGCCAGCATTTCTACTCTAGACAGATGGAAACAGGACTCATGTTGCTGCCAGAGGCATCTGCTAGAGGGCTACACTTGGGGTGCAGAACTCAGCTGTTTTGAAATGAAAGATTATTACATCAACCCAGTGGACAGCCTGTAATTGCCTTGCTTTATTTCAGCTGGAAATTTTTATGTCAAATCCTGTCTTTCTATTAGTCTGTTGCAAATAACCCTTCGTTACACAAACATCAAATTAAGATAATGTGAAAGAAACTGATCAATGGCTTTCTGCTTAACTCATTTTGGTTCAAACTCTGTTCTCCCGAACCTTTTCAGACACTGCAAGTCACTCTAACCAGTATCTGCTGAGAACAGCTTTTTACCAAACTTGACTGATCTGACCATTTAATTTTAAAGTACTCACCTGCAAGTTAGCTCACATCATGCAGAGGGGGATCAGTATGACCTGAGAGTTAATCTTGCATTAGCAGATGTCGTCTGATGGTGCTACCCAGAGAAGGGAGACTGAAATATGGCACTGTCACACCAGACTATCAGTATGGCTCTAAATGTCTGTGGCCAAGGTTGCTAAAGGACTCTCATGTTCAGCCTATGTCCAAATTCACACATTTTCCTGCATCCTTCACATGCTGCTGTTTAACTTTCTTCCTTAAGGGAGGATTTTTCCAGTGCATGGCTTGCAGATGTTTTTCCACTTCCAAATTTCTTCCATGTGTAGGATTTTGTTTTTTCTCAGTATTGACATTTCCATGCTTTCAGGGCTGGCCATACAAGATTTGCAACGTGGGAGCAGATGAATTGCTGCTCTTATCAGCGTCCTGATTCCTGAAGGAATGAGGTGCACTGGGCAGTAACTCAATAATCTCAGAGAAGAAGGCCTGTGTGTTTTGTTCTTTGGGGTGGAAAGCAGGGGTGCTGCAAACCTTCTCTCCTCCTGATAGTGACTGACAAACTTGATTCATGTGGATCACATTGATTTTTATCTAATGGCAGTTTTTGGTTTCGTACAAACATATATTGTTCCTGTGTGAGTTTTTTTGTTTGTTTGGGTTTTAGTTTGGTTTGGTTTTTGTTTTGTTTCTAATTTGACTTTAACAAAATGAAACAGAGAAAAGGGGCAAACAGACATGTCCTTGAAGATCTGAAAGCTCTTTGAACTAATTTGGCTGACTTTGCATGTTAACAAGGCTCAGCTGTGAAGGAAATATCAAGTAAACAGAAAGCAGTAGTATCTTGAATTACTATTTAGTGGGCAAGTGCTTGCACTAAGATAAACCAAGCATCTACCACACAAACTCTTTAAATTCATCCATTTCTCCATCCTGATATTATTATCTGAATCTCAAAGGCTTTCCCCAGCCTTTAGTCCTTCTTAATTTTCACATTTTTTTAAAAGCTACTTTTCTGAATAGACTTTCTGCTTCTCATTTCGTTATAAAAAATGAAAATAAGTATAGAGCTTTGAGGAATGAGTAAACTGTCATTAGATGTAAGTGGAAAACAAATAGGTTGTTGTAATAACTGCTTATAGAGAGCAGATTGCTTAAGTATGCAACAGGAAATGAATTGAAAGATAACAAGATTGTTTGATTGCAAGTGACTTCAAAAATGACATCTGAAGAAAAGGAATCTTCATCAACTTACATTACAACCAAATCACACCTTCATTCCTTCATTTTCAAGTGCTTATCAGCCTATTAAATCATGGGAAGGATATAGATTGCAGAAGTATCATGTTACTTCACAGTATTTTTTGACCATTTTTCCTAAATTGGGGAATTAGCATTTTATGGGATTCCAGTATGTGTGACTTTCACTTCTGTTAAAAGGCTTAGGGACATAGGTTGTGTGGTGGTTTGATCTGGACTGAATGCTAGGTGCCCTCCAAGGCTGCTCTATCACTCCCCTGCTCAACAGGACAGGAGAGGGAAAATATAATGAAAGCTCATTAATTGAGATAAGGATGGGGAGAGACAACACACCATTTACCATCACGGGAAAAACAGACTCCACTTGGAGAAAGTAATTGAATTTATTACTAATCAAAATCAGAGTAGGATTATGGGAAGTAAAAGCAATCCTGAAAAACACCTCCCGGCTACGCCTCCCTCTTTCCCAGTCTTGACTTTATTTCTAGCTCTCTACCTCCTGCCCCTCCCTGCCCCAAGCAAGTGGATGCAGGGAGAAAGGAATGGGGGTTATGGTCGGTTCATGACATGTTCTTTCTGATGCTGTTCCCCCCTCAGGGTGAGAAGCCCTTCCCCTGTGCAGCAGGATGTTCTGCCTAGAATGGAACTCACACAATGTCCTATTTGCGAGGCTGTCAGTGTTGGGCTGAGAGAGGGTGTGCCAGGCTCCTTTGGTGTTGAATTTTGCCAAAACCAGTCTGACTCATTAACCCCAAAGTTAAACATCCTGGTAGTGAAGTAAAGATGTGGCACATAAGGTAAAATATCCTTATCTAAAAATGCTCAGACGACACAGCTGACCTGGACACATATGATTGACAGTCAATCACTATAAAAGTCCGGTCCCACTTTCAAACATCAGGCCCTTCTAACATATCTCTTCTTGGGGTGTGCATGAAGATTCCTGCCTTGGCTGGGGATGCCCCTCCAGGCCTCTCACCATCTCTGATCAGCTCAGCCTTAGCCAGCAGCCAGTCCTGGAGCTTCCTGGCACTGACTCTGTTGGACATGGGCAAAATTCCAGCAGCTTCTCACAGCCAGCCCTGTAGCCCCTCTGACACCAGAACTTGAAATAGAATTTGTGTTCTGACACCAAACTCACATTCTAGGGGAAAAAATCTCCTCTAAGTAGTCAGAAACCGCACATTGTTACATTACTAACACCAGAGTAGTCATGGGCAAGAATATGATTTCTCCAGTTCAAGAGAACAATAGGGACAGAAATAAGCTTATTTTGTACTTTTTTGTTTAGGAAAAGTGAATTTAAAAACCCAAACAGGTTTCTTGTTTCAGTTTCCCTTTCCCAGCTGAGCATCTCAGCTGTGAGCAGATTCCTTCTTCTTTGTTCTCAAAGCCAGGAAAGGCTTTCCAAGATAAAAGCAAGCAATCATCAGGACTGGCACCATGCTCCAGGTCATGAACACAGGAGGATGATCTGGAGAGTAGTGAAGTCAGCCCATGCCCTGCAGGGTCTGCTCAGGTAGGTGTCCCCCAGCTCCTCAGGCTCAGGAGTGTAAGTTGTGAGTGACTGTCGCACGCTGCCCCGCCTTCAGCTGTGAGAGAGTGAGATAACCCAGATCTGAACATACCCCGCAGGCACCGTTCCTCTTCATTTTGTTATTCCTTATACTTTTAAGTGCATATCATTAAGCAGCGAGTCTCCAGAGAGCTGTAGTTAGTATTTCTATTTTTTTTTTAAATCAAATTATCTCCTAACTGCTGTATCATGAAATTACACAGCGCCACAAAAGAGAGGTAGTTCGCACAGTACACGTTTTTAAGAAAGAAAAATTATTAAGGAAGAAGTAGAGCTGCAGTCATTTCCCATCCACCTAATGATGGTGTTGTGCTTTCCCAAGGGCCCTTGTCACCTGTTCTAATTCACTAACTCTGACACTTTGCGTGCAACCACAAACAACTAAAATCAATGGGAAATGGAAATGTCCTGACAAGGCCAAATTGAGCCCACCTAGGCTGTCAATGATTTCTTCACCCTTATTAATGCCATGTGAATGTTCCTGGGTGCACAACGGTCAATCACACAAAAGCAGGGCAGTACAGAGCAGTGCAATGTGCCTGCTCTCCAGTGCAGAGCCCTGGAGTTAGACATCCTGCAGTACATCATGGGAGCAAAAGACCTGGGAATGGGGTCTAATCCAACCAAGAGCTGGACTGCAGAGCTGTCTTGCCATTCAACATGTCACTGAAGACAAGGGTGTACCTTGTACACTATTTGTAAATAACCAGCTAGCCTCTCTCTTTCCACCCTACTCCAAATATTCACTTAAAGCTACTTTAACTTTTCATTGTAGTCTTTTAATGTGTTGATATTTTATGTAGGGTTTTTATGGGGATCTGCAACAGCAACGGGTATTCATCACTTTATTTTATTCAGGAAAGTCCCAAGTCCTGTGAAATACAGCCATTTAGGAAGGCAGTCCTTGGGTCTCCTCTTTACTGTGACAAATAGAATATCCGTATTCATATTTTGGAAAATTTAAAACTTACTAATTTTCCTTTTAGATTTTTCCTAATTAAAAAATAATATGTTTTAAAAATCAGCTCTTTTACACTTCTCTAATTAAATTTCCACAGGATATTTTTGGTGGGAGAATTCCATTAGGTTTTAATTTTAGTAATCAAAAAAGCATTGGTGCTTAGAGTATTTGATTTTTAATTTAAAAATTTGACATGGCATTCCAATTAAAATGTTCAACAGTTGCATTGTAGCATAAAAAGTCTATTACATCTAGTAATCAGGAGAATCCAATGACCATAAAAAGTGCAAACAGTATTTGAAGAACCCTCAGGTAGTAACCATATTTAGCAAAGACTAAACACTTCAATTACAGCTGCCTGTAGCAGCTCTGATCTCTCAGAACCCATGACAGCAAATGGCAGCAACTCTTTACCTATCTCAACTTTGGATGAGGTTGTACCTTGAAAATGCCACCTGAACTCAGGTTCCAGCAATACAACCAAGCCTGCCAGGGGCAACATCAAAAAAGTGTTTTCACTTCCTCTTGCAAGTTCACATATACCCACAAAAAAAAAACCAAAAAAACCTTTTGCCATTCTAATATGAAGAATTTATAATAATTAATAGCTAATAATTATTAATTCTAAGAATTCTATTTTAGAATTAAAGCACCTACATGTAAAAATTTAATGCTATTTATGATCCTACATCAAGAGGTGCACAACCTTTCAGACAATTGAATTGCAGGAGCTTGATTGTGCCAAATCCCCAAAATGAAGAAGGAAAATGGATCATGTCTATTCAAAGTGAATTAGGAATACAAAAATACTGTTCCAGTTTTCAGCAGGTTGATCATTTATATAAAAGATAGACCAGTACCTCGCCAGTGCCCAGCACAGGCTGGCCTTATAACAATTGTATACAAAGCAACCCTAAGAGTATTTTGGTCCCTTAGGGCTTAGTCATTGTCATAATGGATCAAAATTGGCTCCATCTAGTCTACTGACCTGCCCCTGACAGTGACAAATGCCACTGAAAGAATCCAATATTGTCATTGCTCCCAACAAATTGTATGGCATTTTAGAAGAATTGTATCTGTCTCTCTTGGCTTTTGTTTGTCCTCCACTGCTAAATAGCATAATATTCCTGTGTTAAATCTTTTCCATTTTCCTTTAAATACCAACTGCATCATGTACTTCTCATCAATCACGTGATTATTACTTTCTTTTTGGAGCTCCTTTGCTACACATGACATTGCATGACACAGACAGCAAGGCACGAGGTCAGATGCACCTGCATGCTTAAACACATGCTATGGTGCAGTGGGGAAAAAACACAGCCAAAAAACTTGTCAGGATGGTCCATTTTTGTTCTTTTTTTATAAAGACTGGTGTCATGCACTGAGAAGGGAACTGTGATTCAAACCATGCCAACAGCTGAATTCAGAATCTAACCTTGTACCCGACCAGGATGATGGATAAATGATGCCTGCTGTGGGTGTACATGATTTTGCTGAAGACACTGAAGAGGAAGCTGAGAAAAGGTGTTAGATTAGCTCTTTGGTGGTTAATAGAGGAAATTCAAAAGGCAACAACAACAACAAAAATAGAGAGGAATTAAGATGAAAATAATAGAAAACACAGAGCCCAGCGGGACTTCTTCTCTGCAGATCTCTGCAAAACAGTGAACACCACAGGGGCAGACTTGGGAGAAATGGAGAGAAGCAATGATAGCAAGAAGGCAAATTTTATTTTTTTGAGATCTAAAAAGTGTTGGAAATAAAGAGGGGAAAGGTTTTCAGGAAAACAAACAGATCCAAAGACTGAGAAGATATGAGAGAAGTCAGATAGCAAATCAGAATAAATGGAATTTTAATTAAAATAAATATGACATGAATCTAAACAGGCCCTGATGAGGTAGTCAGCTGAGGACAGACAGGCTCAGTGCTTGCCTGAGAGTGCTCAAAGACTGGGATAGTAACTAGTCAGTCCAGTTACAGCAAGGTAGAGTAATTTATAGGTAATGAGAGTCCTTGTCCCTTGCATTACACTGCTGCTGCTCAGTAGGGATGGGAGGACAAGGCAAACAGGCTGCAAAGTCAAAGTGTGATGAGAGCTGAGGAGCCCCCGAGCCTTAGCCCAAGTTTCTGCAGGCCAGGTGACACAGAACACACACTCCAGCACACAGCAGCCCCACTGTAACTACAGGTCACCACCCGCAAGCACACCCAGATGAGACCCACCACAGATGCCAGCGGGGAGGTGTGGCAGGAATAAGAGCTGAGAGGAAATGTCTGTGTGCAAAACCTGCGGTGGCATAACCCCCACAGGGCTCCTAGAAGGATGCACAGCCTGAGTGTCACCCACATTTCATACACTAGTGTCTGTTTCTGCTTATTACAACTACAGCTGCTGTGGGGGTGAAAGGCTAAAGCCCACCCAGCCCCTGCTCCTGGCACCTGAGAAAGCTCCATCAAAATTAACAATCCCTATTATGCTGGAGGAGCAGCCCTGTTTCTCTGCTCTCACACAGTTTCTGTAGTAGACAAAGAGCAGCTGGCGTTTTAAAGAGTGAATATGAAAAGGGATAAGCTTAAAAGTCTAACTCAAAATTTAATAACAAACAAGAAAAAAGCCACCAAGAAGATTAAACAAAAGTTGAAAACAGGCTTAAAAATAAAGGAGCAAGCAAAGGAATCATTTACAAACCAAATGAAGAGGGGAATAGATAAGATAAATTCTGAATATTGATAAGCAACCAGAACGGGGGGGCGGGAGGGGGGGGGTGAAGAGAAGCTAAAATAGGTCTATTTTACCACAGGCAAAATAAAGTAGAATGTTTCAATCTCCCCAGTTAAATTATAGAATGAAAAGGAACCTTAATAAAATATCAGTGTGTAAATCTCTCTCCAAACCACCCACATGCTGACTGCTGCTGGAGATAAATAGGTACAATAACAGGTAGAAGGCAAAATGCCACTGCCACAAATGCAGTCAGGTTGATTGTTTTTCTGCGGACAGTAGAGAAGCTATTTTAATAAACACAAACCAGGAAAATTAGTGCAGCTGAGCTGACCAGCAGAACAATTTTCAAGAAAGTGAGATTACACCGTGCACAAGTCAGACCCTCAGGGGATGGATGTGTAGAAGAGATGCTAAATAAACTCGCTGAAGTGTTTTGATATTTCCAGTCAGGAAGCTCTCTGTCTGCTGATGGCACTGAAGGGTGGTTGATGCATTCAGGGTCCAGCCTAAAAAGCCACCCTTTCCTACATAATTATGGCAGGGAGACTCCTGAGAGAGAATGGGACCAAAAAAAAATTTTTCCTCCTTTCATCATTTTGTTTGGGTTGGGTTATGTTATTTAAGGATGTCCTGGGGACTTTTGGGGCTTCTGAGTATTTCCTGCTGTAAACAATGTTTCTCTCTTTTGTTCCGGGGCCGGAGTAAACCTAGAGCTTCACATTTAAGCTGCTCACGAGGCATTCTGCAGTTCTGCTTGTTATATCCTTAGGGCACCACATACACTAATAAGAGAGAGCACGAGAAGAACCCATGTGGAAAGGCTTTGATGTCTTGTGCCGAGACTCCACATACAATCTGATATGTTAATCATGGCATTAGTCATTATGAAGTGAGGAAAAATGTTATTTCTACTATAATGAATATATAGCTTCCTGGAAGTGGTTGCACGATCCAGGCTTTTCTCCTGGCTCACTCAGTCCTATCAGTGCCATGCTGCTGTAATTTGTCTCACTGGGCAGCCTACTTATTCCTCACTGTGGGGAATCAGGACTCTCCCTCCTCTGCTGGCAGAACAGCACTCTGGAAATAAAAAGAGTGCTGTCAAAGGCTGCTGGCATCTTAAGTTCAAAGATCCTCCTGGTGCAAAAAAAATGCACAGGATTTCTCATTGCCAGCATATCCTTGTCTACTGCCCTGTCTATACCCTATCACGGACCAGGGAAAGCTTTGAACTTTAGCCTTCCTCTCCCAAGCACAACGTCTGCAGCCTGAACTGAATGAGAGATGACATTGCCTCTGATTTTTTTTTCTCTTGTTGCTTTCCAAAAATAATTCTCATGAAAGGTCACGGGTGAATGTCTAGGAAAAAATACTGTCCAGATCTGCAGTGAAATTTTCCCAGGTTCTGGCAGCCAAGGTCTGGCCCTGGTGAGTTCTGGTGTCCCTCCAGTCCTGGACAGCTGCGAGACTTTCTGGTGTTCAAGGGTATGCCTGTGCTCCCATTGAGAAGTTTAGTCATTTTCTTCTACTCTGGAATCCTTTTAGCTAAGGTAAGACACAGGATAATAAGAACTCATGAAGATGTCATCCACAGCCTGAAAGTTCACATGTTCAGGCGGCTTCTCCCTAAATATTGAGAGGCCTAAATATTGTAATTTCTTGTAGACCAAGCAATACAAGATAAGTAATATAGAAAATAATCCTGTAGAGGATAAGGGACAAATCACTGTATATTGCATAGTGAAAAAGAAATCTTTTCATTCTTTTTATCATCCTGAAATTGTCTTTTGAAGACTCCAACTCCAGTGAGTGACTGCCTTCTTGCTCAAGGGAATTTCAAATTAGCAGTCAGTTAAACTCAAAGAGTTGCTTCTCTGGGAATAAACATTTGTTTTGTTTATCTCCAACCAGCAGCTAATAGCACAATAATGATCCAGTCCCCAGATCCCTTTGGCTGGAAACTGATACTTTAATCTCTGCATTGCAAGTCTTATCAGCCTTTGCTCCTATGCAGTTTGAGCATTTCCTTAGTATCCTCCATGCCCTCTGCAATGAAAGACTGTCACAGATTCTGGTTATCTTTACCATGAGTTACCTTTCCCTGACCCCACTCACTTCTTTCTCACAAATATCACCTTTGAACTCTTTTCTTCTGGCCCCTGTGTGACTGTTACTGAAGCCCAGTGTTACTGTTAATTTTGCTTAACTTTCTCTGTTGTTCACTATCCCAGTGGAATGGCATTACATTTGATTCAATGATCAAGACAAACCAGTCCTGCTGTTACCCTGACTTTACCCAGCTGCAATCAACAGCAATGTGTAAAGCAAGCACAAAGTGGACATTTCTCTTGAATCTCAAACCACATTGAACTTCCCCATGCTACCGCTCAGATCCAATAGTATCTCAATGAAAGAGAAAATTAATACTCCTGAGGGTGGCCTTCTGGCATCCCTAGGAGGTACCATTTCTTTAGATTAGCAATCCAGACATATTGGGTAAGGATCCAGTACGTTCTAGTCGCATTTAGGGAATTCTTAGCAGAACTGAATCAAAATTAAACTTCCTGTCAAGGTTCACTCATCACCCCATCACCTGTATCAAAGCCTGGAAGTAATACTGTGAACAGTGAAATCTCACACAAAATAAAGCACACAATTAAAAATGAATACATCTGTTAGAAAATATCTTCCATTCTTCCCTGTGTACAGACCTAAGTACTTATTTATCCTACACATCTTACACAGCCTTAGCACTACTTTTCTATTTCAGAGACCATCCTTCTCTCATTTATGCTCCTTTTGGACCCTCAGTTTTTGCAGCTGTTAGATCTGGTAACGTGATGCATAAGGGATAAACAACATGGGATAAAATAATAACATCATTTTGCCTTCCTCAAGATACCTCACCAGTTTGTTTTACAGACACGCCACTAATTTGACCATCTAATTAGAGCTGGCTTATTAGATAAACAAAGGTTACTGATTTTTACTTTACCTCCTACACTTCTACCTTACAACACATAGTGCTGCATTCATGGTCATTCAGAAGCTGTTATGCAAATATCACAGATTTTAATGAATAACAAGGATTTTCTTCTCTATTTAAGTTTTGTTTGTTTCTCAGGAGGTTTAGATTTTCCCAGTATCTATATCTCAGTAATAAAATTACAGACAGACAGGAAATGTGGCCACATGTATCCCACAGTATGCCATCCTCCCATTTATGTCATATGACTCAAAAAACCTGAAGTCCATTGGAGCCTGATTTTGTCTAAAATAAAGCAGAATGAGAAGAGGCCCCTAATGGAAGCATAAAGCTTCACAGAGACCATAAATGAGTCACACACCAGACAGTGACATTGCCCAGGAATGCAGATAGCTGCACAATAAAAGGTTGCAGTGCATTCCTCATTGTTTTACCTCAAAAGGAAATGTACTCAGAAATGAGAATCAAGAGCACAGAAACTAGCAATCTGATGCAAAACTAATGCCAGATTTCCTTAAAATGCAAACCAAGCCTCAGCATACCTGACCAGGTAAATGCCATTTCTAGTTATAAGTTTACCTTTTTTATGGTACTCAGAAGATCATTGAGGTTGGGACTTTTGGATCAGATATTTTCCGGTGTTGAAGGAGGAAAAAAAGTGCAAGGGAAAAAGACAATGAGTCTTGGGTTTTTTTGTTTGGTTGGTTGTTGTTTTGTTTTTTTTGGTTTTTTTTTTTTGGTTTGTTTTTTTTTTGTAAAGTGGAAAAGTAGATCTACCACATTCTCTTTAATTGATTGCACATCAGTTCACCTGAGGAGAAAGAAGCAAATCTATTGGACCATATAGAGTTTACCTATGCTGCTTGGTACTTTTTAAATTATTTATTTCTGCTTTTGGACAGAAAAAAATATCAGTGTGCTGCTAGAAGTCATTTGGTCCAAAATCCTTCATAAAATACAGGAATAGCAAGAATAGTTTGAGAATTTTAACATTCTCAGCTCTCCTTTTCTTTTCCTCCTTTTTTTTCCCCTCCCTTAGTTGCAGTTATTGCTGGTTTGAGCCCAGCAAAGCACCCTGCCTGGAAATCAGCACTGAATAAAAGTGAACCTGACTGTCTATTTCAACAGCCCAGCCTGAGAAAATTGCAAACAATATAGAGCAACTCAGCTAATGGAAAATAAATCAGTCGTTTAAAGTCCTTTCTGTTTTAGCAACTGCAAGTGTTACCCATCAGTGACATGGCTGAGGGCATTTTTTTTAACAGCACTATGTCCTTGCAGCTGTTTGCCAGATTCTGATGTGATTCTGGGATGGCTCCTTTGCCACACTCAGTGGCTTTCTGCCGTTCACACCTGTGGAGCTCTGGTAAACTGGTGGAAAATGCCACCAGCTTCAAGTAGGGAGCAATCCAAACTGGCTCATACACTGGAGAAGAGAGTGTAATGAAGACCTGCCTTGCATTTGTATTTCAGCCAGTTCAAGATGCTTGGCCTCAGTGGACTTACTCAGCCCTGTAATGGGATTAAGATCCTATTTACACTGCACACACACTGAGCTTGTGGATATGTGAGGTGGCTCCAAATGAGATGCCCAGGGGTCAGGCTGACAGAAAGGGGAAAGTAGCCTCTGATGGATGGCCACCAGCTCAGCCTGGCAGTCCCCAGCTCTGACCCAAGCTGTGGGGATGCACAGGGACCCCCTCCCCGCAGAGACCTGGCTTGTCATCTGCATGGTCTGTCTAGGAAAGGACAGCTTAAATAGGGCTGGCCTGGAGTCAGGCAGAGGGTCAGTGCAAAAGCCAAACAGCAGATTTCCTGCCTTATCCACATGCCTTTCCTCCCATGGACCACAGAGAGCCCCACTGTGAAGGCATTTTCACTGAAGTGCTTTGCCCAACCAAATAAGCCCAGCCTGAAACATGTTCAGTGGGGGTGTCAGCAGGGAGAGACTCGGGAGGGACACAGTGGGTGGTGGAGGAAATGGAAAAAAAGAGGCAACACCAGGAGAATTTGAGGGCATAAAGATGAAAGCAGAGCCAGGGCCCGCTGGGCAGAGTGCGAGGTGCGGTGGGTCCCTGAGGGGTCACGGCAGTCGCCCCGCCTTGCCTGACACGCTTGTCCTGTGGCGAGCAGCACTCGCTGGGACAATGCAGCTTTGATCAGGAGGGTGCTGCAGTGGCAGAGGAACAAGGAAACATGGGTCAGAGAGACGATGATCTCTGCTGCTCTCCCATGGAGTACTGCACTGATCTAACAATTGCATGTGTCTCACTTCACGGTGACTGAGAAATTAAAATGTGCTCTACCACATGCATTGTAAAATGCTCACATAGGAATATTGTGCCAGGTTTGGCTGGGGTAGAGTTAATTTTCTTCCCAGTGGCTGGTATGGGGCTGTGTTTTGTATTTGTGCTGAACACAATGATGACAATAGAAATGTTTTTGTTATTGCTGAGCAGGGCTTACACAGAGCCAAGGCCTTTTCTGCTTTCCATACTGCCACGCTGGCGAGGAGACTGGGGCTGCATGGGAGGCTGGGAGGAGACAGCCAGGACAGGTGACCCAAACTGACCAAAGGGACATGCTGGACCATATCACATGCTCAGTATGTAAGGTGGGGGGAAGAAGGAGGAAGGAAGGGACATTTGTAATGATGGCATTTGTCTTCTCAAGTTACTATTACATGAGATAGGATCCTGCTCTCCTGGAGCTGGCTGAACACCTGCCTGCCCATGGGAAGAAATGAATGAATTCCTTGTTTTCCTTTGCTTGCATGTGCAGCTTTTGCTTTCCCTTTTAAACTTTCTTTATCTCCACCCATTAGTTTTCTACCTTTCACCATTCTGATTCTCTCCCCAACCCCACTGGTGGGGGAGTGAGAGTGGCTGTGTGGGGCTTGACTGTTGGCTGGGGTTAAACCATGAAAAAAACAGTCAGAGGAGAGCAGTGGCTTCAATTCCCCTTCACCTGCTGGTCAAAGCCAGGATGGAGCTTAATATCAATGAGAGCTGGTGTAGGAATATGGAGGCAGGTGGATTAAAATGCCTCAGTCCAGTTAAAGTACTGAATTTGAGCTTTGCCTTAAACTAGTGCAGTTTTTTAGTGAACTCAGCTGTACACATGCCCCTGATCAAGCAGAGAGGGAAAGAAGAGGTCTCTGAAAGTCCACTGTGACTTATTTATAGCAAGGGATGTGCCTGAGCCATGGTAGTTCAGTGGACTCTCCTGCCTCAGTGCCTATGGGCTCCATAGGGGCTCAGTGCAGGAAGGTGGGAAGCACAAAAAAGGCCAGTTTCTCTGCTGATAGACCTGAACAAAGTTCCAGCATAGAGTAAGGAAGTAAAGTGCAGAGTAATATCTTTGTTTTAAGATGAGAGAATGACTTAAGGGTTCTCTTTCCCAAAGCAGGGAGATTTCTCCCTGAGCTCGTTTGAGCTCTGCATTGCAAGAAAGACAGCAGAAAGGTCTCGTGTGCTACCAACAGGACCTGTCCTGTTTCTGCAGTGCTCTATCTTTGGAATAAAACCTGCCAGAGAGATGATTTATCAGCAGGAACTTTACATTCACTGCTTGAGCACTTGAGCATACAATAAACCATGCCTCTGACTCCTTGAATGAGGGCAACACAGGAGGTCAGATGGTAACTGGAGTGCCTGGACCACATTCCTTCCCCATTTCTGAGACAGTGCAGCTGCTCTGACTGCCCTGCCTTGACACTGGCTATATCTTGCAATTCTATCCCAGATCTGTGTTTCTATTCCTGGCATTTGTTGGTTTTGGTTTTTCTAATTTCTTTCTGTCAGAACTTACAAAAAAGGTTATCTGCCCATCACTCTGCAGAATCTAACTTTAAATGTGAATTTCTGGAGCATCTTCCCAAATGTGTAGTCCTTGTTTATTGACACAGCCCCCACTAACTCAGTCAAGCAATTTAGCTATAAATTACAGATTTCTGCAAGCTTCCAACACTGCATCTGCTGGATCAATGTCCTGTGGGAGAAGAATGTCAATAACTAGCATTAAGGTTTGATTTGTAAACACAGCTTCAAAGATGGTTGAAAAATGGTCTTTGGCTGGAATTCCTAAATCTTTCCACCACAACTCATCCCAGAAGCTCAGACTTAAGTTCAAGCACTGAACATTTTTGGGGAAGACTGTTCCTCTCTGAAAATGTGGTACTCTTGCCTTCTTGTTTAAGCGTGACTTTTCTTATATTTCATATGCCACAATATAATCCCTCTCCTTGGGAGAAAGGAGGTGATAAAGTTGGACAGAAACAGATTTTATTTTGATGGGAACTTGAGCCTGAGGTGGTTATTTGATCTGGACATTTTCCTCCACAGTCCTTCTTTCCTGTGGGACAACATGGTTTGTGATATACCCAAGTCTTTTCTCTTGGGGAAGAAAAGTGATGCATATTCTAATTAAGAAGCATAGCTCAGAGACACAAACGGATCACCAAATAACTGAGAAATTTAATTGTATGCGACAGTAATAATTTCCAAGTAGCCAGATTATCTGGGGCTTTGGATACTTAGCTGTTCAAGAACATTTCAAAAATTTTCATGGCAAATAGAAGACTTTCTATATTATTACATGGAAATATAAGCCTAATTTCCATCAGCATTCTAGCCAAAGAAAAAGAAAAGAAAGGAAAAAAAATGCTGGCAACCTTAATACTTTCCTTAGATGGTAAATCAAGAAACAGCTAACTTCTGCACAGGTAAATTGGAAGCATTTTGTGGAGAGACTATTGAAATGCTAATGTTAGGGATACAATAAAAGTGTTTCCTCCCTCAAAACAGAATCTGCCATGAGCAGTGGATAAAAGGGATTATTACACTATAGTTACAAATACAGCCTGTATCACAGTTATTTGCCTCTAGCAGAGAAATTAATTGATACATTGAAATATAGTAATACAGGTCTGAAATGGAATCAGCTCATCTCTCCTGAAGGAGTAACCAAAAATCTATCTTTCCTTTATAGAAGCTAAAATGAATCAGAATTAGCCACAGACCATATTCCATTTCTGCTCTGGGATGGTGCAAGGTCAGACTGGGGCCCTCTGGTGCATCTGTTCATTCCTTTACACCCTGGCCCAGGGCAGGGTGCTGATGGTGCGTCAGACACGCCGCACTGAGCAAAGTGTGATGGCTGCAGATTTTATAGGTGGCGAGTGCATTAGAGGCAGAGTGAAAACAAATAGGTTTAGAGCACAGAATAACAAATCTTTCCAAGAGTTTGTAAAGGATTTGGTTTTAATGAATTAAAAGTTAGGTGTGACTGAAATTATTTTTGTTTTTAATAAGAACAACAAATTAGGATTAAAGCAAGCACTCTAACAATTTCTTTAACTCTTAATAGAAATTGTCTTTGTTAATGTTTCTTTGTGGCAGCTACAATGGGAGACTTTGAGTATTGAGCTGATTAAAAAAAACCTCTGAGTGAAATTTGTTAGGACCAGGCTGCAAACAGAAGCAGGAGAGACTAATTGTTTTAGTTTCTCAAGCAGAGAAACACAAAACTGTGGTCCTCTGGCCGAGTGAATGGAAAGTAGTGGAAATGGAAAGCTCATTGGAGTTGTCATTGAATAACCCAGTCTCTATACCACTGGAAAATAAACTCGATGTTCAGGGGCTGTTTTGGTTTTTTAATATATGCTTAAAACTGACAGCATCCCCTGAAAGATCAAAACTACCATTGTGTTCAATCCCAGGTGCAGTTCAGCCTTGGGACTCTGCAAAACACAGATGTGTTTCACTGAGGCAAAGTCAGTGCGACTTAAGTGCTTTGCTGAACTGGAGCCATAGCTGTACCTGAGTCAGAGACCCATCAGCCTCACATCCTGGAGCACTTCCACAGCTCATATAAACCCCCTTTCCCAGTGTAACACTACCTGTCCTGGCAGAGAGGTGTGTGAGTCCTGTAGGGACCTCAAATAAAGGTGTTTCCAGGGAGGGTCTGTCTTCCCATTTGTGCTGATCATGCACAAAGCTGCTTTTACGTTGCTCTTGTGCTCTTGTTTCTTTGCGATCTTTATATCTTGTGAATAAATTGTTTTATGGAGCTGTGGCATATGGCAGCAAAGAATCACACTGTTATGAGGAACTCCCAGGTGACAGAAAGAAAATGAATAACTAATTTCTTGTTGCTATGAATGTGTGAGTACTCTCTGATATCAGGTCCTAGGTCTCATATGAGTACATTTCACTCCAAAGACAAGAGTGGGGGAAAGAGCTGTCAGACGGCCATAAAATATGAGGCAAAGGACTGGTTGAGTGTGATCACCTGAGAGGTCATTTCTATTGTTCTTCTATGCAATAAGAAGGACCACACTACAAACGGAAATGGAATAAATCATGTAAGCAACTGAGTATCCATCTCCAGATTATTTTGTCCTATTGCGCTACAAATAGAAGACACCAAGTACAAAGTTCACAACCAGCTGTGGACAGCAGTTTGTGAGGTGGTTCTAGTTTTGTTCTCTGTAGAGGGAAAATCAAAGGACATGAAGTCTGAAATCTCATGCATCTTGAAATCTGCCTTTTCTTTGGACTAATCTTTTACTAGATCTGAACAAAAGGTTTTTGTTTTTCCAATATATTCACCAGGGATCCATTCTGCATATAAACCAATCTCACATTTAACCATTAAGTAATGGAACAGATTTCATTAGTTGCACCTTACCAGTGTTTCAGTGTCAGGTTTTTCCTAAGATGCTGATGCAGGTGCTGGGTGGATAACAGTCATAAAAGATAGTGGAAAGTGTTCCTGAGGATATATTACTTGTAACTGGTAATTTTTTAAAAAGTTATTGATGTACATGAACACTTAGTATTTATTTAGTACCAAAAATATGGCATGTTAGCAGCAAAATGTTCCCTGGCCCCAAACCATTACAATCTAACAGAGAAGCACAGGGGAGTCATCTTTTGCTGGAAAACCCAGCTGAAATCTTGTATTAATAGGTTTGATTTTTGGTTTAAAATCCCTACTTGTAAGTCTTGTAGTGCTGCCCTAAGAGTGTCATGAAGGACAGATCATGGTGACTGTCTTTATAATGCCAAATGTCTCATAAAGTGCCGACATGTGATGGAAAAATTCTGAATGAGGGATTGCTTTCCTTCAGCATTGACACTTTAATACGTGGAACATGAGTATGAAAATAGGATCTGGTATTCAAGAGCTTCTGACTCCCTCACCCTCATATCTGATGCTTTCCCCAGACACTCGGAGACACAGCAGGAGCTGATGACTCCAGAATTTTGGGCGATTAGACTGTAAGAGGATAAAACCCCAGGGTTCAGGGTTCCTCCTCAGTAGCACCCAGCTCCAGCTGTTGTTCTGTTGTTGCACCATGGCTAAATTATTTTAAGGATCCAGACGTCTGAGACTGAGGCTCACTGGAGCCACCTGCTGCGACTTTGGAGGCTTTGGTCCTATCTCAGGTGAGCTGAGGTGCCTTTCAGACTTTCTAAACCTAACTTCCAGCTGAAGCTTGCTCTGAAAGAGGATACAAATATAGCAGGGTTTTGATAGAAAGTTTTTCTAGATCTTTGCACAAAATTCAGTTTTGTACATGGAAGGTCATTTTTCATGGAGCTCCTCTGGGCACTCTGTAATTTAAATTGCCATACTCCTCAGGGGGGTCTTGGCAGGGAAAATTGAAAAACTGGCAGAGCAGCAATGGTAAAAGTGTTGTAACCATAACAGTGCAAGAACCTGCGATTCTCAACCTCTGCTTCAGTCTCCTGAGACATAAAATAAGGTTCACATGCCTGCAGGAGCATTTGTTGGTTTGTTTGTTTTTCTCCAGCAGGATAATACCTGTGCTTACAACCCTTGCCCTGGCTATTTGACATTCTCACCACAGTGTGCAGAGACAGAAAGTGCTGCCTGCATTCAGTATTAGGCAGACAGATTTAATGGTCTCAAAGGTTGGACCTGTGCTCCTGTGGGCACCTTTACTACAGTTTCTGTATTTCAGTGGTTTCCCAGCTCATTCTGCTCTCTTTCCCTCTGCCTTAGCCATATCACCCTCTGAACCCAGAGAACGTAAGCACATTGCAAAGGTCTCCAGTTCTCAGATCCGATTGCTGCTGTCACAAACATTCAGGACAAGCCTCAGATTCTTGCTATCCAATACACAGATCAGAAGAGAATAGCTTCAAAGGAGATTTTAGTCAAACCAAAAATTGACAGGTGATTTTTCTGTAGTCTCAGTACTATATATTCCTCTCTAAAAATGCATTTTAAAGTTGCATTTTTGCAGTCTGGGTTTAAGAAGGGACAGGACAAAACTATGGGGAAAAAAAATGTACTGGCTTTCTGTTATTAGCCACATCCTCTCTGCCTCAGGGAGGCTTGGACACAGACCACTGGAAGGATATCCTGGAGGAGTGCCACTAGGTACTTGTTTTGGTCTTACGTGGCTCATTAGGAATCTGCTTGGTTTTGGACACCACATAATGCAGGATACAGACCTGGGATGTCCACGGTGCCTGTTCCTCCACTTCTGTGTAAGGAGGAAAAAGCAACTTGCAACATCAATAGGGTAGAAGTTTTTCTGGTAGGAAAAAAAAAAAGAAAAAGGGGAAAGATGAATTGGATTATAGATTTTGCAAAGAGATTGAAACCTGGAAAGGCTTTATCAGTATAGTAGAACACAAAGACTTGACGAAATACAAAAAAAAAAAAAGGAAATAATCAACAAAAATAGAAAAATGTAGGCCTGTGAAAGATTGCCATGATCATTCCGAGTGAAACTATTAGAATAGGGTTTGTGCAGATGCTGAATAATCTCATGCTGGTTGCTCTGAGATATCTGAAGATTGAATTCTGTCAGATCAATATAAGAAATGTGTTTTCAGTACAATGCCAACACTTACTGTAATAGGCAGCAAAATGCTGCATCCATGTCTAGCTCTGTATTGTCATTTCAGATTTGAGTTCAAATATCTAAGACATTTTATGATGTACCACAGGAGAGGGATATAGTTTCTGCAGCAGAGAGTATTTTCTCTCTTGGACATAATATAACCTACTCCCCCCTTTGCATTTTATTTGCATGTAAGTTTAAAAACCAAAAAACCAGAAAATTTTAAGGCCTTATTTTCCCTGTCTGACATGTAGTGGGTTTCAAAAACCCTGAACTAAACTCCTGTAACCCAGCAAGGCCAGAAACAGGCACTGAAAGCCCAGCAAAAAGGGATTCCCTGCCTGCCCAGTGCATTTGTTCTGACAGAAATGGATGGCTCCTCTCTTCAAACCCAGAATGAGAGAAATACTTCCAAAAGAAAGCAAAGATGAACCAAATTAATTTTAAGCTCCAACATTTACAAAGCTATTTTCAAGACAAAAAATGAATAGGTTTCATGTGTTGGAAGACTTACTGTCACTCTGTGTCAGGTTTAGAAGTCCACATCACATCTCTATTAGGTGCCTTAACAAAGTTGCCCCATTCTAAGACCTAGCTTAATCTTAACAGTCCACAAACACTGAAAAGCCCTTATAAAACAGGTTCTACTCTGAAAAAGAAAACCAGAATGTCAGCAGTTTTTATTATTATAGCTCTGGGGAACTAAATTGGAATTTTTTAAGGTAAAGGCATCAGACCATTAAAGCGTATCTGTTTATGGTTATAGAAAATGGAATAGAAGATCTTTAGCATATACTGTATTCATAGTGTCATCAAAATGTTCATTTCAGGTCTGGAAGGTTTATTAAGTTGCCTTTATGAGTTGAGGGTGAAGGCGCAGGTTTCAGAAACAAGGTCATTCCAGAAGCCCAACTAACATGTAAGGGAATGGACACTCTCCAAACCCAGTTTTTAACATGATATTTACCAGCATTTAATGTTTCTCTTGTCTCATATCAGGGGCTCAGAGAGATGGATATAAATTCACACTATTCCCAAATACAGTTAGCATTTTTCAGCAAAGCTCTGCCTTATTCAACAGGGAGCTCATTTATCTTCCTATTCAAAAGAATGAAGTAAGGGGGTCTCACTTTTTCTTTTTTTTCCTTTTGTTTGAGCCTTCTTATTCTGCATTGGAGACAAGGGAATTATTAGGTCAGGAAATGGAGTCAGAGCGACAGATTAATCAATCATGCCTCGTGTCCTCATATTGCAGCACACAGAGTGATGTCACTGGGGATTGATGAATGCCACATCTGCATGTACAACTCACAGGCAGTGTCGGGAACTCATCCTGCAGCTATTTTGTGGTTACCTTCAACTCTGATTGATACCATCTCCTCACTGCTTCTTTCTGCACTCTCCAAAGCTCTGTGAAGGAAGGGAACTTAGTCCTGAAATTCCAGCCTCACTAAGAGATGGGGATTTTGGCTTTCTCTCCCAAATTCCTTTGAAATTGGGTTCAAGAGGAAAAAAAATATTGACCTTTAAGATCTAAATTTTGCCCAAATTCAGCAGTATTTGCTGAGGCAATTTTGATTTGTCCCATTTCTCCTTTGCTCAGGGTACCTAAGAGCTTGTCAGGGTCCACATACCACAGGAGGTGATTAATGCTCTGCTTGCTTTGTCTGAAGAGTGAATGCTTGCTCATCCAATATGAGCAAATCAAGAACAAAGGACCACACGCATGAAACCACCAGACATACTGCTAGACAAGAGTTCACTGCAAAAAAATACCATGTTCAGTTGAGGATTGGGAGGAAAAAAGCAAGAAGCAAAACCAGTTTTCCTAAAATAGCATGCAATCTGAAATTAGGTCAAAAATTAAAATTAAATGAAAAAAAGTTTGTGAAAAAAAAAAAAATCTGACTAATAATTGTAATTTTCCTTTACCATGATGAATTTTTCTGTCACTTCAGGTGAGAAAAGATCAAATGCTGAAAAAATCTTTCATAATTTTGTAGAAGTCCTTTTCTGCTGAGTGCTACAAGTGGTGACTGAGCACAAAGATGCTGAGAACAGTTAGGCCACGATCCTCTTTTAGCCAGGTCATGCAGACTTCCAGGAGAAAGCTTGGTACCATTGCACTCCAAACAGGAGACCTTCATCTAGCCACTGAACACGTGCATTAATATGTAAATTTAAAAATTGGGTTTAAAAATGCAAAATGAGGGTATCCTCATTGCATGGTGAATTCCATTGTGTCCCTGTGGTGAGGCTCAGGGTGCAGGTCAGTTCATGTCATCAGAAGATAATTAGACATCCAGTCACCTGGGAGGGCCCTGGCATACAACACTTTCCATGGCACCACAAGGAAATCAGGGTACAAAAGGCAGGCCCTGAGCTCACAGGACAATTAATCCAGCAAGCAGCACATTTATTACATGTATCCAATGGGCTCTCAGGGAAAATGGCAATCAGGAGCTTGTTCAGAAGTATTAATGAGAAGGGCACCAAATCTCTGAAATCTAAATATTTACTGCTCACCAGCATGTTGTCTTTTGGAATCCAGAGTAGCTTTGGATATGATGGCCAACTCGACAGCAAAATTATGAGACAAGGTTTGAAGAATGGGGAGAGGGGAATCACCTCGGGGAATTGAGCACTGTGACAGGTCTGTGTCAGGGCTTACTGAATATTATGAGAGACAACTAATTTTAATTACTGCTCTTCCAAACTAATTTCAAACATTTCTCCAAAACACACAGTCTACTACAGAGGCTCATGTGCATAATGAACATCTGTAGTAAAACTGCTTTATTATGGGTTGTTTGATGCTGTTTATTGCATACCCATTGGTTTTTGGAATGGCATTAGTGAGCAGCATTTTGAAGACGGATGCTAAATTTTGCTGTGGCAAATTAGTGTCAACCAAGAACATATTAGCAAATAAAAGAGTGCATCTGCTCCGAACAATGGTTTTTCTTTGCATCATGATGATGATTGAAAGGCTGTAATAAAGAAATGATACATATACTCAATCCCCCAAACTACATTAAAAAGCTGTTGCAGGCAATCAACAGTGCAGCAGGACAGACAACTGTGCTGCTCCTGAGCAGTGGAGGAGCTGATGCAGTTTTCCTTGGTTTATAAGGAGAGCACCATCCTCAGTATCAAAATGCAGCAAAGTGTTTGCTGTCTCCCCTGCCAGCAGCCTTTGTTTCAACTGTCTCCCATCTGTCCCTGTTTCCTGGCTATCTCTTTGTCTGGGTTTGTCTCCCTTTCCTCCCCTTTAGATTGATATCAATTCCAGGCCAGGGCATGTAAACTCCCTTGATGATCATTACAGTAAAACTTCAAGAAAAGTCTTTCTGAAATATGAAGAGCAACATATGGGGACAGTTTGCTTTATGTCTCATTTTTCATACTAATGTGGTTATTTTATAGGACTGCATCTCATCTCCTGTCTGACTAATGCCTGAGCTGTGTCTCTTTTAAATGAGAGGTTCCTCAGGTTCACTAAAGCACAGGAGGTTTAAAACTTTATCATGCAGCTGATGCTGCAGTGAGTATTCGCTTAACATTGCTCAGCAGTGAAAAAGCTCCTCTCTTCAACATCCTGAATTTTGCCCTCTCATAGGCAGTTCAGTCAGAACAGAAGTGCTGTGATACATACATGAATTTATTTTTCCTTAGACAGAAGGAAACTGTGGTTCAAATCGCTCATGCGGTTTAGGTTTCCCTACAGCAACTCTAATGCATGATGCTCACAGTCACTTGGCAGACTCCTTGTGGGTGTCAAAAATGTTCTTGGCTTGAACCAAATGCCTGAGCAAGCACATTTCCTTGAGGGCAGTGGTAGACACAGTAAAAATGTCCTCCAGAGCAATTACTTAAGAGAGATAAACTTTCTAAATGGGGGCTTTGCGATGAAATTTCTGTTTCTAATTACTGGAGCAGAGGGAATTGTGAGGGATGAAGATGGAAGGAGAGGAAATGTCTGTAAGGAATTTAGAAAACAAAGGGCTCTTTTTTCTTTAGAATTCTCACTTTAAATGGCTACATTTTGAAATGTAAGTTCATTTCTAGGAAAAAAACTTTCAGAAGGTTAAGTTAGAAATTCAAGGGAAATATCTCAAAACCATTCACTAAATGTTTCAATGACTCACATTTGTATTTGGAGACGTGATTTCAGGTTAAGCATATTTGCAAGACTTCAGATTTGTCTTGCCTTGAGTCTGGAAATATTTGTTGTTGGTTTGGTTTTGTTTTGTTTTAAATTTTGTTGGAAGAGGAAACTGGGTTTGTGCCCAAATACATGTCCAAGAAACAGTTAATATTAAAAATATTTCCATGTCCACAGAAAGTGCAGTTTTGTTAGCAAAGCTTCTCTAGGAAATGAGTGTTGGAATGAATGCTAGGGGTATTTCAAGTGTAATTAATGAAGGTCAAATTCAGGAGGTCAATGTATTGTGATTCCTTTCCTCTTAAAAAGTTTGCAGTAGCACTCCAGCAGCTCACACGCGGAGGGATTACAGTTTGGAATTTTTATGTCCTTCCTGCCTGCCAGCTCTGATAACAAGGATAAAGTCTTTGTGGACAGTTGGTGCCTGGCTGGTTCTGCTGGAGGACTCAGGACCAGGGAAGCTGCCTGCCCAGGAACCTGCCACCTCTTAGTCACCACAGGACCGACTGGTTTCCAGGGGAAGTGACACACCCCGAGATTCAGGCTCTGGTCCATGATGACATTTCAGTGCTCTTAGCAAAACTTAAGAGCAACATTGTCACAACTACCTAGAGCGTGGTGTTTTGGGTGCCTCATCAGGACAGGAGAAGCAGTTTTGAATCCCATATTAAAAAAATTTCTGAAGAAGGCAAAGATCCCATATGGCCAAAGAAGACAGAAAATGTGTGTCTCGCTTTTTGACAACTTCTGGAGCAGCGGGCATTAACATAAAGTGTTAAATATCCCCTCCTCTTTCTGTGACAGTGCTGTAAAGGAAGAGTAAGGCATTCACCGAAAATTACCAACTTGGCACCTAAAGGGACTGGGTTATACATCCCAGCCTTACATAGATACTGAATTAATGCCTAGGTATTAGACATCCAAATCCTGGAAAAGCACTGGATTTCAGACATTTTGTACTGGTTACTAAGGACTCATGGAACCTCATGATAGGTAAGGAGAAGGTGAGCAGGGGAAAAAAAACCAATAACTGGATGAAATTATCACTCATGCAGAACAGATGGAGGTCCTCTGTCACACATGGAATACACCATGACATTCACTGATGCAGACTGGTGTAGCTGACAAAAGTTTGTACGAATTTAAAATGCATTTGGATAAACTCATCAGTTAGGAGGTAGTGAGAAAGTAGATGGCACCACTGATCTGCTGGAAGCTGTGGACTAGATGATTGCATCAGGAACACCCCAGTGTATACCTGCCTCATTCTTACATACTTCTCTAAGCATCTGATAGAATACACTGATAGTGACAGGGTCTAGGAAGAGCTTTGACTTACTGATTTTTCAACTTGCCTGCCTTTCTTGGTCTTATCTTTAAATGCCTCTTCCTTGAATTTAAAACAGAAGACATAATCTTTTCCCACAGACTTCACCTCTCTTTCTGAGCACCGTTGGCTGTGCGTAACAAGGACATCAACTCTTGGACTCGGGAACATAAAAATTTGGTGTGTGCTGTGATGCAGACTTCACTGTCTGAGCAGAACATGACTTAGACCATTGAGTTTATTCTTTCTTTTGAATACAAATTAGCTCATAAAATTACTTGCTCAAGACCTGCTAGTGATTTTAATGACAAAAATCATTGACAATCCTAAATGCCACTAGTCAATGTCTGTTTTACATACTCAGCTACAAATTGCAATAGAAATAATTCCTTTTTCTCATGCTTCATGTTTCTCATTTCGAAAATGAAAGCTTCTTACAGCCTTCATGTTCCTACATGTGTGAACCTGGAATTATGTTCAATACAAGCATGAATAATACAAATTTTAGCTACAACATGGAAGCAGCCAGTCAGCTGCTGATTTTTTGTTGTGTGCTGAGTGGTCCCTGATGTGGGATAAGCTTCTCTCCTACTGATAAAGACCTCATTTTCCCTCACAAGATCTTCTCTTGTGAGCGCCCAGTGTATATTTTTTCATTCCTCTCTTTCTTTTTAACCCAGGAGAGCTTGAGAACCAAGATACCATATTTTCTTTAGCTTAGTGAAGCTGACACATCACTAGGGAAGGGTTAAAGAAAAACAAACCCCCCTCAAGATGTTCCTGGAAAACCCAAGCAGATAAACACATGGGAAGCTCAGACAGCCGGCCTTCTGTTAAGTATGTGAGAGAAATTTCCCATCTTGAGGTAAGAAAGACAGAGGCACTGTTAAATTATGTTTCCCGTGAGTGTTACTAAGGCATACTTACACATATTATATGAGGTAGAAAATTAGTACTTTGAATTGTTATGGTTACATTTGCAGTAAAGTGTAAGTGTTTGCAGTTTTTCAGAAGTTTGCCTATGGTTCATCGTGCAGTTCACCCACTGAGAAGAAAATTTACTTGCTGTAAAATAGCGGAACAGATCAACAGCTACAAGAGAACGATTGCAAACTCTTCCCAGAGTCCTGTTTCTGGAAGAGGTGATTATTCTAGACATGAAAAGACTAAAATGACAGCTCCAGGCCTCACATTTATCCACGTCTCACCTTTGGAAAGGTTTAGGCCTGATCCTCAGTGCATGCTTAACAGTGATATTGGAGGAGTTGCACACATTGGCATCAGTCTCTGACCCTGGGGGTGAGAGTCTGCTCATGAATCAAGGCTCAGTGTTACAGCAGAGCTTAAATAAGTTTAGGGTTTCTCTGATAGTGTCAGGTGTCTCTAGCAGTGGTAGGAAAGTTGTGGTACCCAGGTCTCAGAATTTTTTAGATACATATGTGCATAACTATCTATGTATATACTTAAATATTTTATGTATGTGTGTATCTATATTTATGCATTTATATGCAAATGTATATATAATGTATATAAGCTATATACTTAATTTAGGTAGCCCCAGTACTGTGAGAAGTGGGAATAAGGCTGAGCTCTGGCAGCCCTGGGAAGTGGTGATATGAATTGTTCCCTTTCTCTCTCTTAAATGTAGATAATGGGGGGGCACCTTCTGTAGTCAGGCTGAACACAGCCCAATGGCAATGCAAGGGATTTTGAATTGGATAATCAACTCTCATGCATGCAATAAATTACATGCTTTTCATGTATCTACAGAGCACACATGTCAGGAAGAAAAAAAAGAAAATAAATTAAGTCAAAATCTCTGACTGAGAGATAGTGTTTCCTAACTCTTAGTCCACGTGGCAGAGACTGGTAACCCCATTCTCACCCTGAGACTCATGTGACCAAGGACTAATTCAGGGGAACTAAACATCTTCTGAGGATTTGGCACTTCGCTGGCACTGAATAAGACACAGCACCTGCTACAATCTGGTTCAAACCCAGGAAAGCAAAGCAAGCTAAGTCTCTGTGCATAAACCGGAAAGAACTTAGAAGGTTCAAAATATTCCCAGAAATGAGATTAAAACCAAACGAGGTTAGATGTTGATGCCAAAAAATGGGTGTATCTTATTTAATAGTAAAAGAGGCAAAGAGAAGGGAAGAGAAAAGAAAGAGAGAAAGAAATGGAAAAAAGAAGTGTGCGTGGGGAGTGGGGGGACAGGGAGAGGTGACAGGGGTTAGGTGGAAGCAGATCACCCATCTGAGGGTCCCAACGACGTCTCGTTGCTCCCCTCCATCTGCTCTGCTGGGGGTGAGGGTCCCCCATCGCTGCCATGGCCACACTGCCACACCACACACCAAAGGGTACAGAATCCCATGGATTAATATACACTTTGGGCCAGGTGGGAATGCCCACGTGTCTCCCTTGCAGGGGCTGGCTTGACACTGTTCCTTGCAACCCTGAGGGTCTGTTGCACCATCTCTGATGCAGGGTCTGGGGACCCCTTTGAGGGGGGGGCCCTGTGATGGGCCATGTCACCCCTCCTGCTGTGGATAAGCTTCCTCCCCCCTGGTGAGGGCCCCTCAGCTGGGCTCCTCTGCACAGTGGAGGATGGGCGGTCACTGCGCCTCTGACCAGAGGCTTTTCCCAGATACTCAAAGCTTCTCCTCCCCCCACCCTTTGGTGCGAGGGTCTCTGCAAGCCTGGCAGCTGATAGCTCTGGGGCTGTGGTCTCCACCTTGGAGGTGTTACACCTGTGCTTTGTGAAATGTCCCCAGCCCTGAGCTGTTACTTTATCTTATCTTCATCAGCGATGTGTAAGGCCTCAGTCAGGGCCCCATTCAGGGTGCAGTAGTCTTCTTTGCAGCTTTTGTAATACAGTTTCAAAAGTCCTTTAAGAAAATGTTTAAGTCATAAACTATAATATTTCAGTCTCTGACAGCACCACAAACTCGTTACAATCCCTACTCTCTTTTCTGCCAAGGAAGGAAAGAAAGCAGAGAAACTGTCTGGTACCTCTACTGCATGAGCAGTAGCACTCCATCCCTTTCCTGACTGCTGATCAGCCATAAATGCTGCTATCATTGCACCATAAACTAGGACAAAGCCCAGGAATGGTAAATTAAGGTGTCTAAGGCCACACTGAAGTCTGCATCACAACAGAGCACTTAATTTCTGTGACTCTAAATTCTCCTGACCTGTTCTTCCCCTAATTCCAGTCCCAAGCAAAATCACTTAAATATCTCGGGGTGTCAGCTAATGTGCATCGGTGTGCACACGTGCATGAGAATAAACTGCTATCAAACTCCCACTTTATTTTCAGTGCCCTCACTGTGTGGATGGAGTTTGATGCCACCACACAGCAGTATATCAAACTATTCTGTGGCAAAAAAAAGACAAAGCAAGAGCTTTGGCCTTCAAATTCTGAAGTCAGTCTGACTTAAAGCAGAGGTCCAACCCTCAGCTCAATCAATCTGTAACTTTGTTGTCTTTTCTAGCAGTGGTTTTGTCCCTGATTGTGCTGATTACCCATTTCAGCTAAGCATTCAGAAAATGATTCTTCCCTTTCTGTTGCAATAGCCTCTGCAAAGTTACATGCAATTGATTCAAAGGGGAATTTCTTTTCAATGCTCAGTATGAGAACTGAATTCTTATAACATGTAAGTGCTTTTGTGTGGTAAATCTCTGTCTAGATTTACTAGTCATTTACTCTTTGAAGATGCTCTACACATCCAGTGGCAGGACCAGCTGAGTGCTATCGACTAAACATACAGAGAAAAATCACAAAATACAGCATTAAATTTTGTCAGTGAGTCATAAGAGTCTTTGACTTTTAATTTGTAGGTGTAGGGCAAATGTGGAAGTGCTGAATTTGTCTGATTTCTGTTAAACACTTACACACTCTTTACTGAGTTTCATAAGCCATGTATCCCACATCAAATGCTAAAAACATTAAGAACAGTATGCTCTTTGGAGTAAAGTAAAATATAGAAGAGCAAGGTGAGAAGTCGGTACCTTATTTCCACAATCAAAAAAAAAAGTCTGGAAATGTGCAGGAAAATGCATTAAGGAGATAACAATGCCTGGGAGCAGAGAGGAGGTTTGAGCATAAGAGGAGGGGGACTGAGCTCCACTGTTACTAAGTATTCAGCAGAAAATGGCCCAAGATTGAACATGTCCTTTTATGGCAGCGGGAAGAGAGCAAATCCATCACAGGGAGAAGGAGCAGAGATGAGGGGAACTGATTCAGTGTGAAGCAGTTTTGCCTTCCTGGCTTTCTTCTTTCCCAACAAGCTACGTGTTCACCTCTAAACTCATAACCTACCACCACAAATGGTCCCCTCATTAAGGCTTCTGCAATAAAC
This sequence comes from Corvus cornix cornix, assembly GCF_000738735.6. Taxonomy (NCBI): domain Eukaryota; kingdom Metazoa; phylum Chordata; class Aves; order Passeriformes; family Corvidae; genus Corvus; species Corvus cornix. The sequence continues at coordinate 8,932,654 of NC_046335.1, forward strand.
ACTGATGCTTTAAATTTAATCAGAACTTTTATATACAGCATGAGGAGGCTGCACCATTAGTTAAAAATAAAGGTCACCTTTTTCTCTTTTCTCTTTGTTGTCTGCTAATATGATTTTGAATATTACTGCTTTGCAGCTATTACTGTTTACACTGGGTGATTGGCTAGACTCATTAAGTGAATGAATGCCAGGAGATGACATCATTTACATTTAATTGTCTTGTTTCTCAACAAAGTCTATACAGTTGTTTTAATAAAGGGCAGGGGAAGATAAAGGCTACATTTGCATTATCTAAGCAGCTTTTGACAAGGGTCTAGGATGTTGTTGACATTTATTGTTTACAAATGAGATAAATAATGTTTTGGTTTGCAATTGTTGCGCTTTTTTCTGTCTTCAGTAAGTTATAGTTTTTCATTACTGTTATTACTCCTGAATGTTAATGAACAGATACTCAGTTTCAACTTAACAGCAGACTCTTTCCAGGATTCAGAACTACTGACATCTGTTCAGCTTGCTCAAATTCCACTTGTTTGCTCAAATTCCTGATGCACCAACTTCACTATAACTAGAACAAGACTTTAAACATAGCCATAAGCTATGGACTTTTGTGAATTGGGGCATTCCAGCTTCAGAAATTATATGGTCAGTATTTTCTGGGAGAGTTGTCAGTTTTCCTGTCCAAGATTTCCAGACAATACAAATAAAGCATGCAGGATATTGCTGATTATTCATCTTTTTTTGTAATCCCTTATTTGATTTAAATACAAATGGTGTGAAGGGCTGATATGTGCAGACGTCATCATCCTTCCTCTTGTGGCCTCACAGTAGCATTATGTCAGCTCTTGGCTGCCAAATCTCCTGCTCCAAAGCCCATCATCTCTCAGTCATGGTTCATTTTTTCCCTCCTTTTCTACCCCCAAGTCCCTTGGGGGTGCAGCTGTGCTAACTGCTTTTTGTGTTTACACATTCAGCCCAAAATACTAACTTCATCCACAACTAAGCCAGGCATGCCATTGCCATCCATGGAGCCTACTCCATATTTGACTTATAATTCTGTCTTCAAGGAGGTGTTCTGTGGTCAAAGATACTTCAGCTTATTTCCCTGTACATACTGAGGAAGGAAGTGCCTGGCCTTCTCCAGAGCAGGTCTGCGGAGTGTTTTGCTTTTTGGTCCACTGTGCGTCCATCTACCTGTCGTGTATCCACTCTGATGCTGCTGTTTGGTGAAGAAATCTGGTATTAGATGCACACAAGAGAAAGAAGAAAATTTTTAAACTATTCAGACAATGACACCAACAGCAGACTCTGGGATTGTGTGATGTCTGGGCTCCAGATATATAAAGGATGGAGGCTGCCTATTTAACCCTACCCTTTCAGGAGTGAGGATATGGTTGTTGAACACAGATCAGGAGTGGTGGTCCCTGTGAGGTGATTGCAACTCCTCCTTCTCACCATCAACTGTAATGAGCTGCAGTCCAGAAGCCAGTCTGAACTGCTCACAAATATCTTGGACTTGGGTATCCTAAGAGATGTCTGAGTCAACCTTAAGTTTCCACAGTGGGCGGTTTGAGTGAAACCAGTAAATTCTTTGCACCCTTTCCAAACTTCTCAAGTACTCTCTTTCAACTTCTGATATAATGGAGGAACAGCTTTCTTTCATCCTAAATAAAAAAAAAAAAAAAAAAAGAAGGAATGAAAATTTAAGTCTTATCCAGTCTCTGGAAGGGACCAGTCCATGATCATCTCGTGCAACAGCCCACAATCATTCTGTGCACTTCAGCCTACAGACTTCATCTGTTCTGCTGAGAAGCCAAGGTTATAACAGAATAAACTGCTGGTTACATCCATGCCTGTACTTAATGTAGGTGAGAATGCACCGGTCAGAAGTACTGCTTATACCAAGAGTATGGATGGCAATTTCTATGCAGACTTAATTCTCTGCTGCAGCCTTACACTTGTGTAGATTCGGTGAAATTACACTGACTTACAGTCCATGTGAGACAACAAAAATCAATTTTTTCATTTGTAACAGGGGCTAAATTCAATTATATATGTCATATATTTTTATAATTTTTTCCCTGTTAGAGGACAAACAAAACACCCCTAACAAAAAGTATTGTGTTTTTTGTAGCTGGTGAGTTAAACTAATTACCAGATTACCAAAGAGCTACTCCCAGTGGGCCTCTATATTTGGGGTAATCTTAAAATAACCCACCATTTCTTAGCTGGTATTATGAAACAGTGGCAAGAAAAATAAGCAGAGTACTGCTTCACTTTTGTCTAATTACTCTGGCAGACAAAGGTGTGAAATTATTAGCCAGTAACATATGGGCTTGAGCTTGGAGAAGTTCCCAGCAAGATTTCTTTTTATTCCAGGCATATTTTGTCATTTAATTTAAGGGCACTAATCCATGGGTGAGCCTCTGCCTGCCTCTCTGTCACTTGCGTTCTTGTGCTTATCAAATGTATTCCTAATCTCAATTGTGTTTTCTTCTGCTTCCTTGCAGTGCAAACAACCCCCTGGCCTGATGCTGATGATACTGATGGGTCAGGAGTTGCATTGGGATGTGAAGCCTGATCTTCACATGACAGCCATAAAACTGAGAATTTACTGTTTGGGTACAATAAAGGGGCTTAACAATGCTGATGGCATCTACCAGTCCCATAATGAAAAGAAGAAGATGTCTTTGCTTTCTCCAAGAAACACATTTTTCAGTGCTGTGAACAAGACTGTGTCAATACTGCTTTTGAGCACTGAAGCAGCATTTCAACTTGCTAAATATAGGCAGTGTAGGAAGGCACACCCACACAAGCACCATTTTTCCACTTCTACTTTAGTCACAACATTCCCCAGTTAGTAATATTTAGCTCGTATTGGAGGTGCCCAAAATACTCACATTAAAACAAGCGTGCATCCTCTTCATGCAGCTCGTCAAGGCCACAAACAAGAATTGCATCCCTTGCTGTGATAATGCACAACTTTGCATGTGTTCGTTCATTTAATCCCTCAGTACTCTGCTTGTGCTGATGGAAGCTCTGCAGCCAGCACATAACAATGTCAAGAGTAAAGAGACAGGGTTTCAGTTTTCAAACACGGGAAACTTAATCCCTAATCTGGATGCTCCAAATTGCCACTTAGACATGTAAATGTCAATTTTATGCACCTAAGTGCCAATTTGAGTGTCCAAATGCCTGACTTGGACATCTCATTAAGGCACCCATTGGGTAATATTGCTTGTTTTACCTATCTGAGTGCACATTATGCGCTGTAAACAATTATGGTCTGTACCATACAAGTAAATCAATTCATTCAAGTGGCTTTAGAGAAGAAAGTGATTTCAGCACAGCAGAAATTATTAGAAACAAGTAGCTCATCATGTGTCAGTGTGACACACACCTAGGTCCCCTCTTCATGCCCCATCATCCAGTGCCTGAGAGCCTCCATTTACTGTAATTTCTAAAAAGTATCTAAATCTGAGCATGGCCATTTGGGACCCCTGCTCCTGCTGCTGCATTGCAATCTGCCTGCTGTGTTCCTTGAGTTGAGTGAATTATTTGGGGCGATCCTGAGCCATCAAGGTGGGAGCTGAGCCGTGCCTCATACAGCCGGGGCTGCCGGGGAATCCAGACGCTCTTCGCTCCACACATTCCAGGGCACTAATGGACATCTTAAAATAGGATTCTGGGTGTTGTTGCATCCATCCTCCCTTTCAAAACAGTGTTTAAGTGGCCTTGAGAAAATGAGACTAAATAATACCCACCATGCTGTTCCCCGAGATGCCTTAAAATGCTGTAGGCAGAAAAGCACAGGCCAAGGCCACTCTACCCCAACCTTTTCTGAGCAACAATGTCTAATATCTCTTTCACATCACAGCACAGATTGTAAAATGAGGTGCAATTTGCAGCTTTAAGAGGATGAGGAAAAGAGCTGCCAAAAACTGACAGTGCATTCTCTTAACAGAAAAGGACTGTCCAGTGGGTTATCAGTTTATTTTTTCGCCTCTTTGCCTGACCAAAATGACCATTTCAAAATTTCTGAGGCAAGAGAAGCACCTGGAAATTAGTCCTGGAACAAGCCCGTACTCTTTGTCTGGGGATTTGCTCAATTTTAATGGGTAATTTCTTTGTCTCAGCTGCTTTCTTCAGGCATGGCATTGTCAAAGCTCTGCTCACACAGTCACCCTCACAAAGAGGATCGACATGGCAACTGAGAGATACTACCCAGTAGATGCAAGGCTGCTGTCAGTGCCAGGGACTCTCCTTATAAAGCTGTGAGGGTCTGCAGCACAGAAAGCAAACTTCTCCAACTCCTGCAGCTATGGGGCATGAATGTCCTCAGCATGGGCAATAACTTTCAACCCCTTCTTGGGGTTTGGGAAGGCTTTAAAGTGGGAGATCCCAGCCCACTGTTGATGCCCCCTGAACTCCCATAGATGTTTTGAATACCAAACCACATGTGGGCTAAAAGTGCTAAAGGAATTCACTGTGCTGACACCCAGCTTGCTCCTCCTCTCACAAGGTGGACCTACCCAACATTCACCCAAATTTTCTGTTGCATTGTGACTGTGGGTCTGGTCTTGGAAAAGCACTACATGCACTGGAAAGTTACTCCCATTCCAAATGGAGTGAGGAAATGAGCCAAACAAGAGGCTGACTGGGCTCCATCTCAGAGAAACCAGCACAGAGACAAAGAATTTGTGTCCATAGTGATGAAAGAAATCTGCAGCCCGCAGAATGCAGTAATGATCTCAGTACATTTTTGGTGAAGGGAACCATGACAATTAGCATCTCTTCATAATATAGTTTCTAGGATTCTTCAGCAAAGTCCAGGCAATGACAAGCCCATACCTAGCAAATTACAGCTGCACGTGCATATGTGATTATTTGCTATATGCAAGCAATATGAGGGAATATAATATATATATTATATAAGGGAATATAAGGAACTCAAATTCCATGTCCATGCTTGTCAGCCAATAAGTCTTTACGTCACCTGATTTTTATTTCTTGTTGCATAAACCATAAAGGGAAACATAGTAAGTGAGGTACAATTTCAAGCCCTGTTTTACTTCCTATCCTTCCTCAGAGCTTCAGGGTCTTTGCTCATTAAAATTATTTTCCTAGCATGTGCTCCTCCAGTACACATATGGAATCAATATGATACAAATTATATGACCTATCAGAACAAACAGTTCAAACTCTCATTACCAGATATTTGTGGCAACCGATTTTTGGGTCAATACTCTGTGAAAGAATACTTGAAAAACACTATGCTGAAAAAATGAAGATATTTTAATTTTCTTATGGAAAATTCTTCCAAATATAGAGAGAACATACTTACCTGGGAACCTCTTCTCTAGCCAGCACTCATATTATTTACTAACATAAAACACTGGACAGATTCTTCACTACAAGTAAAAATGAGATGATTCATATGCACTGAAATTACAATGGCAGAACACATTGTGTCTTTATGTCCTTACACTGTCACGGGAAGCATTAGAGAAGTAGAACCCTACTGAGGTATTCTGCCTAACATGAAAAAAATCAGAAGTCTGTTACTGCTGGGATGGGGAAAGGGGTTCTCCTTCTCTTCAGTATTTTGTATCCAGATGCAGAAAATTAGATGAGGCAGGTTACCAAAGGAAGCTGGCAAAGAACATGCATCTTTTGCCAGCCAAAGTCTTGACTTTCTGTAAATTTGTTACATTTTGGAGGGATAGTGCAGTAAGAAAGCATGGTTCTTCCTTCAAAATAAGGTTTAGCTTAGAGACCAATCTCAGGAGTCTTCAACCCCAAACAAATGGCCATAATCCCTCAGAGAGACTTTTACACAAAGTTTTATTGTGCTCAGATAACTTTGAACTCCTAAAAATAGAGGTCTGAATTTCTACAAATTTAACTAAGCAGTTCAAGTTTAATTACTAACAAGGTTCATGCTGGCACTTCATGCAGCAATTTAAGCATGTGACAGTGACAGATTTTCTTAAGCACTGTGGAGAATTTGGTAGTTGTTGTTATTTCTGCAAGGCTTGGCTGGGGAAACCAGTAGGAAGTGATAAAACAAAATTGGTATTATAACAATTTCTAATAATTTTGAGCTAAACAGGCAGCCAGGGCTTTTAGAAGTTAATGTAAGTAAAAGAATGAAATTATACATGGAGCATATGTGCAGAGGCTTTCAAACATATTTTTCATTTTTCATTCATTTCAAAATGAATGTCAGTCCATGTCTCAGGGGCTGGAGCCCCTTCTCCCTTTGGAAAAACTGGACTACACGTTAATGTGTTTAAGGCCAAAAATTAGTCATTGGGTAAATTAAATTAAATTCACTTGAAATGGAATTAAAATGATGGAAAAGTGCTGAATATAGTTTTTGTAACAATTAGAGTTGCTCCACAAAAATTAATGAAAAGCTCCATCTTAATCAAGTCATAGTCCTGTCAGCATCCCTCTTTGTCATTCTCTATTGTCATTTAAATAGCTAATCTTCCTCTTTTCCTTGCTACAGTTTCTACCTTTCATATCAGCTAGAGCTGGTTTGCCTCCAAGTTCCACGATAGTTAATTAAAAAGTTAGGAAAACCACCTGATTTAGGCTTCCTGTGGCTGAAGGAAAGCAAATACGCTCATCAAGAAAAGAAAAGATACAAATGAGTTATGCTATTTTTGTGTACCTGTGGAAGGTAGAGATCAAAACAGCCTCTTCGGTCAAGTAGTTCAACTCTCTGCTAGGGCAGACACATTTCCAACAGGAAGAGTTTAATATTTTAACTAATCTAGTTTTCAAGATCCCAAATAATGAGGATTTCATAACATTGCCAATTTATTCTGATTATTCCTTTCATAAATTGTATCCACAAACTTTTCTCTTTTTTGCTATTTTTTTCTTTTTGTTCTTGTTGCAAATACTATATTATTTATACTTTATATTGTTATTATTTTAGCAGGAAACAAACTGTGTGAATTATAAACATTGTGTTGGGTGAAAATATGCTTTCAAATGTGATCACTGGAGATTTCTGAGACATCCATCAGCATATGTCACACCTCATAGATTCTTTATCTTTGTCCTCCATGACGGCCATTGATGTATTCACAGAGAGCTTTGTCAAGACAGAAGAACCATTTGTGTCAATGATCCAATTAACGTGGATCTCTCCAGGCTTCTGTAGGAAACTAATCTGTGCTGACCTGCCATGGAGATGCATGGATAAAAGTAAAGCTACACATATGCTGACAACATATAGTCCAAGTTACCTTTATCCACAAGCTGGTAAGTTGGTGTTCTCTTTCCAGATACAAAAGTCAGGGAAGGATGCTGGAAGAAGGGACTGAGTCTTTCCAATAATGTTTTTATAGTTTTTCCCAAAATTTCAAGAAGAAAAAATGTTTTATCTGCTTTAGCTGAAATTTAATTAAAAATCATAAAACATAAATAATGCACTTCCTAAAATATCCATAATGCAGAAGATGTTTTGATGCTTTGCTGGCAGGAGAGCAGGGCAAAAATGGGACGGGATTCTTAGCAAGAGGTCAGTCTCTCAATGGGGACAGAAGGGACATGACAAGGGCTCTGTAATCTCCACCAGAAAGTGAACCAGACAGAGAGTCCTTGCTCTTCATTAACAAATATAGCAGGAAATAAAAAGAAACAGAGAGCCTGGAGGTGAGATAAGTGCATGGTGAATCCAGAGAGACTGCCCAGACACACACACACCTATCCAGGCTGCCCCTCACAGCGTGGCAATAGCTGCTGGAGGATTCACAACCACTTAGGGAAACACTGGGGTTTTTTCTGTAAGCAACACCCATTTTTCTTACTTGGCACCTGGTTTGTTTATTTAAACTTGGGGCAGAGACTGTTCTTTGCATAGAGCTTAGATGTACTATGTTTGTGTACTGAGTGAGGCAGCACTCCCTGGGCATTGTTCTCACACAATTAAAGGATAATGGTAAAACAGAGTTAATATTGCCGCTGTCATATCTCCCAAATAAAAATCCAGCCCTGTCACAGTCCTTGCAGTTTGTCAGAACTGTGATGTAAGCCTCAAGTCCAGAAGTCATTTTGTTATTGTGAAATAGTATTTTTATTCAGCAATGAAACTGATAAAAACTTGGCTTCAGGGAAATTCCAAAGTCTCTCCCATCCAAGATAATGTCTGCACAATACTCAAAAACAGAAAGGACCAAGTAGATAATTTACACTACTCCTCCTCACTCCACACCAAAGGACACGCACTGATGGCAACTCCCAGATACATAGATACCATTCAGCAAAAAGTCTTGAGAAGTGAATGTTTTTAATGAGGACTATGTGCCTTTAAATAGATGGTCCAGGTCTTTGAAAGTCACAGGAGTGGGCCAAATTGAACATTCAACTTATAATAAATTATATTTTTCTTAGCCAGAGGATGTAACAGATGTGTTAGAGTGCATTCATTATTGCAATGATTTTCAGCTGAGCACAATCTTGCTTTTTGTAGCCAGGATTTTTCATTTTCAGACACTGAACCTGCAATTTGCTGCTGATAGAAATAGCAAATTAATACCTGTTTTCTTTGTACAAACGATCAGTCAGGACAGATGGAGACAACCCTACGGAATTATTTTGCTTATTTTCAGTATAAATTCCAAGGAAAGTGCTCAAGGAGTTTGGGTCAGGCCCATTTTCAGTTATTTCCATCTTTCCCAGCACTGCACATTATCAGCTCTTTTTCCCTGTTTTTTTTTTTTTTTCATTTTTTCCTTCAAACTCTTGCTTCTCTTTTTTATTTGCTGTCTGACCATAAAACTTTTTTCCCTTTTCAGGGTAATCTTGCTGAGCACTTGGTCAAATAAAGTTAAAATATAGCTAGTTTTCATCACAGAGTCACAATGGTCCAGAGATCAGACATGCTGTGTAATTGTCTCTCCTAAATGTAGCTCTGATTCTGAAAAAATCTACATGGGCTTGTGCGTTTTGTTCAAATGTATCCTTGTGATTTTTACCCCTAGAACTCTTTTATGCATCCATTTGTTATGCTCCAAAGATATGATTACAAACCCCTGAAAACTAACCAGTGAATATCAGTAATTTGAATCTGTGAAGCCCATCAGTCAATACATTCACTCTGAAACCCCCACAACATGCTCATAACAATGCTTCATTTTTATCAGCTTACTTCCAGATCAATATTTATAGTATCATTCAAACATTTATTATGGTAGAACAGTTATGCTCAGGATTGAAATAAGAAGGGAAAAGAAAGTATTAAATGCAGGGCAAGCTTGTAACAGCTTGCACATCTCTGAGTTTTCACTCATTTGGTTTGCTTGAAGTTCTAACTGGAAGGCTCTGGTCCTTTCAACACAAGCTGGCAGAAGAGCTTCCTGAACCAACATAGCAAACTCCTTTCTGATAATTTCAATCACCGTGCTCAGGCTGGGCTCCTCTGTGTTGCTGGTGGGTAAGGAGAGGCTGCACAACCACCCAGCTCTGCCCCACCATGTCTGAATTACTGTGACTCTGCCACGGCTCACTCCTGGCCATGAGGACTGCTAAAACTAGACATCCCTTCCCCTCTAAGCCTAGTTATTCCCTCCTTCCCTGCATTCTTCTACATCTTAGGATCTCAAAGCCACGTTTAACCATGAAAACATCCACCCTACTAACAGTCCTTCTTCATAGCACAAAAATGGGGGGACAGGGACAGCAATAGGGAGCACAACACACTGTGGGACAGGCCTCGATCCTTCCTCATCTCATAACCTCATCACTCCCTCATCCTGCCCTCAGCAGAGCTCTGGCTTCAGTGTAAGTGAGGAAGCTGAACTGCTCTAAACTGACCTTTTTTTTTTTTTCACACTTTCTGTATGTGAAACTTGGGGCCTGGGAATTTTCCCCAGGAAGGATTAAACACTGGCAGAGTTGTGAGTATCCAAACGCAGGCTCTAACAAGAGGAAGTGTCAGGCAACATTAATAGACTTTTGCTACCAGCCTCGCCTATAGCATATCTCTGTTTACTGAGGGCTGATGTATAATTATGATGAGTGATGCAGTCTGCTCATTAGCCTGAGCTGTCAGAACTTGGCTGTCTGTACAGTGATGGAAAGAGGATCATAATAACTTCTAAATGTGACTGATAACGTGGTTTACATTTCTCACATTGTTAGCTCATGAACATTGGGATTTCTGGCTGGTAGGGAATAGATAACATTTCTATTACTTTTTGGGCCTGGTTTTATCTCAGTTCTTAACAGTTGGTTTGCTTTGGACAAGTGGTTTTAGCAGCATCCTGGCATTCTTTGTGTGCCTGGCACTTTTCTGGTTTTATTCCTGGACACTACACCAAAGATATACACCGGCATGTAGCCTTTACCTTTTACTGAGCCAAGTTAACCCATCAATGTATGTCTAAAAAGAGACATTGCAATATTCATAGCTGTTGCTGCTAGAGAACCAAGGTAGATGCCGGTGCCCAGAGAGTTTACAGTTATGAGGCAGTGGAAAGAATCCCTTTTATTTGATCTCTGATGTGCACACAACTGCAAAGAAATAGCTTCAACTGTTCATGGAGTCCATAGATCCCATTTTAACAGCCTTCCATGGGGAAAGATTAAGTGTTTTCAACAGAATTCCCCATTTTAAGGCAGCTTAAAACAAAAGGGATGGTCTTTGGAGTAGTTAGAAGAGTTTCAAAGCTGGTATACCCTTCTCTCTTAACAGAGAAGAGGGATTAGATTTAACTCAGGTAGCCTGTGTTCACTGCTTTTGCTAACAATCTGAACATGACAGGAGATCAGAGAAAAGGCACAATACTTCTTCCTTGCTCTGTCCAAGATATGTTTTCAAGGCTCGTCTTTCAGGACCATCTTTTTGCAGAAAAACATAGAAGCAGACCCAGTTCTTTGTTTAAACTAATTTCCAAGGCAAGTATTTTCTAGATTTGGGGCACTAAATATAAATACTCCTGAAGGATGACTCCTGGAAAGCAATGTGGGGTTTTTTTTAATACGCAGACCTGGCAGAGCACAGAAAGACAGGCACACCAGAGTGAAAGGATCCTCAGGGATGCAGTCCCAAAGTATTCCACATCATGTGACCCTTTGAAAACCTTAGGTATTCTCTCTGTCTTTAATCAAGAAGCTCTTTCAGAATCTCTTTGCTGAGTTGGTCAGATACTGTCTCCTGATCCCAAAGTGTGTTCCCATGTGGCTTATACCAAGAAGTTCCTTCACCTTGAAATGAAGTTTTCTGTCCTCATGCTGAACCCATAAATGCATCTGCAAGTCAGCCACCACTACTTTTTGTGTCACTAAGACAAACAATCCAGGTGTTTTGGTCTCCTCTTATGAAGCAGATGCTGCTTTTCCCAGCCATGTTGTCTGCTCTTCCCTGTCCCTATAGCAGTCAGAAATCGTCTCTCCTTTTTGTGACCAGACAATGCACAAGGGCTTCGCTCAGCTCTGCTTGTCCTTCCCTCTCACTGTTAGAAACATTTCTGCCCTTATACCTTGAGAGTGAATTTGACCACCCTACTGCAGCATTATGGTAATATTCTGCAGTCTTCTTTTTTGCCCCACAGTCATTTCCAAATTACAAACTCCTAATGTGCAGCAGAATTACTGTTCCCTTATGCATGACCTTGATTTCAAGTCCTTGAATGTAATTCTGAGGGCAGTCCATTTTCTGTGTGCCAGTTCACTCCTTCTCTGCGCTAACAGTGCCTCCCAGCACCTTGGCATCAGTAAGTTGGTTTGATATTAGTTAATTTCCTCATAGTCCTGCCAAGCTCATTAATGAAAATAGTGAGCAGAATTAGTGGCAGATCTTATTCTTGAGGAACTCTGCTAATGACCCTTCTTCAGCCTTATATTTCTCCTTTAATCCTCTCTGTTGCTCTCTCCCTGGAAGCCAGGTCTTACCATTTCTTTTTTTTCCCTATGAATCCACAACTTGTTAATTAATCCATAGTTCCCACATGATGGTGCAACCAATATCCTTCCCTGATTCAAGATAGGAAAGATCTACAATATTATTTTAACTGACAAAGTCATTGACTAGCCTGGTATGAGCTGCTGTTTGACAAAATCAATGTGCATTTTAATCCTCTTTTCCTTTGACATCTCCCTTTTAGAGACTTTCAAAATCCATGTTGAAATTATGATCCAGTATTCAGAGTAGATAAACCCAGGTCATTTTCCAATCTCTGTCTCAAAATATCAGCACTACAGGTACTGCTGGAGACCAGGCACTTGCCAAGTTTGTTTGTCTTATTTGCACACAGATAGGAATGCTACACGTAAGGTCCAGTTCACTGGGGTGAGATGGAGAATACGTTTATCCTCTGTATCTCTCTTCCCAAGAACCAGACCTTGACAAATTTATGGCTTCATTTGGAAAAACAGTTTTGATTTTGTGGTATTAGCTTGTTTATTTATTTCTACTTTTCTGCAGCACAGCCAGATTTTCTTTGTACACAACACTTGCTGTTCTGAACATGACCACCTTATGCATCCTCCCAAGGCCAAGTACAAGCAGTTATATTTCACTGTTAGGAACCTCCTCTGCCTATAATTTTATTTCTGATCTTGGAAGGTCTGAGGGTATCACTCAGAACATTCAAGATAAATTTAGGATTGAGAGTTGTGAAGTATGTATGCAATAGCAGATTTGTTTTAAATGCTTGGTCTCTGTGAAATTGTGTAAGGGGTTGGAAATGCCAGAAACAATTGCTACAGATGAAAGACTGACAGGTTTCTTGCACCTGTACTGGTTGTAGGAAGAGGGCAAGTGATCTGGGGGTATCTCAGTGCTGGAGGTGGCAAAGCAGCCATGGGGTCACTGCTCCAAGAGCCAAGAAGAAATAGTCATCTGCTCCTGCCCCTGCTCTCTCAACACTCACAGAAGCAGCAATGCTCTTAGAAAAATATCATTAGAGTTTCTCCACAGTGCTCTAGCACTGCTTCACCTCTTTATCTTCCCAATTTATCCCTTGGTAGAAGAGGCAAGATCCTCTGCTCCAACCTAAAGTTGAAAGTTCAATTTTTCATATGATGTCAGGAAGCCTTCAGCTATGCAGTCATTCTCCTTCCAATTGTCATGTAAATGCAGTGTATCACATAAGAAGCACACTGATAATTGATACGCATACACATATGGGTAAAGAAATAAAACTTTCATTTTTTATGTATAATTACGTACACAGAGGTACATATAAATATGTGGTATTTCTGCTAGCAAAAGGAGTTGTGGTAAATTTACTTCAATGCACGTTATTTAAGCGTCTCTTAATCTTCATAGACTAAATCTGCCTCCCACCAGCTCAGAACTTCTCAGTTGTGGTTTTTAAGGAGGAAAAATATCCTAGTAAACACTAATTGGCAATGCCTGTCTTATCAGGAATAAAATAGTTCTATTGGGGAATAATTCTTCTCCAAGAAGTTTTTTATAGTCATGCTAGTAAAAATGAGTTAAATGTAATTTTGACTCATCCATAATAATCTGTTTATTGCTCTGATGGTTATTTCTGTTTTCCACAGAAGCAATCACTTGCTAGGTAGAACGGAACCGTAATCTTAACTCATCACATATATTTTTTGCTGGCAGCCAGCGGACTGCAGTAAATATTCCAGTCGGAACAAAGGTGCAAATAATCAATACATCTGTTCCATTTACACCAATAATGGTACATAGTGAGATTTATGGGCCTCAGTATAAAGGAGGTGCACTACTCTGCTGATTACTCTTCAATCACTAACACCCGTTTGAATTTCACTTGTGTGTAAATATGACAAGAAACAAACCATTCATAGAAAATGATTGCATGTACAACCAGCACCCTCTCAGGCACAGTTTTTTGCTCCTTTTTTTTTTTTAATGACATTCTCTTTGTTAAAAAAACTTGTCTCCCTTCCATGGGAGGAGATTTCAATTAGCTGGCTGCCTGCACTCCCACCCCACACCAAAGACAGGCCTCGTTTTAATTCAAACCCAGATCTATTATTTGCTACTGTAAGGAATCACAGCTTGTGATAGCAAAATTTGCCTCAGCTGTCTAAAATTGCTCAGAACATTAAGGCTCTATTATCTAAATGCTGATTTGATTATCAATACTTTAATCTGAGAAAAAGAAATACTGTCACTGCTTGGAAGCTGAGTAGGCTGACTGGAGAAAATTTATGATGAAGAGAGCCCTAAGAACAGGGATCTGCTGAAAGGGAATAGAATTAAGAGCTTGTTAATGAAAATACTTTTTATAAACTCTCTTTTGACATCAGCTGCTACATTAAAAACCTATCAAAGTCTCTAAAAATTAGGTCAGTAAGAGTCTAAGGTGCACTTCAGGGGAATGGAGAACTTGTTCTCCATCTTTTCATGCGCTGTTTTTTTAAGGTGTCAGGTTCAGGAGCATTTTCTTTTTTGCCACAGAAAGGTAAAGGGCTGTACGATAACCAGTGATTCAAGGATGACAGGCTGACAAGAAGCCACTGTGCATTATGTGTTTACATATGCTTTTATTTTGCTAGCAGCTGACAAACTGCAGTAAATAATTGCTGGAACAAGGGTGAAAATGACCAATACATTTATTCGGTTTAAATCAATAAAATAATTTCTTATACATCAGGATGACATGATGCACATTGACAAGGTGCTCGTGTTGCTCCTCCTTCATGTCTTCTAAGGGTAAAACTCTACTCGGCATTTTCTGAGGTGAGTTTGCCTTTATTGTTCCTCCACACTTTACCAAATTAAGACACTCATTATCATTAGCTGACTTTGGAAATCTTGGCCCAAGGCTCAGTACTGATCCCTGGTGCAGAAAGATAAAGCTACATCAAGGTGTGTAGTGGTGTCAGTGACAAAGAGCAGGAGAGCAGGAGACAGTGCTTCGGGTGAAGTGCACTTCCGTGTCCCAGTGGCAGAACCAAGTGGTGTGAGGTCTGACTGCCAGGGCTGGAAAAAAAAAATGGAAAGAAGAAATTTAAAGTCTTGTCTTCTCTTTCCATGCCCTTGTTGTCTCAGGTCTGCAAATAAGACTTCCAGGTTTCTTCTCTCTTCTCCCTGCCCAACACACGCAGCTCACAAGGTGGGTAGGAGGGAAATAACTGAACAGCACAGCCTGCAGGAAGATGGTTAAGCAGGCAGATGTACTCCAGCAGCAACTGTAGTCAACTCACACCTGTGCTGTCATCAGCAAAAGCCCACCAGGTGACATGATATGGCCTGGTTATGGCTTGGGTTACAGTCCTAGGGCAACTCAGGAACCCTCAATATAACCTAACAGTCCCCTGAGTAGGAAGTAGGTGCCCAAATCTTCCTTTTGTCCAAGCTGTGATATATCTAGATGTGCACAGCAGTAGAACTATAAAGATGTCTCACCCTAGTCCTGAGATGATAGGATTCAAAGTTCAGGAAAAGGGGGAGACTGATGGTCCAGTCTTCCTGCACCTCCTTTGCACTCAACAGAGAAAAAGAATTGTTCAGCCCTTACTTCTATATGATCATTGTTACCAGGAATAGTCTCCCACTGCTTAAAAAAGCAGGAGTAATTATATACAGTGGCATATACTCAGAGCTGTGCAAAAGAAGACTAATTTAGATGGCACTCAAACATTAGGAAATGTCAGACTCCTGCGCTCCCACATTTTTTTCTTCTGAATAAAATAGTCTTAATGAAAGCATGTATCATCTCAAAATGAGCATGAGGTTAAAGCTGTATGGGCAACTGGATAATATGCCTTCACTTAAAATTGAAAGCCTTTGATTTTGCAAAACTGCTTTGAAGAGTTGAGAGGGAGACCCTTTATCCTTGATGAATCTGGACCCTGCTGCTAAGTTCCATTCCAACCAAGTATTCACACACACAGCACACTCAACACTCCCAACATGAGACTTCACTGAAAACCTGTATTTAAAAGCCCCAATTTAGAATTTACTCACTCAGATTTTTTTCTAAATCCATATCTTCCTGTTTTAACTCTAGGAAGAGTTTGCTTGCATGGAAGTTGCTACTCTGCTTCCCAAAAGCAAAGAATACTTGCATAAAATGTTTGGAAAAAATTTCACCTATAGATATAAAATGAAATAGAGCAGGTTCATCACTTTTCTGGTTCTTTACAGCAGCAATCAATACTGGCCATCCCAGTACAAAAATGGAAGAAAGCAATCCCATGGCATCGGGAAGCCAGAGGCACAGCTTTAGCTCAGTGCTCAGTCCCAATCTGCTATGCTGTTGCCAGAGAGATTAGCCTGCCTCTGATCACAGGTTTGGAAAGCCTGTCATGCCTTTTGAATTAATCAGCTCCCACTGCAGATGTAACAGGCACCAATCAGGCAACAACAAATTATTTTCTGTGAAGTTATGTGCACTTCAGCTGTGGATCCAGCTTGCTCTGCCAGAGCACTTAGACCTCCTTGGAGAAGACCAGGGCCTGAGCCTAATGTGATCTGTGCTGCCTGTGGAGTTGTAAACCAAATTTCTCTGGGAAGGCACATCTGATGATTGCTATCTGCAGAGTTACATGCTGGCCAGCCTGATTAATATGAATGGAGTGGGACAGAGGAAGAGCCTCCCAGCCTTTGAATATATTTATTCCTGAGTGAAGCAGCATGTCTGACAAGAGCTCTCAGAAATGTAAAGGTTTATTGCCTCATAATGGAATAAAAGGATTAATTTAGAATAGGTCTGTAGCCACTTGTAAAATATTTCATTTTAATAATTCATACTAATGGAATATATGATCTAGGGGGGTTCATATGGGTTGCTCCTGGGCAGTTGTTGACAAGGCAAATGTGGCTGGGGAGACCTGAGCTGGACTGTTATTTGCTTGTGCCTGGTGGACCTTTAGGATGGTAAAAAGAGAGAGTAAGAACAAGCAGCAGACAAAGCCTTTAATTCATCTACTCTTCATGTCACTGCAGAGTGCTCATCAGACGACAGAGCTGATAAGCTCAGCAGGTTCCTAAAACATTCACAAGGAGAAAAAACTTAAGCTTTTATCTCTGTAATAAGTAATGAAACCTAATTTCCCTTTCTAACAAGAAAAAAAATCAACCTTCTTTGTGAGCCCAGAAGGGTTCAGTAACAGAAACAATCACAGCTCTGAGAGGCGTGCACAGATTTAGGGGTCACAGATGCTGTTGCAGGTGTGAGTCTCAGAGCTGTGGCTGAAGAAAGAGCTAGATGTGATAGGCAAGAATTGTGCAGTCAGTACAGAAAGAGGGTTGTATCCCTTTCCACACATGTGCCGTAAGTCTGTTATCTCCCTTTATCCATCTGAACTGTGTCTGTGATTGATATTTCTGACATGCAGCCCTGTCCAAAATCTGAGAAAGGACTTCGGGGACTCAGCATTGTTCAGGGATTCTTAACTGAGAGATGTGCAGAAATTCCTTCGTTCTGTTTCATCTGTCTCATTTTATAAACCTGTCTGCTCTCTGTCAGTATCACGCAGAGCCCAGTGTCTCAGCAAGACATTTCCTTCAACCCTTTACAGGGACCTCTAAGGGCACCTAAGAAAAGGCATCACATACATATTTTTCATCTCTTTCTATCAGTATCAATAAATCAGAATCAAGAGAACTTGTCCTCATTTCTGTTCTTATTAAAAAAAAAAAAAAACCCACACCAAAATTCCTGATTGATCGATTCTGTTTTACCTGACAGTGTAGAAAACCATGGAACTTTGTCCTACCTCTGCCTCCTTTTTAAACATCAAAACTTGACCTCTGCTTTCTGCCTACTTCCCCAGCTTTGCTTTTGTCAAGCTGCAAACATTTTTCTTTCATAACAATTTACATATGTAATTACTACAAGTACTTCAGGAATTGTTTGCTAAAGGCTCCATGTAAATACTAATTATCAGTAATTAAAAGTCCACAGCTATTAGGAAAATACTGATAGGGAGAAAATACTGCTTGGGAAGCAACTAACATTTGTCTAGGCAAGATTAAACATCAAATAACTTTCTATCTGTGTAATTGTATAATATGACTCATCATCTGCTGCATAAATGGAAGTGCAAATGGGACAAAGGTGTCCTCACACACACTCACATGCACATTCCCCCAGCCTGCTTACAAACTGTGCACCTTCAACATTGCAAACCTGCTCTGTGTGGGGAGCAGAGAACATTCAAAGGTCTCACAGTGCAGTTGCAGAAATGTAACAGCTGTGTTGAATGTTTTCCATGCCATCCTAAAATCAGGTGCTTCCAGGCTGATGATGTTCAAACTAAATTCTCCAAGTTGTAAAATGCACTGGTATTCTCTCTTGTGCTAAGTAAGGGAAATTATCCGGCATAAAGACTACAAATAAAATGCAGGAACAATTAGCATCTGCTCAATTTTTTTACAAAAAACTTTTTTCATCCTCCTTGATGTTTTTTGGTTTTTTTTTTTAACTGCTAATCAATACATTTCCTTATTAACTGTGGTTCAGCACCTATGTACTTGAAGTGGAATTTTGGCCTGTCTACAGATGTCAAAGGGTATTTTGTCATTGTTGTAAGTGAAATTATATTTTCATTTTAGTGATTTATTACAGATTTGAGCAGGCTTTGAATCAACCTTAGTCCATCTAAAATTAATCAACTTTCTGAGCCTGGTGGGAAAAATAACCAGGTAATCTATGTGGGTTATACAGCAATCCCAAAGTTTGCTCACTGCTCCTGGTGGCAGGGGAAAAACCCATTAACAAGCAGACAGGCAAAGGGGCAGCAATTTTACAAGGGGTGCAAAAAAGATTTCTGCTCTCTGAGCACGGCTCCATCTCACTCAAACCTGTCACTGTTACGGGGCGGTGGGAATGTGCCTAGAGCACAGGGCTGCTGATGGTGTTCACCTCTGATGAGGAAACAGGGCAGCTTTGAGAAAGCCTCTCATCCCATAATAATGTTCAGCCTTGGTGCTCTCAGTGCCACATTGCCAAAGGCAGGGAAAAGCCACGCACAAAGACAGCCAGACTGAGCTGCCTCCAGAATTCATTGTCAAGCTAATTTTTATTCACTTCTGTAGAGTTTATTTTTCCCTTTCTGGCTCTGCCATTTTAGGTTCAGATTCAATTCAGGGAAACACTTCCATTGTCTCTGGATCAGTCCCTCAGATTGTATTGTGTCTGAGGCTTTGAAAATTGTTGCTATCAAAACTATTAGCAGACTTGCCTGTGCTATTTTGAGCTGGAGTGAAAAGGGCTTGATTGGACATTGAGCCATCCACAAACCACAAGTCAGGCAAGAATAACAGGACTTTCACGGTCAGGTTTTAACTTTCAGCTTTCTAAAGTGTTTCTCAGCCATCCTTTTCCCTCTTGGTGAGCCGCCCAACCCAAACTCCCCTGAGCCTAAGGCCAAGGTGTGGCAGAAGAGGGTTGATGTTTGTGCAAAGCCTGGCTCTGTGTTGGTTTGGTTTGCTTCTGTCAAGAGGATTGGTGCTGGGGCCTTTTCCTTCTTGGGATGTCAGGCTCACACCACATCAGCTCATGGGGCAGCTCCAGTAAAACCCCGGTCTGTCTGCCACCAACTGGTGAGAGACAAAAAAAGTGACCAACCCCTGTGGCTCTGCACAAACATCAAGCATGGGAACTCCCTGACATCTGGAAAAGCTTAGCTGCCATGCAGCTCCCTAAAGCACAGTTTTCTAGCATCTAAGTAGCAGTGGCTACTTCTACTGGCTTCCTCAAGTCTGCCAGTAACTAATGCTTTTGATCACTAGTTTGTTAATTTATAGCAGTTCCATGTAACTTGGCATTTTTATTCTTCCCCCTCCTGCTTTCACTTCTCTTTTTTTGTTCTCTTTTGCTTCAAAAAAGCATGAAATCATTGTTTGTCAGAAGATAATCTGCCTGCTGCTATTTCTGTTCGTAACTAATAATATTTTCTTCAGTCTTCTAGATTGCTGGGAAGGCATGTAACTGGATTTGAAATCAGTCAACCCCATTGCTGTGCTTGCAGGTTACAATCAGGTACAGGCCAATGAGACTCTTTTGGTCTTATTTTTTTTGTTTCACTTCCTGAGAAGGGTAAATGCATCTTCCTAGACAGAGAGAGTCTTCCACCAGTCCCTCTCCTCTCCAAGCCCAGGCTGGTGCACTATGGATGGGGAACTGGACAGAAAAAAAATATATATATAGTGGCAAACAAGGAACAGTTTAAGATTTTAGTCACCTACCCATTTCTTATTAACCATCTTAGGCCTCATCCCAAAATGGATGTGGAGATTCAGATGACAAAGAAGAAGGAGGACTACAAAAGGCAGTATGCTGTTGGGGGTAGAGGGATTTATCTGTAGGGACCAGACAGAAGTACCATCCTCCTCTTGCTCTCTATCTTACAGATTAAAACACCAGCTAAATGCAATGTAGAGGACCTGAGTTCAAAGCTCTCTCCTGTCTAAGGGAATCAGAACCTGCAGCATTCAGTCACAGCTGGGCCATCAGCAGGAGAAGAATTAGAACTTGGAAGGAAGAGCAATATTTAATCAGCCCTACTGAAGTAATTTGTAACAAGTAATTTGAAGTAATTTCATGTAACATAAAAAAAACATTCATTACATATGTAAACAATGTATAACTGTGTGTTAGCTGTTAGCATGAGCATAAAAGCTGAGATCTGGAATCCTGTTTCAGTGTACACAACCCCAAGGATAGTTATGATTGACTAAAAGGGGGAAAAAAGAGAAGCACCATGTTTCCAAGAACAAGAGTGAGATGAAAGCGCTTGTCATCCTTTGGTAAGTGGTGTGTCATTGTAATGGCTTCTGAAAAAGATCACCTCTGAGCTCTGCCTGACACTGTATCACTCAGGACAGCAGAAGGGCGGATTACACAGGAAGAAAGAGAAAAAAAACCCCAAAGGTAGCAAGCTCAGAAAGTTTTATAGTGTTATCCATCACACATACTGCTGGAACTGTAATTATGTCTGGTGAAAAGTTACCAACAAAGCATCCCTTGGAAAGCAGTCGGGTCCAGAGTGGACTGAGTGCTTGTCAGAAGGCCAGGGTGTGGGTTCCTCCTCCAGGACCAAATGTGGGGCCAAATGCGCTTGGTAGGGCAGAACATGGTCCAGGTGCTCTTCCCTCCCACCCACTTTCCTTCCTTCATCTGATCCTTTCAGATCACTCAGACATATCCACAGCCCTCCTCCAAATCACCTCTATTTTATTTTTCTTTGCTCTAATGTGGAAAGAAAACAGGTTTCAAAACCTCAAGAATTGTTTGTTGTCCTCTGATCAGCTTGGGCTGGGATGTCAGTGTATCATTTGCAGAAGTGGGAAGATCAAAAAGGCACCCCAAAATGTGGACTATTTATTCCTGGGCTGTCATTCAGCTCTCTAAGCATTGCTAAAACTAAACTGGAAACACAACAAAAACAGGTTTTCAGATGTTATTTTTTTTTTATTTCCAGCTTATTTCTGGACTTTAGAAACATGAGTTTAGCTTTTCCAGTATCTTCAGATCATCTGCATCTGAGTCTGCCAGAGACTGGCAAATCCCAGTAAGCAAGGGGCCAGAATTAATGAAGGTAAAACTGTTTTCAGTCTGATTTCATATTCAACTCCAGATCAGCTTCCTTTGTTTTGGCAAGAAGCAGTGTATGTGTGCCTCTGTGTGTGTACATTTATGTGTGTTTACTTTGTGGTGGTTTCGCTGGTGGTGGGGATTGCAAATGTGCTTGTTCGTTCCTCATGGTTTCACTGTACAAGACAAATATAATTGATTTAGAAGGAAAGAGGCTTGCCAAGAACAGTAGTAATGGCTTAGTGCTAAGTAAATTTAATGGAATATGCTTTGGCCAACAGCTGCGTCTTTGAGAAGGAGCGATTCACCTTCTCCCAAAAATAATCATGAGAACTAAAGTAAGTGCCTGCGAAGCTACTTTATGCACACAGAGGTTCAAAGGCCTGCAGTGCTAGCTAATAGAATCCAACAGCTATCAAAAATCACGGCCAGATGAGCTGGTGAGTCCCAGGAGGGTGGAGGAAAAAGCGGGAGAGAGAAAAATTCCTAAGAGTGGTTTTCTGTGTAGATTGAATATATACCTTTTTTTTTTATTCTGGGAAAGATGAAATGAAAGTGACAGAGACCACCAGTTTTAGGTATTAAAATATTTAAAGAAAGAGTCATTAATATATTAGTCCAGAAAATATTATTTTATCTAGCAGAGATTAATACATGTCACAGGTTCTAGGGCCAGAAAAGGCTAGTAGGATCACCTAGATTAGGTTTAATATGATTCAGGTTCAGTAATAGATGCAGAGACCTGTTCTGCCAGGCAGACAGCAAAGTGTAAGGTCGTTCCCAAAGTCCTTAAGAAAGATCCAGTCACAGCTCTGCCAAACAATTCTCCAAGAGAAGCGAGCAGAGTTTGCTTGGAGACACGATGTTGGAGACACAGAACCTGAAGCAGTGAGATCAGCTCTGCAGGGCTGTCCTGACCCCGGTGTGATGAGGATCAGAGGGGTCAGCTTCCCCGGCAGGCAGCAGCCGTGCTATGCTGTGGAGACACAGCACCTGGGCTCAGCTCTCTCTGCCGGTGCGCAGGATTCTGTTCTCTCCTCTCTCCCACCCGGCTCCAGGCTGGTTTTTGGATGCGCTGCTGCGGAGCAGAGCCCGCACGTGCCCCGGGCCCAGCTGCTGCCACCGTCCCTTGCAGACCACGCAACTCTTCTCCCGCTGACCTCTCCAAGGGGCCGGAGAGCAGCCGGGCTGGCTCTTCCCGTAGCTCCTGGGAGCAGGCACACGCTAAACCAGCGCTCTGGCTGCAACCTGCGGCTCCTCGCAGGGAGCAGGGAGCGAGTTAAGCGTTCCCAAAGGCACTTGTGTGGGAAGCTGCCTCGGCCGCTGCCCGCTGCACCGATGGGTGGATAGGTAGGACACGAGCTCTTCCCTCCCCTGTGCTCCAGCACCTCCCCAGCACTGCTGAGACGCGCCGGGTATTTTTATTTCCACACCAAACTTACACTGCTCACCTCAGGTTTAAGCAGAGGAGTGTGAGCATCTTTCAAATTTACTTTCTGGGTTGCTTGTTTGTTTTCTAAACCTGTTCCTGTTTTGGGAGAATAGAAAAGGCTTTTCAAAACACAGCGGCTGGGAAAGATGCCCTCATTAGTAAGTGAAAAGAAGTAAATATAAACCAAAAAAAAAATCACTTTTATTTTCGCCACAAAATAAGGTTCAGCTTCTTTTTTCTGCCCATGAAGTCACTTCATTTACTATAAATCCTCTTCTTCTTCTAAAGGTGACAAAAGGTTTCTTTGAAAACCTTTCTTTCTGTGCTGGCACACTGGTCTGCAAAAGCTGGGCTGGCACCGAGCTGCAGGTACTGCTGGAAGTTTTTCCTCCTTTTGCCTAGGGGCAACAGAGAAAGAGAAAAGGGGACAGTGAGGCCACTTCTGAGCTTTATGTGTTTGCATCTCACCCTTGTAAGAGAGCTCAGGTGACTTTGTTCTCCAGCTTCATTCGTATGCTTGTAGCCAGTTCTGCACTAGATCTAAAAACCAATCATTCCTCTTGATTTCATTGTGAATTTGCCATGTGGAACAACAGTCAGAAGAAAAGATTGCCTTGTAGCTATAAGCAAAAAAAAAAAAAAAAATCCAAGAAACCATCACCAAAAAAACCCAACAGTGAAAAAAGAACCCAGAACTCTTATTTGCATCTGATAAGCATCTTGGCATATTAAAACCATCCTTGAGCACCTCCAGCTGAAAATTAAAAGAAAAGCTCTGTTTCGTCACTGAAGCTAAATATGTTATTATTAGTTGTGGGCATTGTTGATGTTATTATGTATCTCCTTTCAAATCATAACAGATGAGTGATCTCTGAATTGTTGGTTCAAATGAAATAATACTCCATCATGCTTTCCTTTGCAACACAAATCCACATAACTAGCACAGCATAAATACAGTCACTGACTGGTAGAAAAGCTTCAAATACTATTTTAAATCCTGCAAGTATGGCTGGTGCTCAAATTGACAGTTCAATGCTCTGTCATTTCCCACCACCAATCTCATTATGGAAGTAAACAGCTCTATCTTATTTTATCCTGTTCCATACATGATGCACTTAAAAGGACTTAAAGAATCTAGTAAATGGAAATATATGGTACAATGAACAGTTAAAAATGTCAATTGAATTAGTCATTGTGTAGTATCTTTTCAGCATACAATGTGAACACAGATGCTGCCTTTTATAGAGGTTTATGCGTAAGAGAAACATGAAGTGGAACAAATGAGATTTGAATTTTATTATTCTTTTATGGCGTTGCATTGCAGATAGGTTTTTTTTTTAATTAGTTCCTATCTCAACACCTTTGGCAACTCTAAATAATTCAGTGAATCTTGTCTTTTGTTGTTTTTGTTTTTGTGGTTGTTTCTTCCACAAAGAAGTAGCCTTTGCAAGTGGCAGGAAGCTTATCTATCACCTAGTTTAAAAATGGTCCTCCAATTACACAAACAGCACACAAGGAGTGCACTGTGGTCTGCTCAGAGTCTGAAACCAAATCAGCTGCCAGATGCACAGTGACAAATCTATCCTAAACCCTAAGAAGTACCAGAATTGCTAAAACTTTGCTTCCCTTTTCATGAGGCTCCTACACTCTTCACTAAGAAGAAAAGGCAGTAGAGTTTGATAGAGCAGGGCTCAGGGACCTGGCTCCCCACCAGCCCCTCAGCTCACCTAAGGAGGGACAGGAGGTGCCAGTGCACAGCTCCATCAACCTGTTGCTGCCTCCTGGCCTGGTGTCACACCTTTGGCAGTAAAACCTAAGCTCGATATGAAATAGGCGTGAAACCCATCACTCCCAGGACTTCAAAGCAGCAGGTGGTATTTTATGTCAATATAAATAAACAAATGCATGTAGACAGAAGCTGATGTTTATGCTACATTGTGTGGTGCAGGGAGGGGGAAGAGTCCCACAAGCTCATTTCTAGACAGCACAACTCCGCACAACTTCTTTGCTGGAAAACTTCAGGGACACGGTGTCTTATAAGGATTCCCTCGGGCTCCCAGCCTCTCCCTCACTTCACAATGTGTGGGCAGGATACAGCTGTTCAGCTTCACTGCGTGGTCTTCTCATCCAAACTGTTCACATAATGCAAAAATTACATCCCTCAAGGCACTATGGAAATTCACATCCTAACACAGTTTCGAATGCCTATTTATTTCACAGCCTAGTGCAAATATTACGTCTGCTTCAGTATCCACTGTTTCAAATGATACCACAGTGTCTCAGATTAGGTATATGGGATTTCTTCTGTACCTAAAAGGGACAAGGAATTTTTTATTCTTTGTAGAACAACAGAAAATAATGACTTTTTTTTTTTCATTAGAGTGGTGCCCACCCCCGCCCCCCACGATTCCAGGTTCTTTCACGGCAAATTCAAACATCAGGAAATTTCTGAATTGCATAAAAGGCTATTCTGGGGGTGTAGCCCAGCTCAACAGAAAAGAGTATTTTAGGTTAACTATTGCACTATAGCCTGTTCACCTACTCCAGCTGAGTCCCCATTTGCAGGAGGAAAAAAAGGTCTCTTCAGCTGTACATCATATAAATAAAACCTGATATTAAATGTTTAAAGACATGGACTTGAGAAGATTCTAACTCACACTTTCAGCAATCAGATTACTTTGAAAAGTTATGTTTTCAGCATCCTTTTCAAGTCTGGGAAGCAAGCACAGGAGGAGCCCAGCTCAGGCAGTCTGGGGAACCTCTGTCCAACATCAGCCCTGACTGGGCTCCTTGTTCAACTTCAGGTCAGTCATACAAGGACACATCCCCAAACAAAGAGGCTCACCCATGCTCACACTGAACTCACCACACACTGTGTTGGGGAGGGTTTGGGGTAGAAAAGGTTGTTTGCTGCCAGTTCTGTACATTCTGCCAATCTCTTTTGCTCATGTCAATTTTGAACTTCAGAATTGTTGTTCATCCACGTCATTTAGCTCAGTTGTGGAAGGAAAGGACATTTGCCAGATTATGCAATAAGGAGTTTGGTATAAAATGCGATTGCAAACCCAGGCTGTATGAAATGGTCAGCAGAGAAGCCTGGCACAGGCACCCTGTGTTAAACCCCAGATTTAATTCAATCCATCAGAATAACAAAAGAAAGAGGATAAGAGGCTGATATTTTGGAAGCATCTGCCTCTTCATAGGATGGCAGGTGCTGCCAAAATATTAGGCTTTCTGATCTGTTTTCCACATTGTTTTTGTAAAGGAGAGGGATGTTTAAATTCTACAGTTACAATTGATGTAATGAGCCAAGGCTTCTTCTTGATAATTGATGATTTCCTTGATCTTCTTTCTTTTTGACATGCCCTGACCCAGATGCCCATTCTTCCTTCGAATCTCTCTGTGGCCCCTAAGCCTTAATTAGATCTTGCAGGTTCTTTTCCTGTGGTGTGTTCACCACTGCAGGTTTTGTTTCCAGTCCAGGTCTGCGTTTCCTTCAGGCTCCAGCTGTAGTTCAAAGATGCTCTGCTGCTCTTTGCCATCGGCCACTCACCTGAGCTACCCTTTTATAAAAGTTGTAGCTGCTGCCCCCGTGCTCTGTGCACAGCTGCTGTTCACCTCAGCACTCATCAAGAGGTATTGAAGGCAAAGAGAGAGCATGAAACAGTAACTCTGGGTTACCTAAGGTAGGAACCTGGGCTTCATGATAAAATGCCCTGAGAAACAGGATTCATGGGAAAACATTAGCCAGGTCAGCTGTGGTGTGTGCAAGGCATTACATTTCTCACAGGCAGAAAGACCTTGCCCAGAGCTGAGGTTTGGATATCTCTGTGTCTTAAATCCTTTAATCCTCCTCCTGTTTAAATGTCCAAGTCAGGAATTTAAGTGTACAGGATGCAGAATGGATGTCTCAAAACATTTCCTGCCCTGTGATTAAGCCATGGCACGGGATGATAAGCCAGAGGAAACCCAAGCTCAGCACCTGGGGCTAGGGCAAGCAGAGGGGGAGCTGACTTCCAGCTCCTGCTGCCTAAATTTTCTAGAAACTAGGACCAAGGCAGAAGTCTTTGCTCTCCCTTATGACAGCCTTACTCACTTGCCCAGAGTTGTACTTTCCTTTGCTTGCTCTTCAAGGAGCCCCATAACTGTTTCCTACCCTCCTGCAAAGTTTCCTAGCTTCAGCATATTATGCAAAAGGTGTTTTTGAATTGTCAGGTTTCTGTAGCAGAGTGGTAGGTGTGTTTTGAGAATGTTTCGTTGAACTAAGGCCTGCAGGGTAGGGGATTTTGGAACTGAGAAGGCTGTGTTTTCATAACTCCTGCTAGGCACAGGTAGGAGGTAGATACCATCCTCTTGGCGAAGGTGTCAGTACTTATATACACTGGATTATAGCAGAAATAACCTACAAAAGACTTTGCATGAACATTTACACTCTTTTAGTGTGTCTTGGGTTCTGAGCTGTTTAGTTAGAGATCTTCTGGTTCATCGGGTTTGATTGAGGGTGACAAAAGGTCTTCTTCCAGACTACACAGATTATGAGGCTTGGTACACACCTGTGAGGAGGGAGGAGAGGGGGCTCTAGGCAAATATCTCCATGGCAATACTGAATAACACGTAACTCTGAAGAGGACAGTGCTTAAAGAAAACCAAGTCAGAATTTAGACGCAAAACTCCCCTGCCCTACAAGTCATCAGCCACTTACTAACATCATAAGATAGGGTTTGACACAGCAGCTTCCCTGCTCCAAACTCCAGCAAGGAGAGCAGTTTTTCTGCTGGCTGAGAGCTGCTTTGGCAGTGCTGGCAGCTTCCCTTTTGGCTTCCTTTCCCTGGTGTACCCTTCCCTGTGGTTTTTGGCACCACAAGTGGTGACTGCAAAGTAAGCAGTGGGAATGAACTTTTAAAAGGTGGGCACATAGTAGCAGCCACATTAGCTCTGACTATTAAAGAGAATTTATTTAAAGAGAGGGCCCTCAGCAGCAAAGCACACATTAACAGGTCCAGGGTATGTACAGTGAGGAGAGAAAAGCAGCCTGTTCTGTATTTATCAGCTGCCATGCTGGTAACATGGCTTTGGCAGAGTGGCAGACTTAAGTCAGGCGTCCAGGGAACAAAAGAAGCAGATTTCTTTCTGCAGCATTTAGCTTCTGTATTTGCAGACTCTCTTGCTAAAGACACAAAGAGAAGAGAAATTATGGCTGTGATAATCTGTATAGCAATTCGAGGCTTAGGGAAGCTGGATTCCAGCTGACCTGGGAGAGGGCAGGCGGTTCCAGAGGGTGTGTGGAGAGCAAATGCAGTGCCAGGTTTTAATGGAAGCACACAGGGTGTGGAGAGGCCATGAATTGTACAGTAGTGACACCTGCTTTAGAGGGGATAGCACTGGAGTATGACAGTGGCAGACTTTTAACAGTGCTCTGGGCACACCCAGCTTTTCTAAATCCATTCAGCATGGCTCCTAACGCAATTACCATAGCCACATTTTCAAGCCAGTGTTACGTCAGGAACATTCTCTATATGGAGCTCTTTGGAAAATTGGCTCCTTTTTTTTGGCAGTAATTGACAGCTGAGCTGTTAGGGAAATGGGAGCTCTAAATGCTTGGATGACATTTCTCAGCTTTGCTCACAAATCGGAGAACCTGTAAGCCACAAAGGCAGTGTCATCAGCGATCTTTAAGGATATCATCATCAGACAGACTATTTTGTCCTGATGAGAGCTATAAGACAAAGTTAGCAATAGCAGAGTGACAGACCGTGACAGCATTCAGGTTAATATATCCCCTGTTTTAATGCACAGCTATTATGTTAACAGAAACAGCACTGATGTGCATGTAGGTAGCAGTAGGTGTAGTGCATAACTGTTCCTTTAAATGAAAGGATCACCAGGCAGTTACCTCCATCAGATTTTATTATGTGACATAGGATGAACAATTATATACTGTGCAATAAGCTAAGTGAGGTTTTAATCGCTGCTGCATTTATGGATGGTTTATCCTGACATTTCATAGCCTTAGAAACCAGTAACTGAAGCAAAACTAAGATTACCAGCTCCTCTCAGAAACAAGTCAAGTGAACATAATCAAATCCCAGACATTACTAAAGCCTGGATTCCTGAGCTGATGAGGAACTGAGAGACTTTCCATGTCAGATGGTGCTGGACAAGCCATGTCTTTTCTTTTTGACCAAATTTGAACAAAGGATATAGGGTTTATGGTTAAGGCCAAATCATCACCTGAAGTAAATTACACCGGATTTGCAGCTTTCATTGTCTGCATACTTCTTTTATAGACAATAGTAAGCTTCATGATATATTTAATGAAGCATACTTATTCTAAGAAATGCGATGTTTCTAAGAATAGTTATGCAAAATTATGCTAGATAAATGTCACACTAAAAAGCCCTGTCTTACAAAGATACCAATTCTAAGGAAAGATTCTCTTAGGTGGAGAGATTTTTTGAAATCCACAAGTACGTCAGTAGCAGAGCTGTGAACAAAACCTGCAGTCTCACCTTTTCTCTCTCCCCATTATACCATCATGGTTTCAGGAGAGGTGAATGGGATGACAAGGAATGAGAAATGATATTTAACACAGTTTTCAGCTAAAGTCCCACAGCAGGCATTAGGGCTCTAATCCAGAATTTTCTCCATTCCAGAAAACTTGAAATAAGAGTTGTCTCCCCTTCATGAGTCTTTTGCATGCCACTGATTTATTGACTTCCATGCTTCGGGCAATCAAGTGACGCCTTTCAACCTTAATGCATTCGGGAGGCATTTGAAGTAAAAGACTTGAAGAATCACTACCATGAAACTAACTTTAATGATAATCCCTTTTCACTGTAGCCCTGTTTTTACACACAGGATTGCAAAGCTCCATATTTCAGCTTATTTCAGACATGAAGGAAATAACATACTGTGGTTCTTTTTTCTTTTTCTGAAAGGGAAGGCACACTTGCAAAGTCTGCCTGAAGCAAACCTCCTCTACCTGTGGTCTGCTTCAGAAGAGTGGCTTTTCAAGGCCTCTCACAGGCTTCCTCAATCCAGACTTGGTGACAGAACTGCCTACAGCAATATTTCGCCATTTTATTTGCCACCCTCAGCTGCAAATGCAAAGGAGCAGACACGCCTCAGATAACACTCACCGCAAACATTCAGAGAAGGCAATCACTCTGATCTGACCCACAAAAGAGAGAGTAACTGCACATATCCGATGACTTTGCAGGCATCCAGGCATTGCTCCTTGCAGCTGCACATCTGTCCTTCACACATGAAAGAAATGGGTCCGGCTACCAAACATCTCTTTCAGCTCTTCCTTCTGTACAGCTCCGTTCAGGTTTCTCTAAACCACAGCCCTGCACAGCATTGCAGCTGCCTGCCCCAAATCCTCAGCAGTTGTAACCCAACCTGGCTCCATGGATTTCAAATGCCTTTTCCACCCACTGGAAAACCCATCGGCAAGTTGAAAGTACTTCCCTCTCCTCCCTCCCCGCCTACCACACAAACACACACAGACACATCCACATACATGGTGAATGGAACGAATCCAAAAAGTTTGTCTCAACTCTGGTAGCAATATTTTTTTCCCAAACTAGCTTGGAAGGAAAACTTTGAAAGCTTTCCAAAGCAAATGTTCCTGGGGCAAGAGGGATGAGTGTAAAGAATAGCTAGAGCTTGGTTCTGCAAGAGCTTCTAACATGGAGACCTAAGGCAAACGTCCATTTCTCCTTCTTGTCTTTCCCTCCTGCAGCTAATCTGCATTTTACACACCAGTGCATCCTTCTGTCAGACACTCCTCATGGCTGCCAGGTCGCTGAGGATGTGGCAGCTTCTGCCAGGGAAGTAGAAATGTGCTGGACTTACATTGCTGATACTGACTCTCCCACAGCAAGTTGGGGGAAGATACTCATTTTCCTTAACTCATGTGGTTCACTGAGGAACAGCTGGGACAGTCAAAACAAGCATCTCCCACCTGGGAATAGGTGTGTCAAAACTGCTGGGAAAACCAGAGAGAAAAGTTCCAATCTTGCAGTACTTAGGATAAGAACATAAAAGCAGAGAGATGAAGGAGGTGAAATCTTTGGCCCCTGTTTTTTCCTTTTGTTGGGCCTTGAAGTGGTTAAACCAAAGAGCTTCTGATTTTCAGACTTGTACAATGGCTGCCCTCTCAGATGAGACAACACCATTAAAGTGGGAATGATTACATGATAGGATGGGGAGAAAAGGGGTCAAAAGATAACAAATCCTGCTGGTTTGATTTGCTAAAGCGAAGGTAATCACCAGGGTGGGATTTGATGAAGTCAGGTTGGCTAGCTCTACCTTTGTTCTGGAAATAGTGCAGCTTTCCACCAGAGGAATTGCAGTTGGGCTTGTTGAGGTGAACATGCCACACAGAGTTCAGGGAGAGACCACAAACTTTGGTCACTCCATCATCTACTGCAAATTCAGAGCAGTGGTCTCTGAGCGTTGTGTGACTCCCTGATCACCACCCAGGTATGGGCACAAACAGAGCCATTTTCTGAGTTTATATGGCTCTGGGGCCAGGATGATCCCATGTTGACACGTAAAATATTCAACAGATGGAGTCTCTCAGTGCTTTTGCAATACAAACCACCATAAGACTATTAATGAGGCACTATCTTTTAAATTAATCTCTCCAGCATAAAGCTGGCGGTGGTGAGCTATTAATATATCTCAGATAACCATATTATTCCAAACATCTTCTGGGCAAATCAAACTCGTGCAAAGTTTTTAGCTGATTTCATCATCCCATAGCCTCTTTTCCTTCTGCAAGGCTTTAACACTTCTTGGCATATTGGCTGCTTCTCTTGCAAAAATTTTGTTGCAGTCAATTTTTTTAATTACATTTTCAATTGGATTTGAAAGATGCAAGTCTGATGGAGGAAAAAAAGCTCATTTCACCAGATACAGTTGTGTCTAGGTACTAACAATCCCCAAAGACACTTAGATTAATCTTAAATTCATAGATAGGATTTTGACTATGTTGACTTTTTAATTTTTAGATTCACACAATGAATAATACAATGATACTTGTAGGAGATGGCCTGTTGGAAGCTCTGGCCATCTGCAAGGCTGGCTTTATCTGTGACTGATTCCTTTCCTTTGTAAGCAACACTGGGGTTTCCAGATTCAGCAAGTCGTCATCTTTGGTTAAAGCACACACCAAATTTGTAACCTACCATAGGCTGGCTTTATTAGATTAATTAAAGAAACCTATTAATTTACAAGTAAATAAAAAATATTTTTAATCATTGCCTGTGAACCACTTAGCACATTAACTTGTCCCTCTGAAATCATTTACTTAAGTGTGCCCTCAGTTTGCTTAATCCATAACTGGTCAATAGCATATTAATATTACAGTCTCATTTTGGATCTAAGCATGTCTGAGCCTATTAAACTGTCACCCTGGATTTACTTGCAGGGAAAAATTATCTGCATTCAGAGATAGAAGGAGAAAAGTATTAAAGTGAATCGAGCACTATTGAAATTAATCATAATCATAGTAAGTACTTTCAACTGCTGTCACCCAGTGGGAGATGCTGCTACAGGAAAAGTCTTCCAGCTCTGTTGTTTTTATGGCTGATCTGTGGACTTGTCTCAGCTTTTGCTTATTCCAAAGAGACTGATAAGACACTGGTGATCATTTAGAATCATTCCTATTTTTTTTTTTTTAAACTAAGAATCAACCTTAGAGGCAACCTTAAAATACAAGCCACTTCCTGCAAATCTTGTTCTAGTGAACTAGTTTAATGTAGGTCAGACCTACCATAGTTTGTGTTATAATTCAGTCAAACTGTGAGACTCCATCTCTTGCTGTTTACTTTTACTGCACTGCTTGTGAACCTAATATGTATAATTTACAGGTCCAAGACAATAGGAAAGAGCAAGTCAGGAGAAAAATGATCTATGTCCCTGCAGTGTAAGATACATTTAGATATATAGAGCCAGATCCCGAGCTGTGTAAATCAGAATAGGCACATGGTGCATTAAAGCCAATAAAACTATGCAATTTTATATCAGTGCTGTAAGATCATCTCTTACAGAACTCCTCTTACTTCATGCAAATATTTTATAATCCTTTAATAATACTTGAATTCAAAAATGCCTTTTTCTTTTCCTTCCAACTGCTGTAGTGACAAGACACTAATCTGTATCTTGTTTTAATACTATGAAACTTTTGAAGGGCTCCACCACATATCTCCTTTGAATTCTTCAGTTGTCGACAAATTCTGGTGTTGTATGGATTAAACATCTGATGAAGAGGAACATGACAATGGGAAAGACGAAAAATAGCAGCAGATCAAAAGAAGTTATCTCTAAAAACAAATTCAGCGCTATCCACAACTAAGTAACATTTGACATTTAAAAAATATTTGATCAGTGTTTTGGCTTAC
The DNA here is from genome assembly GCF_000738735.6 of Corvus cornix cornix. Lineage (NCBI taxonomy): Eukaryota > Metazoa > Chordata > Aves > Passeriformes > Corvidae > Corvus > Corvus cornix. Next base: position 8,965,995 of record NC_046335.1, read on the forward strand.
AGAACTGCTTTAGGGGCACTGTGATGTGTAAATTAAATTCAAATGAAGGTTAAATATAGTTCTCTGAGAAAGACTGCACAGTTTAAATTACCTAATTATTTGGACAAAATCTGTTCTCCTGTAATTAAATGTATACAAAAGAATGTGTCTTTTCTCTAAGCACATTTTGAGAGGAGATGTTTATCAGCAAATGGTAACTTCCTCTTGAAGATCATAGAGATACTGCCATCACTCAGAGCTGTGTGGGGAGGAAAGTTTGTCAGAGCTGAGCTGAATAGAGACACAGCATTCCTGTATTTTGCTGTGTGCAGCCTCCAAGTCCTGACCCTGCAAAGCCTTTTAATACAAGCTTTGCTTTAACTCTTTTTCTAGAGTTCATGCCTGTGCAGGAAGGGCTACACCCAGCCAATGTGCCCAGGCAGTGCTGTGATCACAAAAAGAGCTGATACTTCATCGAATCCATGCCAGCTGTGATGCCCAGGACTGGATTTTTTGCATCCAGCTCAGATCCTCTCATTCTGCAAGTGTTCCCAGGCTTTGGAAGACTGACTGCTGGAGGGAGTTACAGCCCATGTGAGTAAGGGGGTGAGAGTCTGGATCACTGAGGTTTGTTTAGTCTATTTTTAAATGTGTTGAGCGAGGGGATTTCACCATCTTTCTGTGGGAGACTCCTCCTGAGCCTAGCAGATGTCAACAGCAAGATATTTTCTGCATGATACTGGGTATGAACTTTCTCTTCACCTTGTCCATTCCACTTCATTTTTTTTTTTCACTTGTGTACATCCATCAGTATTTACACCCTGTAATATTTCTGTTTCTTTCTCCAGAGCCATTGCTCTGTCCCACAGACTGTAGCTCTTTCATTCTATTTTTGGTGTCACTCCATCTGCCTCCTTTCTGCTTTAGGAGGGCACATTTCTCACCCTTTTCTGCTTCTCTGCAGTTTGCCAATTCTGTTCAAATCTGTTGTGTGTGGCTGACAGACAGAAGTGTCAGCCTTGCTTAGGGCTCAGAGCTCTATGCCATCAATCTAATACTGCAGTACAGGTACAATACACTTGGATTGTTCAATTACTGCTCATGAACCAAAATCTCACTCTCCAAAGGGCTGGAAATTAAGTCTGCACAGTATGCCTAAGCTTCACAATGGCATTCCCTACGGTAAAGATGTGATATGGAATACAGCCCTGGAAAAGAAAATAATAAGCAAGCTCATATTGCTTAAAATTCTGAATTTTCCAATATATACCTGGAATTATGCAAATTTTCTGTGGTTTCCCAGGTTGGAAGAGTAACATTGCTCTGCATGTCTGGTCCCCAGTCGTAATATCTGTCATAATTATATTAGGAAAGAAATTGCATGCTCATTAGAAAAAGCACACTGGTGCACAAAACTTTTGTCTGGGGGACCCAGAGCATCTGAACTGCATGTGGGAAGAATGTTTGGATTTCACATGTGACAAGAAGAGATTTTTCAAAATGAGTGGGAAATTAAAGGCAGCTCAACAAACTTTCCTACAAGTCATTGTACAATCCGCTCTTTTCATTCAAATTCATTCTGCAGAACATGAGCTTACTTAAAGAAAGAGGAGAAGGAGAAAAAAAAAGGATTTATTGCTAATAGACATAAAAGGAAACCATAAATCTAGCAGGGCCCTGTAGTGAGTCTAATAGTGAGTAAGAACAAATGCAATCAATATGAATGTATTCATTTATTCTCTCTCAGCCACAATCAATATGCATGGTATCTCAATGTTGAATAGGAAGGCAAAGCTTTTGCCCCAGTGAGTTTAAAATAATTCAACAAAATTCCTGCTGAGTTTTGATTGAATAATAAGTTTGGCTCTAGCTAGAGAAAAATGTGCAGACAGGCAATATGCTGACAGGGAGCAAAACTGGGAGCCAGCAATTCTAGGAAAGGGATGGGTTCAGGAAGGCACGGGAAGAACAGAGAGGTAAGGGGTGACTCTGAGGAAGAAAGACAGAAGTGCTGCAGTTATTTCAATGGGTGGTAGGAAATGTCCCTTTTGAAGAAGAGAAGGGAAGCTGGCCCCAACCTTGGTGCAGCATATTCCCATTATTCATTTACCGTGTCATTCTTAATTGTCTCCATAGCTCCTGTCCCACGGGTACATGTGCCCAGAGGGCATGAAGCAGCACCACCAGAGCTGCCAAAGCAGAGATGGAGGAGACACAGACCCCATGGAAATCTGGAAGTGGACTGGCTCCCAGCCTGACACCCCAGGCAAATATCTTTATACAGAGGATGCACAGGCAGGGCAGAGGAGGCCTCCACTTTGCTTCCCACCACTAAGGCTGCTGAGCAAGCAGCCTGTTGCATTCTCCTCTGACTTTAATTTGCAAATAGCCTTAAAGGATTGCAGAAAACAGCATGGGAATTTCTTTTTAATGATGGTAATAAAGGTTAGGCTGTTTGTGTAAAGCCTGCAATGTAATCACTGAACAACATAAGAGTACACAAGGTGTCATGTAGAAACAAAGAGGTCACCCTGAGCAGAGGAGGGAATGAAAGCAGAGAGAAGCATCCATATTCACTGAACAAAACCTCTGCACTCTCATGTCTGGACACTGAGCCTACCTGGGCACTAGTAAAAATCCAAACAAATAAATAGAATTGTCTCACATCTCTTGAATTCACCTGCCGGAGCAGTGGCTGTGTTCTTTGATCACCCAAACAGGCAGCCTGAAAACAGTTTGAAAAGCTGAAATTCAGGGGTGCTGGCCATTTAGCTACTCTCTGTATTGAAGGCCCAGACAAAAGGATGCCAGACAATGTTTTTCAATGGCCTCTTTCTTTTCCTAGGCAGAACCTGAAAAATGCCTCTTGATGAGCTCTCCAGAACTAATCACCATACACTGCTTACCTATTCACTTTCCAGGCTGGTGATATTATAGTTATTATGCTGTGTCCTGTCACGCCCTCAGTTCGTTAGACTCCTAATGAGAAGACCTAATTCCTTCCCTGGCTGGTTGGGAGGCTTGGCTAGTGGTGCTGTGTAAATGAAGGAGATGGTTATTACTATGATCATGATTATGTTTCATTAGTAATAACAAGGAACTGTGGTCAGGTATGGCTTATTTACAGGAAATGAGAGAAAATACCTACTTAAAAAGAAGCTTAAAGGAACTGGTGATTTTCATCAAATGAGAGGAGAGATTTGCATGTGAAACAGAACATGATGAGCTTGGCAAAAAAATCCCTACGATCATTAACTCCAATTTTAAAATTATTTAAATTTGCTATGCATTTTATCCCAAGGAGCACTGTCTTCCTGCAAGCATGCAGGCAAGGTCAGGAGTTCATCACGGAAATACTTGGAGGAAGGGAAGGGTGAGCACATAAATTGGATGATTCATATTTCAGTGAGAACTCCACCACCCTGAGTGAGAGGAGGGTTCAAGGAGAGAGCTCCTTTCCTGTGCCAGATGGGCCAATGACTAAGGAAGAGAATAAAAGACTAGGAAAGTTAAGGATGGTCTTTTCCTTACTACAACTTCACAGCTTTTGGCAGGCAGCAGGTTTTTGCTCTCTGAAGAGGCCCAGATGGCACCTGGACCCAATAGTGCTGATGATCCCATGAAAAGATCTGCCTCACCCTTGTGATTGCTCATGAGCTGTGGTGTACCAGTGTATCTGGGCCAGATGCAAATGTATTTCAGACAGCAGAGTACTGGGGGAAAGAGTGGTGCAAGTCCCCTGTCAGGACCGTTAGGTCATGTTTAACTGGTGATAGTGATCCAGTTATCTCATCACAAGTGATGTGCTGGCCACAACTATTTAAAACATGACACAACAAATACTTTCAAACAGTGATTTGCTCGCAGAAGCTTGCTTTCAAAGAGGCAATGTTTTTCTTCAAGGAGTGATTCCTTGCAGCTCATGGACCAAGACTTAAGCCAGAAAAACCTGCTTATGACATGGGAAACCCCTTACCAGGTGCAAGGGGCTGTCTGTAAAGCCGTTTCCAAAGAGCAAGCTACTGAAATCAATGCTTATCAAAGGCCAATCCAGACACTATCCCATTCCTTCAAATGTCCAGCAACGAGATGTGACTCAGAGAAGTGCTGCTGTGTCCCTTAAACATGGATGGAGAAACCCAGCACAACAACAAACATGCCAAAACCGTTATTACATATATACATATATAAATACATTATACCGTGTATTGTATCTATTTATTGTTTTCTATTCTGACATTAATTCAAAACTCTCATCATGATCCATCTGTGCCCCAAAAATTGTCTGCTTTTCCAGAGGAAAACAGGAAGCTCATTAACTTCCTTTAGAAGATACAAATCTGTACCTCATCATAAACCTTAAAAATCCCCCATATGATATCCTGTACTGGAAGGTAATTTTTTGTAAAAATTTGGAATAGTTGATACATCTCCAACATTTTTGTTTGCTCACAGTCTGTTCATAGGACACCTCAGGTATCTGAACAGAGACATTACACTACTTCATGACACCTGCAAAGCCTTGGAGGAAAATCAGGTGAAGTAGAGGAATAGGAAGATAACTTTTACAAGGAGTAGCAAGAACAGCATAGGATTTTTTTTTAATTAGACAGACAAATTAAAACATGAAAGAAACACTAGATACAGTTTCTTCTTATTTTTTCAACTGGCTATAGCTTTAATCTTAGCAATTCAGAGCTTGTACAATGGCATCTGTACAAACAGCTGTAGTTCCCCTGTGTAAAACACACTGGATACAGCAGTGAATTTGCTTGAACTTGCTTTCACAGGCAGCATGGTCTATCAAAGGAATGGTTAATGATTTCTGCTAAATAATAGAAAGCTTCAGACACATGGCAGTGCAGGATGCTCCTTACTCTCCCCTTGTCCAGACACACACCTTAAACCTTACACAACCTAGAATCTAATTTGAGGTGGGGGGTGTTGTGGGGGGTTGGTTTGGGGCCTATATGGGAATGGTAATAAAGAGAAATCTTCATTTACTTTGCCTGGCTGTGGAGTAGACCATGTGGATTACTTTTTTATTCACATTTACTCTTCCATGAGTGTTTGTATTCAAAAAGCCTAATATGCCCTATACCAAAAGATTACATGTAATTGGCTTGATGCTCATCAACTTGAAATGCTGGGAGGCATCCCAGTGTATTAAATTTAATTGTTCATATCTAGGGTACCATGCAATAAAAATCCCCAAAAAACAATAAAGTTGTACATTTTACATTTTCTCTGTTGCCTGTATTTTTTGGCTTTGTTTCTTCATTGGGTTTTTTTCGGTTGGGTTCTTTTTTTGGTTGGTTGGTTTTGGGTTTGTTTTTTTTTTAGTGCAGAGAAAAGGTAGAACATTTCTGTACTTGATTAAGATCTGTTAGTGGAGATTTATTGCCAAGGCTTGCACTGTGTATTTGGTATTAACCTCTTAGATCACAGTAAGTGGCTTTTGAAGTTGGCTGGGGACTGAAGATAAGTTCTTCGTCAGGGGAGACACCACGCCTGCCCCTTTCCAAGGGGAGGCTGAGGGCAGAGGGGGCAGTGGGAAGGTCACTCCATTCTGCCTGCAACATCATGCAATATTAACTGGAGATGATTATTGAATACAAAGAGTTCTTACAAGCCTTACAGCTTGTCTGTATCTTGTTAGATGACTAAAGAAAAGCAGGGTTAGGAAAGAATGACTCTGCCAGATGAAATCTCATCTGTTTCATTCCTAGCTGCATTGCAAAGAAAATGAAATTATTTAAGGGCTTTATCTGATTTAGGGCCTTAGTTTTCCCTCCCCTTTTGGTTCCCAGTAGCCCTGTTCCTGGAACCAAACTGCCAGGTCCCCCACCAGCAATAACTGTTTTTTCTCCCCGCTGGAATCAATGCTTTCCCAGTGGGAGTGCAGGGTGATGCCACCTCTGCCAGGAGGGGACAACAGAGCAACTCCCCTCAGTCCCACCTGCCAGGTGAAAGGAGTGTTGCACACTCTTCCCCACAGGGCAAAACCTGACCGCTGCAGCTGGACCTGAAAGAGAAAATTAAGCTTCTGGGGTTTCTATTTCCCTGATTTAATTTCCCTGTTAAAGCAAAAAGAGGAAGAGAAAAGAGAAATGTGTTCAGTAAAAGAGGTTGGAATCAGAGCATGGGCTTCATACCAGAGCACAGTCTTTCTAAATAGAGCTTCAGCTTTATTTCTACCATTATTAGGTTAAGGGCAAATTGACAAAATTCACATCTTACTGCAGTTTCAGTAACGAATGTGCTGGAAAATGGGATTTAATTGGCAGCTCTTCTAATTATATTACTTTAAATGCCAGAACAACTAATCAAAGGAACTATTTGTAAGGATCTAGAAGATAAGGAGAAGATGAGTTACAGCCAGCGTGGATTTGTCAATAACAAATTTTGTCACACCAATGTAATTTCCTTCCCCCACAGGATAATAGACCTTGCAGACATGGAAGAAGCAGTAGATGTTATATATCTTGAGCCCCGTAAGTTTTCTGACACTGTCTCATATAACATTCTGATAAATAAGAGAAGAAAATGTGGACTAGGGGAAACCAACTAGAAAGTGAGTGCAAAACTGGTTAGAAAACCATATTGAAGAGAATAATTATTCGTGGTTCACTGTCAAAGGCTGCATCAAGTGGGTTCCACAGAGATCTCTCTTGGCCTGATACCATTCATTGAGAATGAACTGGGTGATAGAAGGGATTGTGGCGCTATCAAATTGCACATTGTCTGCTCCAGGACAGGACTAATGTTCCAGAAGAGGAAAAATAGGACGCAAATCAAGCAAAGTAACTGTTATATGATACAGTGACCCAGCAGTAGAAGCTAGGAATAATTGACTTGTACTGCAGCTTTCTAGGTAAGGATGTGTGTGTTACAGTTAGAAGATAAACATGAAAACTGAAGAATAACTTTTTTTCTCCTTTATGCAACATGTGTAAGCCCTCAGGTCATTTCATCCAATTAGGTTTTGGCCACTTAGCTTTAAGGAATATGTAGGCCAATGAGGTCCAAAGAAGAGCAACATAAAAAACCAAAAATCTGGGCATCTGGTAGAAGGAACTGGGCCTGCACATAGAGCAAAAGATTGATGCAAAACACAGCAGTGGTCTTTGTAAGTGATCATTGTAAAGAGGACAGTCTCTTCCCTGTGACCACAGTGAAGAGGACAAGAAACAAATTTCTCTTTCTAATTTAAGATGAGAGTTTCATTTAGACATTCAGAAAAAAATTCTGGTGTTAGAGATTTAAACAATGGAATAGGTTCCTTGGGGATGCTGTGGAGTTTCCACCACTGAGACAAGATCCATGTACAACTGGATGTTGTTCTAGAGTAGGGAATGGACTAGATGACCTCTAGAGACTTCCTTCCAATCCACTTTAATATAATCCCATGAATTCTATGAATATCACAATCTAGCCATGTTTAATAAATTAAACTGTAAGGGAGAAAAAAAAATCTCCTAAACCCAGAGCTAGGTCTGAAAACATTTAAATGTAGTAATAGGCCATAAATTTACTTTCACTCCCTAAGGAGATTTTGTTGTCACAAAGACTAACATATCAGAAGCCTCTTCTAATAGTTAAATAACTACAGCACACTGGCAGGTTCTTTGATTCATATCCTGGCAAAAGTTGTTTATAGAAAAAAATTGGTTGCATCAGAAATACAGGTTAGGTCAATCTTCTGAGCTTTACATGTCTCCAAAATGTCTCTAAATCCTCATATGCCTTAAAAAGGAGCACCACAACTCCAGACTAGTGTTGAAGGGCACTTTGAGTTATTTTTGCCCTATTCCTGTGCTTGTTGCTTCTCACAATAACATTTAAATACCCTACTACAAGAATGAAGGCAGAGATGATGCAGACAAGTTGCATGTGACCTCATCACTAGTCAGAGAACAATACAAACTGTGCCCATTTTCAGTGTCAGACATCCATATCTTATGTAAAGCAGAAAGCACTTTATCTGTAAGTTGATGGAAGGGACCCTGAGGGGTTTCCTTTCTACACCATGAGTACAACAGAGAGAAAGAGAAACTTTCTAATTAAAACCTTCCTAAGAATGTGTGGTTTCAAGGAAAGAAATAATTATTGCCATCAAATGTCATATCAGTAAAGCAATCCAAGTTATCAGCGAGGGTTTTCATTTTCTCTTTGCATCACCGAACAGATTCCATAACGTATTTTCATGTAAATGCCTAGGTTTCGCTCTTTTTCACTTGGTTTCACTGCAGTGTTTTAGGGGAGTGAGACCTCTTGCTCTTTTTGATGCACAAAACCTGGTGGAGGGAAACAAAAGCTACCAACTACTTTCTGTCTGGAGTGAAACTAGGCAATTCACTCAATGAGTTTGAGCTTCAGAGAAAATAAGGTCTGAATGAGCAGCCTCTGTCAAAGCCTGTACCCCAGAAGTTCATGGGGTTCACACAAGACACATTTGTTCAGAGCAGTCCCAAGGGGACAATGCAAGCCCTGTTTTACTACCACAGGGAATAAAGTGGTATCAAATAATGAATACGAGTACTTCCCTTCTGAACTCAGCCCAAAGCACTTTAAAAGTTTTCTAATATAAAATAATATACCATGAAGTGGAAATCTTTCTGATATTTTGTCATTTTAAGCTGCGGTAATACATTTTCCCTGGGAAAATATAACTCTGCACTCATTGTGTGCTTTTTTGTTTTCTGTTTAATCTGTGATGCATATCTGAATGGAATTTTTGCCTGTAATTCTATAAAATTTACTCTGAATCACTGCTTATGCTCTGCTGATCACAACTCTGGTTTAAGGATTGGCTCTTATATTTCAATCTTCTCTTCACAGCCCTTTTGCTCTACTAGAATATGAGGAGTAAGAGGGGAAAATTTTGCGCATTTAACTCTTTGTTTCCCATGGTCTGTGGTATCTTGTTATCTCACACGGGCCAACAGGAAATCATACTGCTGGAACGACAGATTTAGTAAATCTAGTAGACCAACAGAGGTACATGGATTGATATTTGTGCCCTTCAAAGTTTTTTAGAGTTATCTACTATGTTTCAGATGTGACAGTTATGGTAAATGTTATAAAAGAACAAGGACAAGGGGTAATGGTTTTAAACTAAAAGAGGGCAGGTTTAGATTAGATATTAGGAAAAAATTTACTGTGATGGTGATGAAACACTGCCATAGGTTGCTCAAAGTTGTGGATGCTCCATCCCTGGAAGAATTCAAGGCCAGGTTGCATAGGGCCCTGAACAAGTTGGTCTAGTGGAAAGTGTCCCTGCCCTTGGCAGAGGTTTGGAACTAGATGATATTTAAACCCCCTTCCAACCAAATGATTCCATGGTTCTATGATTCTATGAAGTAGGACCAATTTGATCCTCAGCCAGTGCACATTTATTTAACTGTGAAATCCTGAGTTAAGGTTCATACACCTGTATGTCAGGCCAGACTTAATCATGGCTCTTGACCATAAACTTTTGCCACTGCCCTCCAAGGTCACTGTTCTAATGGGTGTTTAAAAATTGCACAGATTGAAGAAGCCTCATGTAACTTAATTCAGCCTCTTCAGGAAAGAAGTTCACCTGTTTTCAGCCCAAATGAAGTCTGACTTCATTTCCAAAAGTGATTTTAAAACAAAAAGCATGACAACTACACGAAGACAAAATTGGGCCCCGCACTTACAATCACTTAGCATCTCCCCAGGTGGAAAATTATATTATTACATCAGCTGCTAAGAAGATGGTGTTCCTTTTCTAAGTTTATAGTCTGTTGAAGCTACCTCTATTGGGATATTTTAAAAGCTCAAAAATCATAGGGAAAGTCCATGATTCATCCATGCTTGATTAAGGTATAAGTGGAGAAACAATGTTTAAAGGATGTCACAGAAGAAGTGACTGGAGTTGTAGCTCCTCTGTTTCTAACAACAGAGCCCCTACACAGGCTGCAGTCCTTGGAAGGTGAAGGAAAGAAAGGGCATGAGGTAAACATTGAGGAGGAAAGAAATGTCAGAAAGAGCTGTGAGCTTTAAGCAGGACATTCAGTGGTCTGAGTTAATGCCTGGGAGCTCCTCTCTACATGGGACAAGAGCAAACCAGATGTCTGAAATACCCTGCCAGAAGCAAACTAAGAATATCTGGAGTCCCTCTGCCTTTGAAGTAAACGTGACTTTAAATGTGAATACATAAAACAGAGCACAGCTATTTGTAGGAAATCAAATGTAAATGAAATGAGATGAGCTTCCATGAAATAGCAAGAAAACAAAGAACACAAAGCAAACAAACAGGAATGTACAGAAAGCACAGTCAGCATTTGTAATATGGTCATTAACAGTGCTTTTTACTTCTGAATGCCCTTTATTTGCTGGCCTCAGAGTCTGCAAACATTAAGGATTTGTCCACAGAGAGGCTGTGGTAGTAGATGATTTATTTATTCTGCTGTCACTTTTGTCTCTGCTTATCCTTCTGCAGTGTCAAGTCTATTTACACTCTTTATGGATGTAGTGTGCTCTGGTGTGTGTGTAAAGATGTGGAATCAAACCGGGACTGTTCCAGAGCAGGCCTATTCAAAAGCAAACGTGCTCTGTCTGCACAGCTCACACAAGGAGCCCCACACCCAGCACTGGCACAACTGGCAAACCCCACAGACCCAGCAATTACAAATCCCAGGTACTCACCACCAGCACCAAATCCTGCTTCACCCAGATGTCCATTGAGACCATTCCTCACGAGCATCCACCAAGCTGCATGGGAAATCAGGGAAGATCTGCCTAAAACCCTGCCACTGGAAGCTACAAAGTTCTGTAAGTCTTTGGGTCTTTTGAAAAGTCTGGGTTCGGTGCCTGACATTGTGGCTTTGATATAGGTGGGATACACACCTGGGGAGTTCTCCTAGCTTTTACTTCCCCATTTTTAAAGAAAGATACTGTTTAAATAACACCTGAGCATTAGCAGCTACCACAAGAATTATTTGTACATAACAGTGATCTAGAAAAGAAGATTTTTTTTAAGTGATACCAAGAAACCCTGCTTCTTTTGTGTTGACATTTCTTTTTCTCCTTTTGTACGGAGTTCAGTGTCTGTGAGAAGTGCTTGGAAATCCCATTTTCTTAAAAAGCAGGTGGAGGAAATCAAGTGTTGCTGTAGTAGTACAGTCAATCCCAACATGTTGCAAAAGCCTTATCACTTTACATTACACACCCTGATAAGATACAGGTGGAGAGATCTGTGTCTAAATGGTTTCACGGAGGTAAGAGGGTTGCACATGAAAGTAGCCCCTTTCCCTGCAAGGTAGCATGTTCTCCCAGGAGATAATCAGGATTTTCTTCCTGAAACAGTTAGTTGTTCTCTCTGCTTAACAGCCCCTCACACACGGGAAAGGCCAGGGACACATTTTTTAGATTTGATTTTTGTGAGAGCTCAGGGAAAATTGTGGGGACTAGGAGCCCGGGTGCATGGGAACCAATACTTTGATGTTTCCATTCTGCTACTACCTTTATATTTGTGCTTTCTCTCCAAAACTGATGGATTCATTATGCTGCAACACCTGCTTCAGGCATTTTGCAGCTGCCATGGCAGAAAATGTACGTATATTACATTGTCACTGAACTAACTGAGCTGCACTTAGTGCTTCCTTCCCACATAGGGGAAGATGACAGACCTGTTTTCCCCAGCATGTTTCTTACACAGAGATGGTGCTTTGTTAATAAGCCAAGCCCAGTATTTTAACTACTGCGAGGTGAAGGGTTGAAGCAGTAATATGCCTTAAGGTCATGTGGCACACGGTCATATTTTAATTACCACTGCCTGAGGCTATCTCCACAGGTATGTTTCCTTCCTGCATAAAACATGAACCTGGGAGAGATTTCAAAACACACTGTCAAATAGTCTGTGACTCCAACAGGATGTACACAGTATCAGACTTTAATCCAAGGGCAAATTTTATTTCAGTGTTTTATCTTGAAGGCTCAGAGAGGCGAGAGAAAGAAACATTTTTCTATCGGTAAACTAATAATGTTTAGTAACACAACATGTGTCATATGTTCTAGAGATCTTTCATTTCCTTAATAAATACCCAAGCACAGCAAGCTCTCAACACCAATATCCTTTCAATAAAAGGTAACCTTATATGGTCACTACATGATACATGATTTATAAGATGTCATGTTAAAGTAAACTCAAACTCACCAAACACACTCAGTAAAGGAAATGGTTGTCTGGCTCCATATGGTGTTTTCATGTTTCTATTAAAACCAGACTATTCAAACACTGTGGATACCAGCACAGGTTGTAGCTCTAAAGGAAGGATAAAGAGAGTCTTATCCATACCATCTGTATCAATAGCATAAAAATTGCTGGCAACACATGAATGTGGTTAAAACACTTAGGGTCATCTTACTGTAGGGGATTAAAAGACATTGCTCCCACAGACTGGTTCGCTCGAATAGCTATCATGAAAGTGGATCAGTGAAACCCTTTGCTAGCCAAATATCACAGAAAAAGGAAGAGGTATAGCTGAACTGGAAAGACCATTTCTTTTGATACAACCTCCTTTAAAGTAGGATGTAGCATTGCAGAAGTTGAAATCTAATCTTCACTATAATACTTGACACTTAAATCCAAGGTCCAGATTTTTGTCAAGTCATGCTATTCTGACTGAAGATCTTACACTGCCTCTGCTAGCATCTTCAATCTACAAATTTATCCTGCACCTTAAATTAATAAAATCTTCCTCATTTATTATGGATGATCATAAAAAGAAATCTAGGACACTGAAATAATTTTTCACTGGCTGTTCCCCCGTTCCCCCTGCCAGGTGGATCCCAGGAAACACACTCCTACAACAGGCTACTCCAGGGACTCCCAAGCTCAGCCCTTGCCAGGCTCCACCCAGACACAAGCAAAGGAAACCTGATGTAAACAGAAGGTACCTGAATTATAATTTTCCTTCCCTACAGAGGGCAACCCTACACCACTTCAGTGAGCGAGGGGCTACCATATGTCTCAGTTCAGGCCCAGGAACACACTGCATCCCCTCAGCATAATGAAACCAAAGAGAGGAACAGATTTTAATGCACGTCACAGCAGGTCAGTGCATTTGCTCAGTATTGTGCCACACAAAGCTCACATAGTTGCTTTTAAATTATTTTTAAATTCACTGCCAAACCATGCTGCTGCAAAGCCCAGCTGATCTGAGAACCTGCAATAAACTCAGTGATGTACAAGACCTCACAGACTTTGTAGGGGAGGACTCATCCCCTACATTTTCAAGATGCTCTTTTCACTGCACCTTAAGTTACCTTAGTGCTTCAAAGCGTTTCACTCTGCTTGGATATTAATGTATTTACCATGTACTTTTGACTCAAGAGTTTTGGTTCATTCACTTCTATGGTCATTAGCATTATGCATCTACCACTATTTCTCTTTTATTAACACAAGTGCTTTCAAGAACTTGTGATAATGAGAATGGCAAAGACCCAGAAAACACTCTCAGTTCTTTGAACCTCACTCACATCATATTACAAGGCTAATAGTGTCTCTACTCCAATTTGTAAGTATTACAACCTGTAGAATAAGTAGTACTTAATGACTTTAACTCCTCCCCTCCCTCTTGTCTCCTTCTGTTAAAAACTACAGCACACAGCAGCTTTTCTTTGAGTTACAAACACCATCCATGGGTCTTGTGTATAATGGTCCAAATGTTTTCCATTTAACTTTCTATGTACGGGACCCAACCCCTGCTCAGTCAGAGCTACCAGTGGAGCCCAGGGGGCAAAAAACCATCTCCTTTATCACTCCCCTCTACAGGACACAGTCATGAGAGCTGAGTGTGTATTGGTACACGAGGGACTGAGGAACATCTTCCTGACTGCAGCAGGAAGCAGCTGCTTCTTATCAGGTTGAGGAACTTCCATCCGGCTTTTCAGCTCCTACAACTTTCCTGGGCTGTAATTTTGGGGTTGCATGTGGGAAGCTCTGAACTTTGTTGCCACGCTGGGTTTTATCACAGACAGAAGACATGGGCTTCTTCCTGCCAGAAAAATATCCTAACCACAGAGCCCACCCTCCCTTTCATCTGGTCAGTAATGTCTATTCCTACATCATGGCAATGCTTACTGCTGTCCTTGTGCTGGAGCCAAAGCTGCTGATCCCAGTAGGATCTCAGCCTTCATCAGTTAAAGACTGAAGAACAGCAGGTCCTATTCCCTGCATCATCCCTCTGGTACAGTGCAAAGCAGGCGTGTCTAATCCACAGAGCAAGGCAAGAGCATGATATGTAGAGGTCTTCAGCCTCATCTGAGAGGAGGAAGAGGCTCAGCTCACAGCACACTCATGTTGTGGGTGTTAGAGAAGAGGAAAACAGGGGTTTGGGGGTGCATCCTGCATGTGTAGTAGAAGCAGAGAGGAAAAGTGGTAGAAATTTTTAAGGAGACACTTTCTGCAAGAGGAAACTAGAACAAGCTAAGGAAAGAACCACTTTCCTATTGTTTCTCTTCAGAATGATGGCATCTGACTGCCAACATCCTGGCTTCACTCAAGTGGTGGAAATTTGCCACTAGGGAAGATAAGGCCCTTAGTTTTCCTGACAGTGGTTAATGTAAAAGGATGCACCAGGAAGAAGGGCACATGCTGCCACATTAACATTGAAATTTCTACAGCTGGGTGGACCCAGGCCTTCCTCAATTGCCAGCACAATTTCTCAGTTAATTACTGTGACAATGGTGAGGCACTGCCATGGGTAGCCCAGAGAAGCTGTGGATGCCCCATTCCTGGAGGTGTTCAGGGTAAGGCTGGATGGAGCTTTGAGCAACCTTGTTTGGTGAAAGGAGTCCCTGACCCTGGCAGGTGAGTTGGAACAAGATGATCTTTGAGGTCCCTTCAAACCCAAACCATTCTGAGATCATATGAGTTAGCTATTCCATGGGCTGACTAACAGGCATGGTCATTTTAGGTGGGCATTGTTTTTTCAGGATATTGGTTATGGCTGTTTGCTGCTTTGGAGTGGTTTTGTCTATGGGCTGTTTGTGCAATAGTACTTGGGGCAGGGGAGTTGCTCATAAAAACAAGTTGCATAAGTGAGACAACAAAAATTTATACTTGCTACTGACACGGGCCCCTTTATGATTTGTTCATGTCCGAAATTGAGTCTAGTGTGAGCTACACTTGCAACTGTGCTCACCCACCCAGGATTTAAGTTACACTAATACATTTCAGCACAAATTAACATGTTCATCTGAACTTCAGGCCAATTTCATTGTAGTGGCACAGAAATAAAGTGACTGAAGCATCTGCCAACAGTCTCAAGCACAGGGCAACAGTATGCACAAGCATTTGGAAGACTTTTAAAGAAGACTATTCTTCCTTAGCTTATTATCTTGCTATTTACTATGTTGGAACCAAGATTAAAATGCTTTAGTGTCTACTGAAGCAGCATATATGGGATCTAACAGCATGTTATTTTGTGCACACTGTTTAACATTCTTTATTGCTCCAACTCATAAGGTTTATTTGAAATCAGTGGAGGAATTCATCCCATCCACCATTTACCCAGCCATTATCAGCTACTGCAAAAGTGCCGTGTGGAGAATAAACACCAGTTATTTATGAGCTTTTGCAAGCGTGCAAACTCCTGATAGAAAATTATGTTTTTAAGATCCCTTATTATTTATGGCATCTGTGTGTCACTCTATGCAGTTGCATTCTGTATGGAGGTTGCTCTGCAGGCAAGGTTGCTCCTGGAAAGAACAGTAGCTACCTGGTTTTACTTGACTTTTGAATTGGTTTATGCTTGATTCCAGCCTTCTTTTCTCTCTCTCTCACCCCCCTCCACTCGGGCAAAAGTCCTTGTTCTTTTGCTGGTGTCTATGGTAAGCGTGGAGTTGAGGGAAAATTAAACTCTACCTCATGTTTTGATCAAACCTTAGTCAAGTCAAGGGGAAGTTTTTCTGTCAGAGGGGAAGACTGATGATGGAATAGTTTTCCCAAACTCCAAGAAATTTCCAACATGGAACCTCCATAAAATGTTAGGCAGAGATTAGCCAGGAATAATTTAGATGGCAGGTACACAGATGTGAGAGTCCAGTTCAGTGGATCATGAACCACTTCTCATGGGAGTATTGTTTGGCTCAATTTGAGTCACAGACCAATGCTCACCTACAGGCAATTCCTGACTGTCAGCTGAGTGAAGGAAACTCCTCTAAATTCTCCAGCTAAATACAATAGAACACTGTTTTTCCAATATTTCCACTTATTCCACGTGTTTTGTTTATGTTTGATGCATTAACACAATTTACATTCTCCTCCTCCACCCTTGTGAAATTTTTCCTTGTCTTGCTACTCAGCTAGAGACAGGGGTGCATGTAATAGCTAGTGATTGCTTCAGATGAGCAATTTCAGAGGAAATATTTAGTGCAGCTTCATGTTTCATCTTCCCAGAACCTTGGTGACACCTCATCTGGAATACATGGCTTGCATCACATCTCTCTGTGTGTATTCCCAGGTTTGATTATCTGAGCTCTTGGAGGAAATAAATGCCAAGAGCTATGTACCTTTGCTAACTAGCATTCTTCTGCTGGTTTTGCATAATCAAGCAGCACCTTTCATCCTACAATATATTTAAAATGTCTTTTAGACAAAGCCCAATCTGATGAGGCTGACTCTGCAGCAGCAGGGAGCGTGCATGGTACATTGGGCTTTAGAGTAATGGTTTAGATCTCTCTACAGCATGTAGCACACATAAGCTTTGAAGCATAAAAATCATAAATGATTAACCTACTTGATTTCACATAAATGATAGAAATATGCTCCTCATGGTTTATTTTATTGTCTAAAAACAAAGGCATTCTGTGATCATGTGATGGTGTCTCTTTATGGTCTTTAGTGATTCTAGTCCATTTTGTTTTAACTGCCAATTTTTCACTGTATTAATTGCTAATTATTATATATTTGTATACATGACACTTCAATTATCATCATGTGAGCATAACTGTTTGGACTGAATATTGTCTCATCTCCATGAACTATTTCCACTACAAGCTAGGAAGCCTTAAAGAAATTGCATCCAAACATTTTTCTTTCTTATTTTTATTAAAAAGATTTTTCAAATAAGAAATAATCTTACTAAAACATCCAGCTTTCAAGAGAACACAAAGAGTCTTTGTAAGGAAAACTAATCCAGCATTTGTTAACTTTTTAATAAGCAAAATTTCAACTCAAAATTTGAGGGAAGATCTGATACTCTGAAAAGAAAAAAGTTAATGCCCATCAATATAGACATTTCCAATGCCAATTAAAAAACCAAACAACAATTCCCAAGAGCTTCTCTGAGATCTACAGGTATCTTAAAAATAAAACAGTGTACAATTTTATATTTACCTATCATAAAATTGGGTTCATTACCTCATCTCCTTGCCAAGTGAGAAAAGCAGGTGGAACTTGCTTAAAGAGAGCTGAGCCAACCAGGAGACTCTGGAGACAACCCAAAAACATATCCCCAGTGTCACATACACATGAGCCCATCCAGAGAACTAAACATGTTCAGTCATGCATTGATGTACCTGAGCCTCATCTGGAGGCATGATCTAAAGTTTGTATTTCTCCTGCAAACTAAGAGGCAAAGATAAATTCCCCCACTTTGTTTGAAACACTGTTTTCTTGACCTCTGGTATATAGAAAGATTTATATAAATAGAATTTCTCTTTCTGCTTGCTTCCTTGTCCTGGAGAAATATGTATAAATAAGAGATCAAAGATCCTGTACAAACATTAAATATAAAGCTGACAGGCTGCAAAAGCAGAGCTTCTTCCTCTGTATCTCAGAGAAGAGTGACTCAGGAAACCCCTGGGACTTTGCAGAGCTGCTTCCTCTCCTAGACTATACCCTGCAAGGGAGGTCTTTTTTAATTTCATCTTCATTTCAGTGGTGCCTTTGAAAATGTAAATAAGTCAGAATGATTAGGTGGTAAATGGTGTATATTAGATGCAGCAAGATATTTTTGGAGTACCTTGGATACTTTAGAATTACATGGTGTCATCTGTGCCCTGATCTTCTTCTGGGGGCTGCTGAATTCCCAAGTGGCAGTGAAGATGGAGGACTTGCAAACTTTGGCTTTGTCCAGCCCCTCCAAAGCTTCTAAAAAACTATTTTTTTTTGTTTTTCAGATAAGATCCTATCAGACAACATGGCATTTCCTGCTTTATCCTTACTTTTTTTTGTTTGAATGTCTCATCAGTTACATCCCATCATCCCAGCCCACTCTGCAGATTCCACCAAGCAAATAAGGTCCAGCAGGAAGATATTGATGGCTTTATCAGTATGAAATACTCACAATGCATCACCTGTATGCTTAGGAGTGTAATGCTGACAATAAATATGATAATAGTTGTCACACATCAGTGAGAGAAATGTTGTGCTTCCAAAGCACTGAATAAATTGCATTTTCCTTTATTTATTCAGTGCAATAGATGGCACTAAGATGGTAGAACCAACTAACCATTTTGACATGTTTACAAGGCTTTTAAATCATGGAATGGATTATTGTAGTGCTGAAAGTGTTTGGCAAATGCATTTTATGCACAGCACATTCTGCTTGAAGAGGCAGGTTTTTAATTTACATTTGTTAGAAACTCCCATGACAAGGAAGGATTGTGTGTCAAAGAGACCTTTAGTAATAAACACAGTAACCTGCATTGCTGCATCTGATCTGCTTCACATGCAACCACACAACTTAGCAGAGAGGACGCATGAGAGTCAGAAGAAACATGCAGGTGCCCATGAATCACCTTACTGGCTGTAGGCTGTTATAAACTCAATCCACAATAAAGTCCAAGCATGGTCAAGCTCTTTCTCTTGAGTGGGTTCACAAAAACACCCAATGGTGAGTTTGTATCCATAGATCCCAGCTAATGAACCTCCTTTAGTGGTCCTTCCCCACCTCCAAAATCTGGGTTTAATAGAACAAATTTATACCCATTTGACCCTGATGTAACAAAGTGCTAAATATTTCCTGCAACAAGTTCCAGACTTATTTTATTTCCCACTGAGTCTCAGGTATAACCAATATGAATTTAGGGCTTCATGACTGAGAAATGATAGGAAACATCCTGGTGGACCAGGCCCCTCTTACATAGGGCACACACTTCATCTCACCAAACATGAATACTCTGAAAGTGAAGTTTTGCTAAGTTCATCCACGGTCCTTGCAAGGAAAGGAAACAGGTTTGTGTAGGAGGGGAATCAATGCTCTGATGAGCAGACTCTAAAGAAAAGAGTTTTCTTTAACCATTTCTTTTATCCCTTCCATTTCTGGATCCAATAAACCAGATCTTCAGCAGCTGTAAGCCAAACCCATTTCAGCTGATTTAGAGCAGTTGATGGTCTGGTCAAAACTTCTAAATCAGCATTTTTAAGGCTTCAATTAACCTTGTCTGCCCCAAATATGGTGTTCAAAGATAGCAGCAGTTAACATAAATGTGAATTGTTTAAGGAATTAAGAAGCAGAAATCAAACCTGGTAAGAAATAAAGGGTACATTGTAAGCTGTTTGAAGCCTTGGTTTTCATTTAGATTGTAGTTACAGGCTAAATAACCATGGCATTCTGCCAATAGAAGAGCTGCAGCTTTACGAAAATGTGTTGGTTTTATATGGAACAAAAACTCAAAAATGTCAGAGCACCTTGTAACAGGGGGAGATAATAAGATAAAAACGCAATGGAATAAAGAACTGAAATCCTATAAAATTCATTATAAAATGAACCAAGAGAAATTGAATACTAGAGATAGGTCAAAAAATTTGAAAAATAGCTAGTTCTTTGTTCTCTTCACCAGAAATTAATAGCATGCACATATTTAATGTTCTCCAAGTTTAAACATGGTACTGTTCCCATTGAATTAGGCATATATACATTATTAACGTACATCAAACTACATTAAAGTAACATGAATGGTTTGATTTAAAATCCACAAATGCCTGGCAGTAATGTAGCCTCACATCAGGAAAAGAAGTGATCAGAAACCTTGCCACAAGTTTCTAGTTCTGCTGAGTAGCATTACAGCCATCATATGATTTCAGGGCACATTAAAATGAATTTCTCCTCTAAATATCTGTTGGATTTTGTGTGTTTGCTCACCCTTGGGCTTTAAGGAAAAGAGAAACAGCACCATGAGAAGTACTTGGGGCAATCTTAGAAACCACAGGCCATTGGCAGGACAAACAGCCCCAAGCAGTGCCAGTGGCTGCTGAAGATCTTTCTTCCCCCAACTCTTGATGCAGCTGAGCAGTGCACATATAGAATCTCAGTGCTCTGTGCAGTCTGTGTGCTCTGCTGCCTGTGCACAGTCGGCCCTTATGCTAAATGGTCTCAAGAGAGCATTATTTGTGTGTGCATTGTGTATCCATTCACATTCGAGCTTTTCTGGGCTACATGAAGGCACATGGAGCAATTTTCTTCTCCCACCCCTTTTCTCCATGCATGCCCCATATTAGCACCACTTGCTGCGCACACCCTTTCACAGCAGAAAAGACTGCCCTCTTCATGGCTGTACCCTGTCCAAGAGCTATTTTATAAATCATTCTGTGGTACCCTTTTGTTGCTGTGGAGCACACATACACGTACCCACACTCTCTTCCTGGAGCTCTCCCCAATTTGCTTGGCTGCATTTGGTACAGTCAGACACTGTTTAGTGCTGCCCGACTTGCCAGGCTGCAGACTGTGAGTTACTATCTTTCTTTAGCCCATTCAGGACTGATCATAAGCAGAAAAACTTCCTTCCATTACGAGAAAAATTTACAGGAGTGTTCTGATAAGGACAGTTCCTTCCATTACAAGAAAAATTTACAGGAGTGTTCTGATAAGGAGGGCTTCTTTTCATCTCTAATGCAGTGTGCAACAGTGAGGTTCAAGAAACACTGCAGAAAAATCTTCTAAAACCAGAGATGTCATAAAAAACAGAATTACTTTAATCTGATTTCTATAAGAATGGAGGCTTATTTAATTATGCTATCTGCATGTGCATGAATTTGTCTTTTCCCCACATTGACTCCCCTATCAGACTCAAAATTTAAGCAAATTTGCCTGAGGGGTAGGGAATTCAAGAATGTGCTTCCATAGGTATGATGAGAAAAGGTAGACATAAAGAAAGATCCCTTTCATGTATTCACTGAAGAAATGACAGAAATAATAGTTAAATTCTTACTAAACTGTCGAGAATACCAAAGTGAAAATAGCTTTTGGTATTTTCCTACAACAAAGGGTTTTTGTCTAGGTGATTATCTGAAAAACAGCAAAGAATTCATCATAAAGCTGCAGGAAACCATGCTTTATCACTTCTTCTCAAGAAACTGCTTATTGTCTACTCAGAGAAATGGCAGAAATAAAGGATTCCAGCAAAATAATACATTCCTTATACTAATTTAGAATATTGCACAAGGGAATAATTTTGCAAGTTTCCATCTACTCAAACAATAGCACAGTTGGGAAACACAAAAAGCCACAAGCTGCTATTCACAAACTGCTCTTTAACTTTAGTGTTGGCTTGCAGTATCCTGATGTAAAGCTTACCATAGCCCCCGTTGGTGCAAACCAGCACAGCTTCAAGAAGATTGATATAACTCCACTTGACAGTATTAAGCAAGGCCTTTAGTCTGAGATATTTCACAAGAAATCCATGAAACAGCATGAGCAGAAGATCCCTGACCTGCTGGAACTCAGTATTAATGACTTCTTTTCCTTTAAAAATCATGATTGAAAAACTAAGAACACCCACCCTAAAAATGAAAACAGGAGGAAAAAAAAAAGGAAACAAATAAGAGAACCCCACATTGCTGCAGAAGTATCTAGAAAATATTTTGCATTATGCTTCTCCTAGTATCTTCCCCTAAGGACAAAGGTAATGATTGTCCTAAACCTTAGTTTCTCCTCAACAGCTTCTTGCAGCAACTGAGAATCAACTCCTTATGTGCATTTTCTTCAAGTTTTAATTCAACACAGATGCCTGGTTTTCCATTGTTTTTAAATCTTCTTCTACCCCCTTTGACACATTTTTCTTTTCTCTGCTTTCTATATCTTGAAGAATTCATTGCTTTTTGTAAGGGTCATTAAACTTTCCCTCCAGCTGCCTACCCAGGCTGATGAGATGGCAGTAACCTCCTGAGGGAGTCTGGATGTGCCTGGTGCTGCCTCAGGAAGGAAGTTGGGGAAGATGTCTTGAGTTTCCTTCCCACTTTACATTTCTGTCATTTCCACCATCTTTCCTTCTTGGTGCTGATTTTTTTTTATTTGGCCATAGATTACAAGATGCCAAATTCAACAAAACTCTTCAGTATATGTCCATGTTCACCCTGTCTAGGTTCACCCTGTCTAGAAAAGTTGTCAGGAATTAACTTGATTCCCTCTGGAACGACTTCTTAAGGATCTCAATAAAGGCTTTTGTCTGAGTTCCGCCTTTTCCTCCTATTCCTTCAGAGTGTCTCTCATCCCAGTATCAGTTTGCATGTCAGACGTTCTGGACGATCTTGTTACCAGTCACTCTCCAGCTCCTCCTTTTCCTCAGATCTGCTCTCTTCTTTGTTTACATTGCAGGATTGTTTATTGATTCCCTGAACAGCTCCAGCTGTGTTGCACATGTCTAGATCCAGCTGATCCCACACTCAGAGCTTGCAGATTGGTGATTAATGCAGCTGTAGCTGATACACCTGTACCAAGCTGTCCTTCTAGCTGTGTTGCTCTTCCATTGCTCCTAAAAACAGGTTTGGTTATTGGTGTCCAAGAGGAAAAGGGAACTTCAACCCAAATGTAAGCAAAGAGTTGGAAGGCCAGGAAAGGGGCAGTAAAAGACTGAGGACCAAAAACTGAGTACAGGTTTCCCCCTCAGGGATGCAGTGAAATAGGGAGCAGCTCCATAGTTACCTCGCTCTGTCTATAGCAATGGATGGAAATGGTTCAAATACACATAAGGACCAAATCAGCAATTTAACAACTAGATGACTTTTCTGTGAAACATATATACCAAGAAAACAGGTAGGTTCTTTTGAGGAAGGTCTTGAAAGAAATTTTCTGGTTTGGGTTTTTTGGTTTTTTTCTTTCCAAAAAAATTTAACATGCTAGCAATCCATATAATATTCCTGTCCTGAGATATTACACTATAAGCATGTCACTTAAGTTTTTGTGGTTCATTTTGAGACACATGGAAATAAGATTTATATTTCAAAAGGTAGGGAGGGAAAGGACACTATTGATCCTCATTATAATAATCAGGCTTGTGCTTGCAGATTTAATCTGTTTGTGCTAGGCAACAAAGATTTACTGTAGACAAGCCCATGTCTCTGGCATAAGTACAAGGACATTAGACTGGCTCTAGAAAAGACTGAAATCTAGAAATAATTTTCAGAATTTGTGGGTTGATTTTACTGCACCTGCGGGTTTAAGTTAAATTGTCATAATTAGATTTTTGTATTGTGTGGTTTCTTTGTTTTTCTTTAATATGAGAACAGTTAGTGATCTTTATTGCCAGCAAAATTGGACTCCTAATAGCAAAATATCAGGAAGATGATAACATGTTATACTAAGTGACTGATTTACCCTTCTTCATGCAGGCCAATTCATTGTAATTAAAAGTTGCCACTTCAGCACATGGGTCAAAGACTAGGGCTTGTATAATCATTTTCTAAAGAAACACTGAAGAGATAGAAGAATGAGGTCTCTGCTCCCACCATCATTTGTTCTGCTTTGCATAGTTAGCAAAGCTAGCAAAGCTTGTTGCTGAAATGCCTAATTTGCACACATACAAGGAAATTAATTTTGATCTCTGTTACAGGCTTGTTATTCCAACCCAGAGCGAATAAAAGCTGCTCTATATAACAAGCAGTTGAACTGAGTCCTGAGTCCTGCAAGAGCTTCTTCATGTGCATTTAAATTCAGTTGACCTATTCACATTAAAGAGGATACTACAGACCAGGTCATATAGAATTGGCTTCACAACTGGTAGAAAAGTCGTAAGTATTCTGCTTGGGATCAGTCATTATCTCTCTGCAGGGTAACTACCTTACCCTGGGTATTCCAAAATCTAGGGCTTGTTGTGGTGAACTCTTTGCTCATAGTATGCTGCTGCTAAGCTGGAAATGTGTCTCTTTTACCCTAATGTACATTTGTACTTGTCCTCCTCATACACATTTTCTTGCTTTGAGGTTGTCTTCAGCACTTCTTAGCTTTGCCCAAGGAGCGGTTTAGTGCCAAATTCTGAGAACCAAAATACACTAAACACCAGACAACCAGGTGGGCAGGTGCAGCACTTTCTCTTCTGGAAATAACAATGGTACATGGATTAACTGTGAGACATAATTGATTTTAAGTCAATGGGCAGCTGAACCAAATAAGGCTGCCAAGTTCTTATTTTCCACTTAACGCTGAGGAGGATAAAAGGGAGAACAGTGACCTAAGCTAATTATATAGGTGGGTTCAAAAATTTGCAGGGCTCAGAGAACATATGAAATATGCAAAGTCTACCTGGAACAGGCAAGCAAAGAAGACAGCATGAATCAGTTTAGGCTTAATCTTCAAAATCATCACCTCAGTGTGCTGCAGCAGCCAAAAAATACCAAGCAAATTTTGGACATCATGAAGCAAGTTATTGAGAAAAAGACAAAGGGAGTAATTTTAATGCTACAGAGACCCATGGTGAATGCTCACCAAATGCGAGGTGACACAACTGATGTAGTCCCGCGTCTCCAGAAAGATGTGATGAAGTTAGGGAAAAGGAAACAGGCAAGTAAATGGTCAAGGGGGAGGAGAAAAAGTCTGGACCTCAGAATTTATGCAGAGGAAAGCTGAGGGGGACATAATCAAGGATTTCAGTCATGAAGGGGGTGGGTAAGCAAAGTGCAGACCCCATTCACTGATACTGCAGAATGAGGGCAAGGGGACATTCAGTGAAAATAACAGGAATCAGTACCACAGAGATGAAAGACAGTGTGGACATCTTTGCATTGTGGCAGGGAACTCATCAAACATGCTACAAAGGAGGTTGTGGACACAGACATGTCAGCAGGGTCAGAGAGAGATTACAGGAATTTCTGGACTACAGACAGGTCCATGAGCGGACACAAAAATTTCTAGGCAAGGACATACTTCCTAATCTCCCTAACAGATTAAATCTGGAGGAGGAGAAATGGGGAAGAATGCAGAATGTGATAGGCTCCAGTGCTCACCCTAACAGAATCTTCAAGTGCTGGGGAAACAGCCTCAAGTGAGATAAACTGCAGCTCAGATCTATTTCTTATGTACTTAAAAATCAATTAAAAAGGCACAAGAATAGTCTGTGGTGTTGATTTGATCCTGCTAGAGAGTGTTAACAGCCAAACTCAGTCCGAGTCAGAGCTGGAAATACAAAGGAAAACAAAATATTCTTTTTATTCCCAAAAAAAAAAAAAAAAAAAAAAAAAACAAAACAAAAAAAAACACCAACAAACAAAAAAAATAGAAATTAAAAATGCTGCAGCTGGGATTGAGAATTACTGTATCAGCCACAAAAGGGGTAGGACATATAAAGCCTGTATAAAGGACAATATTTCCAGAAGACACAGTGCTACCATATAAAGCACTGGTGAGACCTACATACAGCTTTCTTCAATCTTAGTCAAAAAAAAGCAACTCTCCAGGGAACGGAGAGTCTAAATTAGGAGGTGAAAGTAAAAAAGTGTGTGCTGGTCAGCCCAGCCAAAGAAAGCCTGAGAGGAAAGACAATTTGTTCTCTGTAAACGTATTAGTGAGGTAAATGTCAGAGGAGGAAGATGAGGTAATTAAGCTAAAGGAAAATGTTGTCACAAGAATTAATGAGCAGAGACTAACCAGAAATGTCCTCGGGGTGGACTTGCTAATTTTCAGACGATTTCAATTCTGGAAGAGCTTTCTGTTGGAGCAGGAGGAGGAAAACAAGTAGTTTTGAGCTGCTCCTTGCTCAGCCTGCAAAAGGAATACCACCTTAATAGCAAAGGACCACACTTGATGACTCAAGACATCACTTACTTTACCATGTCCCTTGCTCTCAATGTCCCTTAGTCATTGAGCACAGACATCAAATAAGAGTGGGAGTCCTGTGGGATTTCTCGTGTCAGGGACCTTGGGGAAGGGGAGGAGCAGCTGCCCATTACTTTTCATGGTCCCACCGTCAGGCCAGCAGTACCTCACGATCAGCAGTGTCAAATGGGACATGTGTGAGGCTTTGAAAGGCTCTCCTGTTGCACCCTAAAATGGGTCTCATTAGCAGGGCACTGCAGCACGTGGTGTGGATGTCAAAGGCACTGGACATTGCATTGTTCACCTTCTCTGGACCCAAGGTCACAATTATGTTTATTGAAGACCTGCATTGTATTTTCCTCTGACCACTTGACTGTTGTCCTTTCTACTATCTGGAGAGGTTCTTCACTCAAAGCCTGATTTCTGTTCTGTGTTTCTGCTTTTCTTCTTTCTTTATTCTCTTTTGCTTGGACCACTTCCTCCCCCTCCCCTTTTTTTCTCTACTGCTTCTACATCCAGAGGTAAGCAGAGCTGCAGTAAAGCAACTTAACACTGCATCCAGCTTTAGTCACAACTTTCCTAAGCCTTTACATGTCAAGAAACAGAGGGAGAGAAACAGGTGGAGAATCTGCTGGGCATGTTCTTCAAGCTTGCATGGCTAAAAAAAGAAAGCACAATGTGTTGAATATTTTCTTTATTTTTAAATTAGGGTAATTAAGAGTTCACTGCTTTCTCCTGTGTTACCTGGAATGCTGAATAAAACCACCAGGGTTTCAAGCTTTTCCCAATAAAGCTGATTCCTAGCTATTTTAAACACTCCCCAGGCAGCAGTTTAACATTGTGTCTCCACCCATGAAGTTTTCATATTTCCAAGTCACAGATCACAGTCCTGTGATTACTGCTATTTAAATATAGTCGAATGCAGAACATTTAAAATCTACAGGACCATGATCAACTAAACCCACATAACAGTTCTTTGAATAACAGAGAACTAAGGAATAATGGAAAGGCCACAAATATATAACTAGGCTAATATTAGGAGCTTAAGAAATCTGTTTAGTATTACAGCCAAAAGCCTAGAAAACCAAGCTTTCACTGTTGATGTGTCAGCCTTTCCAATATTCCTGCAACCTGTACTCTTACAGTGCCAAGAATGACATCTGTACAAGTGTGCCCAAGGTGTCACTTGAAACAGAAGATGTGGAGAAGATATTTCAGCTGACTGGAGAGTGGTCCCCCTGCAGTCTTATCTGCTCTGCCGCTCCAGGGCAGGAAATGAATGGCCCTAAGAGTGATGTAATGTATCTATCACTGATGCAGCTTATCAAAATAAATGGAGGGCTGAAACTTTGCATCTGGGTGCATGTGGTCAGAAAAAAAAATGAAGGAGATATTGATGTGCAGACATTGCCAGTCCCCCCAGCCCCTAATAAAAAGTGGTATTAGCATAGGTGTTATCTGATGTATGGATCTAAAAAAAGAAAAACCTTTTACAGTCAGTAAGTAAAGCAGATAATGGAAAATTACCAACGGGGTAGAAAGCCAATTTCTTTTGCCTGACTTCACAGAGGAACAGATCTGTGATGCAGCTGTTTTCAGCTCTCTGTCAAATTGCAAACCTGAAGTTGTCATACCTTTAACAATAAAGAGAATAACAGCCTTTTAAACTCTACTTAAAGTGTCAAGGCCTCACTCCCCACAACCACCCCACCTTTAAATCAACAGTAAAGGGTTCACTGATTTCCAGGGTAATAGGAATTTGCTCTTATTTGAATGTGACATTAACATGGATATACTGTTCTCAGGAGGACTGACTGCTATGGGCCAGAGCTGGACATTGATTTCACACCAAATTCCCTATTGATCGGGCATGGTAGGAAGTCTATTCATTGAATTGATAGCAGGATATAGCTATACAGTATTTGTTTTCCTTTTAATATACAGCTACAACAGCAAGCCATGCATGAATTTAATAAAAGAAGATAATAATCTATCCATTCTATGACCAATAGACTGAACCTGGGTGGTTATCAGACCTGCTGCTATAAATCATGTCACATAAGAGACCCATTTTAGCTTTACCAATCAAAAGAATTCCTCTGTTTTAAATATACAGAACCTCTGTTTCTCACTCACATTCAGTAAATTGATAATTGTATTCAGTTATGGTTTATCAATGTAAAACCATCAGCAGAAGAGAATCAAACTTATTGTGCTGTTAGAAAACAAGCATTTGAAGGCAACTAAGAAGCTCTAAACAGTGAATTAAAGTGTCTGTAATATCAGTTGCAATTATCCCTAGTTGTTCAACGTGCTCTTTCAGTGCTGCTTCCTACTCAGGATTGGAGGTTTTGCTAAGGTCACCCCATGAAGCAATGAAAGGAGATGCTTTGAATATGTTAATGCCTTCTGCTGGAAGAGAGAAAATGGGCTGATGTGAAAGTCATTGACAACCATTAGGGAAACAGAGTGGGTGGTGCAACTGTAAGCAGAGTGCTGTGTCTGCAGCTCAGTCTGGGAATAGATCCTTAACAATCATTTTCTGCTAGACACTTGATGGTAGATGACACAAGTGAGGCAAAAGGAATTACATGCATAATGCTTTTCAAGTAGAAAATATCTGTACTTCTAAGACATAGGCTGAAAGCTACTTTCTTAGGCACAGAACTGTGTTAAATTCAGCTCTTACTCTTCATTCAGAGAGCATCACTAAAGCCAAGAAAGGGACTCTGAGTGCAGACTACCATAAATAAGATCAAAAGCTGGGCTGGCACGTGTGGAGATTAGTGTCTCGCAGACACCAATCTCATTTCATGGCACAAAGGGATGGCATGGCTGTTCTTACTACCATGATTAAATCAGTGCTTTGGTAAATTATATAATCTCTTCTTTCTTCTTTACCAGCTCATGTGGAGAGAATGAAGGGGTTGCTCTCTATCATACCTGACCTAGCAAATGGGACATGGTTTTGTGCAATGAGCCTCTCAGAACAGTGCAGAATGATATCAGATGGTTGCTAAAAGACCTGAGGAGCCTAAGGGCTGCCTGCTTTTATCCCAGGGCATGACACTCCAGCACCTCCACAGTAACAAAAGCAGCACAGAAGCCTGATTAAGGTAACAGGCTCTGCTGAGCTATCTAAAGTGACAGGTGAACAAGGTGAAGGAAAATAAATCTTCTACTTTTCTCTTAATCATGGCATTATAGCAATCCTTCATGATCATTTGAGTGATTTAAAATCAAGCAATAGAGTAAGAAACAAAAATGTTTGGGAAGGAATTTCACACTCACTCATAGATTCACTTATCTATGTTTAGCTGATGAGAAAAAAACAGGCTGCTGTTGGTTGCCTGCAGTTCATTCCCCAAACAGCAAAAAAGCATAGAAGATGCTAACAACATAAAAATAAGTAATGACATCAGAAGTGCTGCAGGATGGAGGGCACAGAAACAGCAGCAAACTTGCCAATCTTAGCACTATTTATCCTTACCTGGGATAACTCCATGAATAGGAGAGATTTTTGGAAAAGGTGAGGTAGGGCTCTGGGCTTTATTCCATGCTTAATGAGAGATCTAGAAGATTTGTTAAGACACCTTTGGAAAATATGCAATTTAAGGAATCTGAAGGCAGACTCTGAAAGTCCCACCACTGATCCAGAGATGATTGGGTAGGGCAGAGCAGAGATCAGCACTATCATGGGTGCTGGAAGCACCATTCAGAGCTTCATGGGGATCAGGGAACAGTGAGGAAAAGTCCTCTAAATGAAACTCAAGACAGAGAAAACCTTGGAAATGGGGGGGGAAAAGCATTTGTTTTCATTGTACAGAACACAAACACAGTTGCTCGTACAGATACAAATGTTTGCTTGAGGCCAACATGTGGCAGCAGCATCTCCTGTTACCTAAGACACAATCAAAAGACAGTTTAAACCTAGCTGTGTCCTAACCTACACTGGAGCTTTCATCTGCCCATCTATATGAACTTTTTCACCCAAGATTCACAGTACTTGAAACTGGAAGGGACCATTACATGGCCTGACCACCCCTACCCCTACATTTTATCCAGTTACTAAACCAAACACCTAGTAATTGTCTAAGAAATAACTTAGCTAAAACACCAATGCTCAAAGGATCTTTTACCCTGGACTGAAAATCTTGGGGAATGGAGGATGTCTGTCCCAGGAACATATTCTAACATTTAATCTTACTGATAGTTAAAAAAACTACATTTAATCTAAATTCATCTCTCTTCAGTTTCCAGCAATTGATTCTTCTCTTTTTCATAGGATTTTCTACAATTGGTTGAAGAGCTCTTCAGTACCTTCATTTTCTCCTTGTGAAGGTACTTACACACTGCAGTGAAGTCACTTCTCCCACCTGGTAAGATTCAGCTCGTGAAGATCTCTTATTACAAATATGACTGGAAAGATGATCTGTGTTCTCTTAGATCTTCCCAAGTCAGGGATATTCTTTTTTCCCCACTAAAAAATTAAATGGAATTACTGTAACCTGCAATTCTAAAAGCAATATTTTTTCCTATTTACTCCCAAATTATAGGTGATAAATTTGATGTTTGATAGCATTAAACATACCAGCAATATCTAAATACATAAAAGCTTTCGTTTATCATACCTTCCCTTTGATGACTGTCATTCAAGATGAGCTTTCTGAGCACTAAATTGAAACCATTTTTTAGCTGTGCAAATAAACATAGCACTCTTCATTTGCTGAATAAAGAGACTGAGGCACAATGTGATAATGCAACAGTGGCAGGAATTTAATAGCAAAACTGCTGTACATGGGGCTTCCTGCAACAAAAGTTCAAATCCCATCCCTGTTACTCCTTCTCCCATCACATTTTGTATCCTAACCTGTACTGTCTTTTCACTATTTATGTTTTCCCATAGAATAATTGTAAATTTTTTTTATAGTTCGAGATTATTTCTAAGGAAAAAAAAAGAAAAAAGTTTAAGACTAATACAAAAATCTGGAATTTAGTTATGTGCCTTCTATGAACATCATTGGGAATGAATGCAAGGAGATGATTGAAATATCCTGCATTTCCATTTTTCAGTGGTTTGGGGTTTTTTTCCCCAAGACTATGATTTTTCCTGAAAAGTACCTCTTTCCATATCTAAAAGGAAGTAGGAGTGCAGAATATTATGTCATTTCACCAGCTCACAAAATAGTTTGGAAAATTCCCAACAATACATTTTCTGAATTTTCAGAACTCTTGAAAATTCATTCTGCCTCTCAAAATCCCACAGGGAAGCATAAAATCAAATTAGAGAAGCAAAACTCTGTTCTGAATATGGAAATAGACCAACAGGTAAATTATTTTGGTTTCCAACAACTGAAAACTCCTAATCATTGTTGTCAAATTAAAATACTAGAGCTTTAGAATGACTAAATCCCAAATGACTTCATCACTGACCTTTAAACTACAATGTAGAATAGGAAATAATACTGCACAATAGGAACTGATAAATATCAAAATGTCTCTTTAAAGAAAGAGACATTTTTGCTGTTGATAATTGAGGTGACTTATTATGTGATCTAAACGCAAAGCCGTTAGTGCCTAAAAGCTTTTCTTATTCACTTGGCAAAATAATCCTGAATAATAAACAAGTCATAATATTTTCATTGCTGTGACATTTCAACTGGGGGGAAAAAAAGTAAAATATAAAGTGTATTAATAGCCATATTTTACATGTAGTGAAAAAATCAGCCAGATTTAGGCAGAAGAAAAGCCCTTAAACCCAGATCCATACCTAAATGTATCAAGGGATTTCTTCTTCATTTTTTTTTTCCAAACCATCTTAAAAGTAAAACAAAATGACCATATATGTAATATCATAAAAAACTTCATTTGCCCCAGTACTCATCTACAGAAGATACCCCAACTAGAAACCACAGTAGCCAGTGATATCATAGACAGAAGAAAGATTTCTAGAAAGAAGATACACAAGATTGTCCAAAGGCAGGGAACAGGAGATGAGAAACAGTGGTACCATAGAAAACACGAGATCAGATCCGTGAGATGCTGGGGTCTGGAGCTATTTTCAGGGTATGATGGAGAGTGAGCTTGGGACAATGCTTTTTACTATTGGATATTTGGGTTCCCTCTCCACTACAAGCCAGGATAAACTTTCATGAGTCATTAAAACCCACAGGAATTACATGACTGAATCTTGAACACTGCTTTTCACTGCTAGACTTCTTTGATCCACTGCTACCTGGCTATGATTAAACCAGGAGGACACAGTCCTGGATCCATGCTGTTGTTGCCTTCAGTTGGTGCATAGCCTAACCCAGAAAATCAGAATTTTCCTAGTTCTTTGGAGCCTAAAAAAAGCAGATTGATATTTGCTTCCCTGCCCATGTTAGGGGTGCTGGAACTAGATAATCTTTAAGGTCCCTATCAACCCAAACAATTCTATGATTCTGTGATTTAAAGCCTACTATATTTGATAGAAGTTTTGCAGCTGGGTGCTTATATCATCCTTGACACTTACATATCTTTATATTTCTAAATGTATTTTAAAAACCTGGTCCAATAAAAAAAAGCAGGCATTTAAATGATGCCTCAAAATGAGTGTGCAGAGGAATCTGTAAATCCCAGAGTACATTTGTTATACAATGTTTTCCAGGTCCTGGGTCATAATAGCTAACACAAGGACATCTGCTGCTGCCTGACAAGGGTCTTCTGTCCTAAAAACTCTCCCTCTCTGAAGTGATGGAGCTTCAGACATTAGCTGTGCTTCTGGCAGTTTGTCAACTACTTCTCAAGGCAAAGTGAAGTTCTGTGGCAAAGGGCAGTGAAGAACTGCCCTGTACCATTATAGAGAGAGCTCTGTCTCTCCACTTAAAAATCAGAAACCTTTCCCCAGCTCCAGTGACTTGTAGCTCTGGTACACTCGCAGAGTAGAGCTCATTTCAGCAGGAGTGATTAAAGAGCTGATATAAAACAGAATCATGGGATCCCTTAAAATAAGAGTAATATATGTTTCCTACTGTGTAGCTATTTTCCTTATAGGAAGTATCATTTTATCAAAATAATTTTCAGATAATACCAACCACTGGCCACATTTCATAGCTCATGGTATATGAACTGAACCTGATTATTCCAGAAGCTCAGAGTTGCACATTATTCATCTTCTATTTCTTGTGTGTTGGTCCATTTTGATGATTAATGCATCTCATTCCTCAAAATTTTCTGTATTTTAAAAAACCTTACATTACAGCCCCCTGCTTTCTCCCTGAGAACTTAGTACATTATTATTGCAGGGATGGATAACATAACTTTTAAATGTCACTGAAGAGGTTGTTCAGGTTTTGCATCATAAGACCTACAGGATTATAGTTGGACGTAACAAAATCTCATTTCAGTTTTCAGAGATGCTGACTGCAGCCAATGCAAGTAAGTGAGCGGGGTGTTCAACTCGTGTGGAAAATTGCCAGAGAGTAGAAGTGCTTAAAAACTTCTGTAAAAGTTATGTGTCTCAACAGCCAGAGTTTCTGAACATCTTCCATTCTATAAATATCGCATGTGAAAACAGGAACATCAATTTTCCAAGTGGCCACCACACCACTTGTTCTGTATCCAGCTCTGTTCCTCAGCAAAAGTGTCTTGGTCAGACTACACTAATTTAACTGCTAATGAGAGTAGCTGTCAGTGGATCAGTGTGTGCCAAAAGTGCAGAAGAAATGGAGAAAATAAATGAAAAATACTTGAAGAAGGAACTTGTCAAACAGTATCTTTTATAGAGCACCTCCTTTTAATTATTCTACAGAAAGCAATCAGGTTTGGACTCATCTTTTGTACTCAACCTATATTAAGTCTTCCATTTTCCTCACTGACTTAAAGCAATGTTCTTTATTCTTCCCACTTCAAATGAAATATCCACATCATTTGTTAATGCAGGTTGTTGGTTGTCAAAGCTTGTAAGGGTCCTTCAGTTTTGGGTAACTCACAGAGCCTTAGGCTTCAATCCATGAGATGTAATAGGGCAAACTGTAATATACAAGCCATGAACAGACTCATCTATGGAAAAAAGGTTTCACTTTCAAACACTTATATAGCTCAGGGTAAATTCAACTAAAATCCCGTCTGACATAGCTTGAAAGTAATTCTTATTCATTGGAAATTAGATGGTAGCAGGGAAAAAAATCCACCTTATTTTATATAAATATAAGAATTTCCTCTAAAGTGGTTTTCATTTTTGTCCTGGGGGAAAGGAGTGAAAGGAGTTACAGAGGAATCTTATTCCATGTTTAGTTTTTTGTGTGCTCATGTTCCTATTTTTTTCCTTGTAATTTAGGGAGGAGAAAAAATGTTCCGTAGTAAGACTTTAACTTCACCCCCCGATCTCAAAGGATAAACCAGGTATTCATAGTTTCCTGTTCCTGCTTCTACTTTCATGCTGCAAATCTAAGGGAAGAGATGTCATGAATGCCGAAGATCCCATACATCCTGACAAACAATTCAGCTCTAAAAGCATTTCTGTGCTATTATTTTTTGTATGTGTTTTTTACCTGTTTGTCAAAGAAAGACAAAGTTTGTTCTACACATCCATACTCATGCATAAAGCCATCTCCAAGTTCTCCTACTTAAGTTGAAAAAAAATTTCCCATGGTATTATTATTATTATTATTATTACTACTACTACTACTACTATTATATGTTCCAAGCCATCATGAAGATTTGTCTGGTTGTTCAACAAAGAAGGAAATTCCCTGAGAACCAGTTCTTCCCAAATGTCCAAGCAGTATGGTGCCACCCCATATTGCACCCAACATGCACAAAAGACATACAATACCTTACATTATAGCATATGTAGTAAGATGTGGGTTTATAAAATGAGAAAAAAAGTCTAAGCTTGGGTAAAAGTCCTCATGGTTTTGAACTAGCTGTGCAAAATAATCCCAGTGTTTAAATACTGTTGAACTGGGGGAAGAATGAGGTTTCACGGAGCTAGTTCCAGAGTGTACTGACAGAACTAGTTTCAAAGCATACAGCCAGTAGTAAAACTGGTTGAAAGACATATTAACAATTACATTTCTAGAAAAATTATCATTTGTTGGAAACGAACCAGTTTTGTTCATGCTCACTTGACTCTAACTGAAATTCTCTGGAAAGAGAATCCTGTCAAAACTAGGATAGCCCAGTCAGTCAAGGATTAACAAAGCAATATGTACAGCAGCATCCCTGGCTTAGAAGTGTGGCTGTGTTTGGAGCAGTCAACCTCCTGAGCTTTTGCTGGAACCACTCCATTTTGTCATGTATCCTAATATTCAGAGTCCAGAGCCAGCAACCCCCTCCGCTGTCTTCTTGTGACAGCGCTGGCCTGGGCCAGCAGACATGAACGTTTGACTTCACTCCAAATTCAGAAGAGCAGAGATTCTGCCACTTCAGCTCTGTTTGAAAGACTCTTACCACCATCTAAAGACATGCCAAAAGTCAGGTTTTGATTTAGAAAATATTTTTTATCACAGAACAGCATCTCCTGGCCAGCAAACTGAGCTCGCAGTCAAGAAGTACATGGAGACATATGTCTGTGTGCTCAGAGCGTGCTCCTCAGTGGTTAGGCACATATGAATCAGTGAAAGACTGTGAATATTCCCCAAAATCAAGTGCTAGAGCAGTGAGAGAGTGGGCTACACCCTGCTGAGTTCATTCACATGAATAATCCCAGGGCTTTTTGTCAGACTGTTTGTGTCAATAAGGCAAACAAGTCTTGGCCTGTCCCAAACATTGTTCATTGCAGATTGCAACAGAGCAAATGTAATTATGTGAGTGAGAGAAAGGCAGCAGGAGCAATTCCTAAAGGCAGGACATCATTAAGATTTCACAACAAGCACATTTTCCCAAGGGATCCAGAGGAAACGAGAGCCATGGATTTCCTGAGGCCAGACTGTGTTTGGCTTCATACATCCAAGTGCATTTTTAATTGCAGCATTCACTTGAAAGGCAGAAAGTTCCTCAGGAAGTGAACAGGATTTGAAACAGGTCTTAAAATAATGTCCAGTCTCTCATCTTACACAACATGGAACATGCCCTGGTGAAGAAAAATCCCAGACTTCATGATAGTTTGGCTTTGGAGAATTACCACGTGCAATTTTCTCTGGATAATAGACAAATAAATGTCTGCATTGCAAGGGGAGGCAGTTGCTGTGTGTTTTCACGATCAGGGCATTGTCAGTGAGAAGAACCAAGTTTGTAGGACAACCTGAAACAAATCAGAAGCACTAAGAGTATAAGAAATAAAAGATGGCTGAGAAGCTTTATATATCCACCAGAAATGGGAAGAGGTACTGGTTGAACTTGGATTCAGATTCTTTAAAGGATCAAGAATCAACAAAATTCCTTGCCTTAACATTGCAGCAAACTCTTTATTACAGGTTGGAAGTGGTGCTCAAAGGTAGCTGGTCACATCTTTGAGTGAGGAAAGCCAACACATACACTCAGTCCAGATTTCTTTGGGTTTTTAATCTAGAAATTAAGATGCATTAAGAAAAAAATCACACGCCAACTGGATTTAATTAAAAGGGAGTGCTTCAGAAATTACTCCTTGAAGTAGGAAATTTCCTGCTGGAAAAATAAAAATCTTGAGAAAATTGCCCCATTATATGTCTGTCTTGGAATAACTAAAATCATTCACACATCAGAAGTAGTTTTATAAACACACACACCCATATACCATAAATATATGGAGACAAATAAGGTCCCAGGACCTACAGCGAAATTCTTATCTGATAAAAAGGGGCCATCTCTACTGGATTTAATGTGGGAGAACCCCTGTGTGTGGATTTTACCAAGCTCTGTTAGGTTGCAGTACTATTTTTGAATTGCTCCACTTCAAAATTTAATCAAATCCACTCCTTTGTGACGATAATACACCACTTCATAATAATGAAGCTTAATGAACAGAATTAAAAGTTGATTAATTGTAAGCACAGTTAAACCCAGAAATGCTTTGCTTCTTTGCCATAAAATCTGTCTACTGTTAAAAACTCGTCACTTGCTGTCCTCTCTGTCTCAGGAAAAACAGATTTATGGGCTTTTCAGTTCCTGCCTGCAATTCAAATCCACCTTTTTTTGTCCTCCTTGGCCTGTCATCCTCATGCCCTTCCACTTTCCTTCAGCTAAAGACAAAAAGCCAGACCAAGCTTCGAAAATCTTTGATACTCATCTGACATTGCCACAACCTTTTTATATGGTTTAACAGAACTGGCAGTGTAACAACACAGGAAGGTGCTGTCCCACATCAGCAGAGATCCAGGCAGAGACACTCCCTCCACCTGCTCATTAGCTGATCTTGTGAGATTATGGTGCTGCCTTACAAATGGTGAGATCTTAGTTCAATTCTCAGCACATTTCCAACCTCTAAACATCAGGAAAGTAAAAGAAGATATTTCACATCAGAGGGAGAAAGAAGACAAATAGCTGAGGGAAGTAAAATATTGAAAGGAGAGGACCGAGATTGACTTTGCCCAGGGAAAATAGTGCTGAAAAAAATAACATTGGGAGTTTCATGCAGCATTATGTGCATATTTTTTATCTGATTTTGTCTTCATCAGTGACCTTACCTGGATCATGTTTCTCTCTTAGCCTTATAAATGCCAATGCAGACAAGGTTTCCACAGAAATGTATCGAGCAGACAATTCCTTCAAAAATGCTGCTGGAAGACATCCCAATGTGCTTACACGGAGAAGAGTTAAAGACAAATATTGAGTCCTCTTGAACCCTCTGCAAATCCTCATCTGAGATATACTACTTGTTGAATACTAACTGAATTTGGTTAAATTTACATTATATTTTTAGGGTCCTAAATCACTTGGCCAATAAGGAAAGGGACTAGTTTTTCATCATACACAGAAATCAGGAACTATAGGTTCTCCTGGCTTTTTTCTAGGAAGGAAACATAATTTTAAAAGTAATTTCAGTCTCCAGGCACCTAAAGAAGTATTAGTTCTAAGGAAACCATTTTAATTTTCTGCTTATCAGATCTTCACACATATACCAAAATTCAAAAAGACCCAAAAAGTTAATCAGAACTTTGAAATATTTTAGAAGTTTAATATTGTGTATGAAAAATAATAGATTTCTGAGATAATATGCATTGCATGTATGTCTCAAAGGTCTAGAAAACAGGCAGATGATACAAAATCTTATCAAAAATATAAATGTAGTGTGTCAAGTGAAAAATAATAGTGATTAGCTTAACAGCATCTTGGGTATGTATCTTTTATAATACATGATGTATTGGGAGTGTGGTTTACTCAGGTTACAAAATTAAAAGAGCAGGAGGTCTAATCTGAATTAATATACAGGTTCACTGGGAAATATTGATAGATTTAAGCATGATTTCTTGTAATGTGCTGTTTTATAGATCTACAGTTTGGTCAATGGGGAAAATGAGCGGCATAGACTAAAATTACACAGTAGTCTTGAAAGACATTTAAAAGAAGTTTAGAAGGAAGCACAACGCACAAATTGCTTCCATGAATTCAGACCGCAGCTCATGTGGCGCATGAAATTGCTGTGATTTCCCTTACTGTGCACTTTATTTTTAAAAGTCTGAGAGGTGCCTGCCACTTTTCAAGACAGATTTGATGATATATGCTGTGCAATCCACTGCAAATTTCCCTTTGTTGCTGTTTTGTTGCTTTTATCACCAAAAAACATTACACATCTCACAACAAGGACAAGCAGACCACAGCAGTGGAAAAGCCAAATTTATCCAACAAGGATCATGCAGCTGCCATGCCAGGGCCTCTGTATGGATTTTGGGCACCTTAAATTCCGCTGGGATGAAACAAATATATAAATACTATGAAAACTGTTGCACTGCTCAATGACCCTCCACCACCAGAGGAAGCCACCCAGTGTAGGAGACCCCAGCCAAGTCACTGGTATCCCTTTCCAGAATCACAGAATCATTTAGGTTGGAAAAAATCTCTAAGATCATTGAGTCCAACCTTTGACCTTTCACTAAGTGAAACTATGGCTTCCTGAAACCTCTGTCCAAACCTCCCCTTTCCCTTGCCTCCCTAATGTCTGTAACACACATTTTGCACCTATAAGCCTTCAGAGGATTTAAGTATGCAGGTCTGAATGTTGGTTACCTTGAAGGTTGGTTACTTTGCACAGGACAGTGCTGAAACTCTTTCTATCCCAGTGATCCCATTCCTTTCACAGTTCAAATGCAGGATAATAGTACACACACACTCCTTGGTACTGAATCCCAAAAGGGCTTAAAAATCAGTGACAGGACAGCAGAAGCAGTCATTATCCCGTAAAAAGCTTTTAATCTTTTGGTAACAAAAGGACATATAGATAGCCATGAGCTCTCATTGGCCCCAGAGTGCCAGGTGACTACACCAAGTTATAGCCAATCTGCAGCTATAGAGAAATACTGCAAATTTGCTCCAGCAAAATGTCCTGCTCAACATTAGAGAGCCTGGCTGAGTGTTTCCTGGTAGCTCCTTATGCTTGTGAGTGCCACTGCTATTTTGTGAGAAAAATGAAAGCCTGTTAAGTGCACAGGTAAAACGACAAGCACCTTACTGTTCTCTAAAAGCCCTCCTGATTGCATATCATTCACTTTAAATTCTGATTAGAAGAAGGCATTGAGAATCCCAGCTGGGAATGCAAAAGGAAAAATGGACTTATCATCAGCTAAATGCACAGAGTACCAGGGTGAGCAGCACTCATTTCAGAGCAAACTACTAGGACCACCACTATCCAGATGTGAGCATATGGTCTCACATTGCATCATTTGTAACAAAGTATTGCAAAATTGTTTTAAGAAAGCCACCTCTCCTGCAAATATAAGTCCTCTGTGTAAAACGAATGTTCTTGACATAGAGCAGTAGGGACAGCTTTATTTATAACCTTGGAGACGGGAAAATAAAAGTACACAAGGGAAACTAAAAGGGGTAGTCAGTAATGAAGGGCTAAAATCAGGAGGGTATGGTGAGTCCTGTCTTCGCACAATTTTGAAAATATCTTGTTAGAGCCTAGAATTAGAGGCTAAAGCAGAGTGGAGGACGAGCTGGGGACAAAACAGACTAAGGTAGGACATGGTCATGCAAATAATCAGTGTGAATGGACTACCTGTCATTTTTCATTTTCAGAGGGTTTTCATCAACTATCTGCAGAGACAGAAGAGCAAATCTTCCATGTCTGCATGGAAAAATTTATTAGCCAATATGAGCTGGGGCAAAAAATGAAACCAAGACTGTTACTGAGAAGTGTTGGTAGCGACTGAAGTGGAGGGTAAGAAAAGTAAATACTGAATTCCTACACAAGGTCTTGAAGGTAAGAAAAAATGCAGATTGTCTTCTTAAATTTTCAGAAATTGTAACAGGACTTAAGTGTTTTATTAGTCAAGGGTAGAATAATGCTCTCCATGATGCCATTAATTGTTTAGGATATCCTGGAGCAAGTGCTTCTGCATACTCACTCGATCTCAATCTCTTTCTACGCATTATGTTCCTGCACTAACAGCCCAACTGTATTTGGTGTTCATTGTCATTTTCTGGTAGTGAGCTAATGGCATCGCTATAAAACAGCAAGCAGCTGGTGGCACAGCACAAATAAGTATTATTCAACATGAATTATGAATGGCAAGGAAGCACTAAAAAATCTTTACAGAATACACATCATATTGTGTCCCAACTCTTCTCCCATCCCCAGCTGCCAACTCTGAATGCTGCCTAAGCAAGGGAAGGGGCCAGCACAGAGCTCTGGTTTGGTTTGGATGCCTTGCCACAGGTTATTTAGTTGTGTTACTATCACACATACCTGCTTGGGGGTAGCTACAAGTATTAGGAGAGATCTGGACCTAACACTGTGGAGTCCCTGGACTATTCTGCAGCAACAAGTGAACCATTCAGGGTTGCCCTACACAAAGTGTCCTACCAGCGAAACACTGGTAGAATTTGAAGCAGTGATTTTGGGGAAGGATGAAAAGACAAATCTGAATCTGCCATCAGCATGGTACAGGCATGGGACATGACAGGCAGGTTGCAGTATAGTCACAATTCATTTCTGAGACTGTGGCTTCAGCAGAGGTTTGGTTTCTATGCTGGGATTCACTGGAAGGCACAAAGCTGTAAAAATGGTGATGTGAGGAAGGGAAGAGGACTGGCTGTTTTAGTGCTGATAACTGCCATAGGGAGGAGACAAGAAATCCTCGTCTCAATATATTGTTGAAATAAGGATGAAATAATGTCTGTGTCTACCAGTCATATTTGGGGGAAGCTAAATATATAGGACAGCATCTGTAAGGCCAATGGTGATTTTTTTGAAAGATCTTATACTTTTATTTTATGAAGAAATACAGAAATGAATTAAGATCTCAAGAAATGTATGGTTTGTTCCTGGATAATGGGCTTTTCAAGATGCCTAGAGTGTTTGTTTCTTTTTTGAAACGAAATTCTGTTTTAGAAAGATGGTGAGGATTCAGTGTAAAAGCACTGTATTGATACAGTCAGAACACAGCCCTAGTAAATACTTTAAAAAATGGAGCCTTTAAGTTACACACTGAGGCCTTCAGCCTGCAAAGGCTTCGTGTAGTTATTTGCATTTAGGCATTGCAGTTAGTCCCACTGATGTCAATGCACTTGCCTTCATGGATAAACTTATATTCCATGGGTCTCAATAGATCACAGTCTGCAAATACTGTATCACAATATCAATTATATATACAAATGGTAAAGGGATTCCCTGTTCACATATTTAGCTAGCCAACTCTGATGAGCACATATTTTACTTACTTTATTCAACCATGGTCTTACGTGAATAAAGTCTTTTACTCACACACATCTTCAAAAAAAACCCTATTTATAGTTGAAGCTGAAAAAAGGACTGTTATTTTATTTGGTAGACCATAAATGGTTTCCTAGGAGAAGTGAGGGCGGGTTGTTTTCATTTGACCAGGTATGAAATTAGGTCCTGTGAAAATTC
Organism: Corvus cornix cornix; assembly: GCF_000738735.6. Lineage (NCBI taxonomy): Eukaryota > Metazoa > Chordata > Aves > Passeriformes > Corvidae > Corvus > Corvus cornix. The sequence continues at coordinate 9,007,953 of NC_046335.1, forward strand.
TCTACAAGATCCACCATGGAGATATAGAGGAGTGGTGCTACCTTCATCTGTAGATGAAGGAGCTTTCTGAATGGAGAACAAAGTATGGGTGCCCTCCATTCCACAAGAGATATCAGTACAAGCTCAGAAACCTTCATAAAACAAAGCAGAACTTGATTGCCACATAGATAGCATGAGGTACCCACTAATTCTAGCATAGTTTTTGTCATTGTTATTGGACCACTGGGGTACCCTGAAGTCAGGGAATCTCAATACCCACACAGCCTCATTGAATATTAATGCCAGAACCCTTACAATAGTGGCTAATAATGCAGCTTTTCACTGCCGTGTGAATTACACATCAATATTAATGAAGCCTTTGTTAACATTCCGTGTTCTTTCCTTTCTGTGTCTCTGCCAGGATTTTGGACTGGTTTATGCCAACAATGCAGACTTACATGTCAACCCTGAGCAGGTCCCAGACATTTCAGAAAGGGCTTGTTTTTGCAAATGTGCATTTAAATTAGGAAGTATGCCACATCAAGGTTGCTTTAAATTGACGGCTGTTCAGTTCTTCTCCCCTGCACAGGACAGATGTCGCTTTATATGTTTGCATATCCTAAAAGTAACACACAGAGGGCTGTCTTTTATTTCAAAATGTTATTACAGCAGCCTTTGTATAAAAACTAACACAATCATTCACAATTATACATGGTTCTCCTTCTTCCCAGCATCAGACGTATCAAGAAAAGGCAGTGATTCTCTGATGGAAAGAGAGGAGTAGTTTCTGGTTGTGTAAGAGCCCATGGTACAGTTCACACCAACTTCTGCTATTCTAAACAGGAAACAGTTCCAGTTTTTAAACCTTCATATGAAATTTAAATGTAATTGCCAGAAGCATTACCTTATTAATAAGAGTAGAAAAACATCATTACTAATTATCGTGAGCTTAATTTGCATTTTCTAATCATTTACGTTATCTAATCTAACTATGCAACAGCTGCTTGCATGATTTCCAACTAAGCTCTCTTCCAAAACGAATACCCAACACCAGTAAATAATAAGTGTTGCTGTGGACTTCTCCTGTCAAACACAGTGTCTTACTCAAAAAGGAGTTCCATCAGCCATAGAAGCAATATATTTTTAATGAATACTGAGCCACTTCATTTCAGCACAGCTGATCAACCATGTTGAATGCTCTATGAACTGATCCTGTTTCAGAGGTAGATCCTGCAAGATATCTGCAACAAATTACCTCTTTGAAAGAAGGATTCAATTGGTTTGCACTAATCTAATTTAGAGGAGGCCAGAATAAAATCATACTTGGACTTAATCTCATCTGAATACAAACAGTACAAAAATGCTGTTGATAAGTAGCTGATGTAATGCTCTAACACACCATGGGGCTGATGTACTGATCCCACACCCTTTGAGGAGAACACTCAGCAATTCCCAATGCTGTCTCTCAGATTAAGACTTGAAAATGCATGTTTAGCATAGAATATATGGAATTTAATGACACAAGATTAAGAAAGAAAAGAAAAAAAAAGAAAAGAAAAAGCAGGCTATTCTTTGCAACAGTTGACATTAAATGGAAGTGACCAACTCCTAGATAGATCCAATATGCCCACCACGGGACCCTGGTGAGAAAGGGAATCAATATTTTACTTATCACAGTAGAAATGCAAGGCAGCCAACACAGACCCACACCTGACCAAAGCATAGGGTATATCTACTCAGAAAAAAATTTCTTTTTCTAAGCTTACGTTGAAAGTGGTCTGAGATTGCTACTAGCAATTATCAGAAGCAAGTTCAACCACTAGTAGTGTTTTTTCTTCCTTCAAAACAATCATTCCAGATTTTGGTGACTTCAAGAGAAACTGTCATTTTGAGCTGTGCCATCAGGTCTACTGCAGCAAAGAACAGAACCCATTTTACAGGAGAGGATACCCTTAAAAGCCCGTATCCTGAATAATTGGTCTTTAAGGCATCACATTTCATTTACAGACACATCTATTTTCTGATTTACTGTGTAGATTTAAGGTAACTCAGCCATTTTACTCTATCTGTAAAATGGTAATGATAATCCATGCCCCATAGGAAGCTTAAGGTTGAATTCACTAATATTTGCAAAACACTCTGAAGTGCTGCAATTCAGATAGGAATATGAATGTAAAATCTCACTGTGTCATGCCTATTATCTTTAAATTCATTACCTGGAAATATAGTTTTTTTCTAAGGGGAAATACAAAAATTCTTTCTTACTCGATACCACAGAAATAACTACGTGAACATGTAGGGAGTAATTTAAAATGAAAATAATTGCAAATTAGGCTTGGAGAACTTAAAACTTGCAATACATTCTGATAATCTTCAACAGGAAACAAAAATAAATGGATGAAAAGAAAATTAGGTACAGAGATGCACAGCTGAATAAAATTAAGGAGGAAGAAGGATCTGTGGATCATAATGTCAAACCTTACAAAACTGGTTTGTTGGCAATTGACTTTCTGGTTATTCACAGTTCTGTTACCTTCACAAAATATGCTAAGAACACAAAATCAGGTAGATGGTTAATATTTGCAAATCTGGGGATCGCATGTATGAAACCATTGCTCACTAAAATCCTCTTCAGTCTTTGAGCATCCTTATTTCTTAACACCTTTGCAAATAAATGTCTCAGCTGTCATAAGAGAATTTCCATGTTTATATTACTATTTCCCTAAATTAATGTAAAGTTTCCTGGATGATTTGAAATTTTTCTGCCATGTTTCACATCAAATCCCTGGAATGAAGAAAAACTGAAGGTTGGTTCCTCAGGCAACAGGAAGAATGGAAACAAAAATCCTCATCTCTATAGTTCAGTAAGGAAAACCCATAACACTTGTCATTTACTGCAGGTGGAATTTAGAGAGTTACCCTCAGTGTGAAGAGAACACGGTTTCTGATAACAGGCACTGTTTTGGCACTAACAGCTGGCCAAACCTAGTTCCAGCTATAAGCTCTTTATAAAGGTTCATCTTCTGGGAGTGCTCAAATCTGAAACCTGTATTTTACCTTCAATTTGATTCCAGTAGCTGTCTGGAAGTATAAACCCAGCAGGCTGACTTCCTATTTTATGCTGATTTCACATATTTAAAATATGCCACTGGAGGAAAAAGGATTCATGGATTAAGGTATTTACCCTATTTTCATTTTCTATTTTCATGGCCTCAAACAGAAAGCAGAGTTTCATGGTAAACAAACCCCAACATGGGCTAAAACAATTCCCGCTTATTATTCACAGCAGAGGTAAAACAGGATTTCAAAGGCTCAAAGATGCCCTCAATTTGCATCCTGTTTCATTTGTCACTAAATCTGTTTGCTGTTGGGAAGGCGTTTGCCATTCTGTTCTATTAGTCATTCAGTTAAAGAAGACTTGTAATTAACACTTGTGATAATTAGGCATTGGTTTGGTTTGGTTTGGAATCAACCTCTGTGTTTTAATTAAATCTCAGGAATTGACAAAAATGGATATAGGTTTTTGTTTAGCCAAATGATTAAGTGGCTTTTTTTTCTCATGTTTTTTGTAGAAGCCATGCTATTTTCTATCCTGAGCAAATAGGAATGTTTCATTGTGGACTTAAATGAACAGTTTACAAATAATTACTTTTCTGTTTTTAATGTTAATGGAAAATGCATTCTAAAAACAAATCACTGTCCTCACACAGAATTCTTCTCTCTACTGACATGTTATCTTTATGACAACACTAGGTCAGCCAACAGTACCATATATTACACATGATTTATTCTTTATTGGGAAGTGGGGAAAAACATCCTCATGCTGAGCTCAACCTATCTCAGCAAACCTGTTACACAAACAGTTTGTCCACCAGCAAACAGACAAGCCAACCTGCCATGACAGATTCCAATTATAAGAAAAATATATTTTAAACAAATGAAACCCTTGTGTACCCAATGGAGCAATACAATAATTGCAAAGACTATTGGACCATCTGTGCATCAAATTTACGTCCTTATCACGTACCGTCAGACCTTACCAAAGTAGCTTGTCAGAGGACCAGGACTTGGAAGGAAAGAGCTGAGTGAGTGTGTGCCTGCTGTTTTAAGGAGCTTGCAAAAATTTGGCAACACTGTTTTGCTGGTCAGAAGGGAAAAATCATAGGTAAAAACTAAGATGAAATTAGGAAGTAATATGCTGAAAACATGTGATACATATTAATGTAATTTCCTATAGATACATCTTTTCCCAAGCAGCAGCTAGTTCAAAAATCTGTATGTTTTAAAAGAGCTAGTGCCCCACAGAAGAAAGCCAGAGCCAGTCAAGATTTCACAGCAAGTTCACACTCCCAGGTTCATTACAGAACCTTTTAAGTGATTCTGTGAAGGAAATATGAAGCCACATGGAAATCTGAGGAAAAGATGTTCATCATTTAGAGAGACCGTTCTGTCAGGAAGGAATCCGTTTCCTTCCCTCAGCTCTACCCCCAAAAAAAGAGATTTAATGTATTATTTCATGCACATTCAATGGTACCTCGTCAAGTAGTTTTAACTCAGAAATTATAAATATGCCAATGGATTAAAGAACACACAGGGGACAGCAGAACAATGGCACAACAAGCTAATCTGTGCACAGAGAAATTCATAAAGACCATTTAAATTCACTGTAAAAAGATAAAGCAAGCAAAGAGATGTCCTAGCATGTGCTGCAAATAGTTTACAGATAAATAATGAGTATAACTATTACAGGGAAACACAGTTTTAAGATCTTCAGTTGGCTGAGTTTGATGCCAACTCTTTTTACTTCTATCAGTACAGTTATCAAGGAAATGGAACTTTAAAAGGTAAGGAAAATGAAGAGACTGTGATAAAACTGGGGACAGAAGAAAAAGGATAAAACCAAAAAAAAAAAAAATAGAAGTGGGGAAAATACAAGAAAGTTAGAATCCTGATAAAATGTACAGGGAAAATAGATACACTAAACTGGAGATAAGAAGAATGAGGGAACAGAACTCAGAGTCTGAGATAAAGCACTAAGGGGGGAGAAATAGGCAGAAATCTGGTTTGAATAAGATGGGAAAAGATACAGAGGACAAAGCATTATATTAACACTGATGGCAGTCCCATGCCCAAAGCAGTTCACAATCACTAATTTAAAATCAGTGAAATAGAAGAGGGGAAAAAAAGAAAAAAATAATAGTACTCATTTAGCAGGTTTTTAAAATTAATAGAAATCAAGTTACAAACAACATGCCCCATAAATATCATCCTTTCACAGCATGCAATTCCTGTCCTAAGGGAAGTAAGAACATTACTCATACTGGTTTTGCTTGGCAGACTGAAGCATTAGGCAGTGAGAGGACTTGCCAGTGTCTTGCAGTAGTGAGAAAAATGGGATTTTTGCTAACAAGTCCCAGTCCAGATGCCGCCAGCAAGCCTTGGCTGGGACTCGCCAAGAGGATATCATTCTTACACAAGCTCTTATCTGGAAGGGAGAGGGACAACCCCCAGACACTCTGTGTGAAAGTGATCCCACCCAAAGGTGGAAATTACATAATGCTTTCTAGCATTAGGCTGGTCCCAATTAGGCCTTAATCCCACTTAGGAAGGAGAAATTAAAAAAATACCAATACTGTGGAATGAATAGAACATAATCTTGCTTTCTTGCTTGCCTTCTCCAGCCAAGAAACTGAATTCCAGGCATTTAACTTTGGGCAGTTATTTCTCATTTGTCTTTGTTTCACTCGAGGACTCAGTGCTGGGGACAGGTGTTTTTTGACAACTGTTCCTTACTTTCACAGAGCTAGCCTGGATTTCTGAGCTTTCCCTCCCTGAATTAGACAGCCATAGTCTTCTTCATGGATGAGGTCATTTTTTAAATCATTTTTTCTCCCTAAAGAAAAAGCTTGTTTTATTATGTATGAGAAAATGAAGAAACCTTCAAAAACTGTGGGAGGCTGACAGGAGTGGGTGGCTTTTATATTAGATGAAGTCCCACATATAAAATAAACCTCCCAGTGTCTTCATTAGGAGCTGGATTTCAGCTAAGGTTCATCTCTGCTTTACATTTTCTACCTTCCAGTTTCTCCTTACTTGCTGTTTGATACCTGGACACCCAATTCGGCTAAATTTCAAATGAAGTCGCTGTCCTAAAAGTGCATTGTGAAATATAAACACATACACACACACACAGAAAAAAAAAAAAAAGAAAATAAAAGAAAAAAAGAAAAGAAAAAAAGAAAAGAAAAAAAAAGAAAAGAAAAGAAAAGAAAAGAAAAGACCACAAACAAAAAAACCTCATACATATTAGTGAAGTTTTATAGATAGATAGTGTAAGAACTTGTGCATGGTATTCCCAAGGTCCTGCCCAAAAGGTGATGAATTCAACGAGACTTTTTCTCTTGCTTTTAAAGCACTTTTGGAGGAGGCCTCAAAAGAGCTGCAACTCTGTCAGCTCTGCATGTCCAATAAAGCTACAGCAAGAGGCAGCATTTTTTTCAGTCTCTGGGTATGACTTAGGTTTCATGAAAGGAGAAGAGGGAAGCAATTGTGATCATAAAATCAGAGCCTGGGACAATGTCACACATGTCACATGTGCCACCACCCAGGAATTGGAAAGCAAAGGCACATGAAGATAGATGGTGGCTGAAATCCTGTCCTTGCATTGAACATTTTCAGTTAAAGCACTGAGCAAAATGTTTTAGGGGATGAAGTTTAGTCTTGGATCTAGCGTTGCAAAATCTACTCATCCTAACTCTTGCAGTACTTCTTTCTCATAATCATGTTCCTAACCTGTGTTACAGTATGAATTTGAGTTGCTTTAAATAACTTTTTGCATTCCCAATTGGAAAGAAACTTTTGGAAATCTGAGCTAATCGTAGCACGCATTTGCAGAACACAAGAAGGCTCTTGAAATGACTAATATTTTAATAGCTCCTTTGTTTCAAATCTGCGGCAAGATTCTTCATGGCTTTAACAATAAATAATACCAGGGAGGAATGAATGTCCTTTCCTCCTTTCTATCCTTATAGATTCCAGCCCACAGCTTGTCACCACACAGGCTACAGAAGTGGGGGCATTTTTTGCTTCCTTGCCTTTACTGACCTCTGGGACACAAGGATATGGTTGGTTTTTTGCTATATTCTGAACCACTTTTTTTTTTGTTTTCTAAATTACATTTGATTTATTTACCAAAGCAAAAAGTTATTTCAAAGTAAAATCACAAATGTTTTCCTTTCAAAAAGTGTCACACTAGATTAATTTCGTGAATTTGGAAAATTCTTTTAAAACAGGATGCTTTCTAGAGTCACTGCTTTCCAATAAGCAAAGAACTGACATTAGAACAATTAAATATAAAAAAACCCTCCACCACAACAAAGAGGTTTTTGCCAGATGAAAAAGGCAGTAAAGAAGGATAGAAGTAAACCCTGCATCATCTTGGGAAGTAACAAAAGGGAAGGAAGGAAAGAGGGGAGGAGGAATCTCCAAAACTTGCCCGAGTAGTGAATTCCAGGGGAAAGGCTAGTAAAGCATGTTAATGAATAGCCAGATGTTTCTAAAGCCAGGAAATCTCCTCTTCCTCTCAACTTCAGACTAGAGTGAACTCCCTTTCTTGCTCTCAATTCTTTGGTACACACTGGATACCCATTCAGATGCTTTTTGTGTGCCTCTTGCAATGCTTATTAGAACTAAGTGAAAAAAACACCCAAATCTTTGCAGCATTTAGGTTAGGAGCAGTCTCCAAGCATAGCTGTCCCATGGTTAATTTCACACTTCAGTTTGCTCCAAGATGTGACACCACATTTTCCATTACAAGAAGCTTTCCTTTCTTGTGGCCATTTTAATTATATACAGAATAAACTGTTCTTCTAGTTATTGAGCCAAGTTTTCAAAAGATTTGAGACAGTGTCCAGAATTCAGCCAGCCACTTACTTTTCCAAATTCATGTCAGAGATTTAATCAAATGACCACCCTGCCATTTGGGTTTTGCTTAAGTTCTGTTCAGCAAGCCTGTTCAGCTGAACATGTTTTCAGATCAGAGTCTCCATTTATAGTGAGACAGCAGTCTGAGGAATTAGCATTTCCTCATCCTCTTCTAACATTCAGCAGACAAGATGGGTCTGTAGTATAACATGTCAGAGAACTACAAAGTCCCTTTGGACAAGCCTCTGCGAGAATTAGATCCTCAGGATCATTTGACAAGTGTTGTTCCTTTTTCTTTTGTTCCTCCTGTTGTCCTCCATGGCAGGTAGAAAATGAGCAATTAGAAGGATCTTATGTCTTCCTGTACTCAATAAAAAGAGATGTGGAAGAGGCTGTCATTGTGTCAACCCATTTCTTCATCACTGCCTGAATGATGCTTTCTCATCTCCCATCCCAGCTATTAAAGGGGCAGAAACTAATTTCCTCTACAATTCCTGTGGCCAGGCCTAAGCAGCTTAAAGAGCAGTGGTGAATGTGCTCAGAAAGAAGTTCCACAGTTTCTGCTGGGAAAGCAGTTCACATAAATTAGAGCTCGTTGAGCATTATTACAGCTTGTTGCCTATGGTATTTCCTCCCCCCAGGGTAAAGGAAATAATCTTGATTAATGACACCCAAAAAAATCATTTTTCTCTTTAATTCACTAACTGGTTAATCTTTTATGACATCAAAGAAGGCTGCAGCATTAACAAAAAAATAGCCAATGCAAAAGCCAGATTTCCTGTGCATTTGCCATGTGTGCTTTGTTTCCTGATGTAATTCCTAACTGAAAAGGAATGAAAAATTGAAATCTCCAGTTTACATGAGAAATGGCAGTTTTGAGCTCCCTATCAGACACCTCATTTTCTCTACATTAGTCACAATCAGACAGACAAGGCTCTGTCTTGTTGAGCTACATTTAGCAGTCTGTCTGAACTGCAAATTTAGATGACATCCAAATTACACAGACTCAGCCACTAGGTTACACTAATGCAAAGTAGGAGAAAAAGAATCAAGACTATTGATTTTTTTGGTTCTTTCGCTGTCATATTCCCTTAAAGGCATTTACCAAGGCTTTTAAGATCTTCAGCATTTTCACAAAGGAACAAATTGCGTGCAAATAAGACTGCATTAATCTATTCTTCCCTGCTTAGATTGTTCCTTCTGTACAGTCATTATGTGTTTTTTACGCTGCTGCTGCAGTTAACTTGATCCACTTTCATGCACCATGTGGTCAATATATATGTTGGAGAGTAACTGTGGAAAAGCACATCACTTGCACCTGCCTATGATAATCAAAACCCTTTTGCTAATTCCCTGCAATCCAAACACATCACACATCTCTCTGCTCTTTCTTGCAGCTGTTTCATCAATTTGATGTCATATTCTGCAGAACGCTCTTCTGATCACATTTCCATTCTCAGACAACTTGATTTTTGCAATGAATATTTACAGGAGGTTCACAACAATGTTGCTAATGTGAAAAGCGAAGACCACAGATTCTACTGACAAACAGAGCTGATTTCCAAAGTACTGAACCTTCACAACTCTGTCAAAGCCCAACGTCCCTGTCCATTCTGACTCATGTTAACATGACTCCATTGAAGCCACGAGTAGCTCTATTGAACTCTTGCAGTGAGATAATTGGCCAGTATGAATTTCTAACCATCACTGAAGGCAATAAATGTACACATTATTTTCTGCCTGCCCATCTTTGCAGGAGAGCTACAGCCCCAATCCTGCCCAAAAGTATTTAACTGAATAAGAAACTCTCAGAAAACACATTCCTTGGAGCAGACTGTCACTTCAGTGAAGGTACAACACCTAGCACAGTGGGCCAAAAACTCAAGTTTCTAGATGCTATGGCCAGTATTAAAAAAATAACAACGTCAGAGCTTTCAAGTTCTCCCTTCTTTGAACCAGCTACCCACCAGGTGAACTAGAAAGAGCTTTTTCTAACTGATCTCACTAAGCAGCTGTATAAGCTTTTTTAGGCATAGTTAGCAAACTACAAACTCATTAACCACTACATATGGTACTGTCACTTTCCATGAAATCTGAAACTCACATACTTTCCTTCTAGGCTGTGCACATGCTTCCTGTCGGAGTCGAACGTATGTGCCATCAGGCGGTAATGTGCCGCTTATGTACTGCCATTTGTGTTTGTTTGATTTTGTTTTCCATAGGCTCCTGGGCTTCTGACATTTCAGCCTTCAAAATTACATGGCCTGGATTTTTCCCCTTTTATGTGTGGAAAGGAACTAATTCATTTGCCCTTGTTTTTGTACTTAGTAGAGGACCCCATCATCCATTTTCTGTTCCACCTCACATGTTATTAATGCAGGAAAAATGGAGCTTCATGCTGGCTTTTGGCAGGTTTTTCTCCCTGACAATTGCAGGGTTTGTAGAAATGACTTCTTACAGGCAGGTAAATTTGACCAAACATTTGCTTAGTCCTTTCTTCCCTCCAGGAAGACAAATCAGTTTGTAAAGCACTAACAAATGTCTCGTTTATCATTCCAAGCCAGGTCAGTACATTTTCTTCCCCCCTCTTGTAAAACACAGAGACATTTCCACCCTTCAGATTTACATTTTCCCCACCATTTTTTTCTTTTTTCTGACCTTTCTGTACTAGAATTTCACTTCAGACCTATCCCTTTACTGACCCTGATGAAGCAGAATTTAAGCAAAGCCATAGAATCCCTTGAGGTTTATATCTCTTCCTTCCTTCATTTACTTCCACCTCTCACAATCTTTTAACTATTCTCCATTCCCACTGATTTTTTTTTCCATCTAGACCTCATTCAAATCACAGAAACAGCCTGTTTAAGGTATCTGCAATTTCCTATGCTCCTTTTTAATCAACACTACAAGTTTATAGCCTTGCTATGGGCTTATAAAATCATAGAGTCACTGAAAGATAATACCAAGATTGAGTAGCATTTGAATGAGGGCAAAAATTAATTTGAATTACAGAAGCATGGATGTTCATCCTCTGAACATTTCTCTTTTCTAATCAGTTTAGTGTGTGTATTTCCATTAAAACAGAATTTGTGTAGCTGAAGAAGACAGACAAAGAGAACAGAGATGTTTTAGGGTCTAGAAATGGAATAAAATGTGGCACCTTCAGCAGAAATGACAGAGGTAAAAGAAAATAAAAAGAATTAAAGTTGCCTGTATTCAGAGGACTACAGTAAGGCCAGTAGTTTAAGACCCCTTCTTGATTTAAAACGTAATTTACAACACTATCTCTTGCTACCACCACACCTGTAGTGACTTAAATGATGGGAAACAATCCCATCCTGCCACAGTGAAAAGAAAATCAGCTGGCAACAGGAGAGCCTTCGTGGATGGGCAGAAATTTGGAGATGCAGTTTTTCATCCCATGGAGAGATTAGAAGCAAACTTTGCTTGGGTCCATTGCAGGTAGGGGATTCCACACCACCTGCTATGGAGGCAAGTGTCACAAATGGAAGAAAATGGCATTTAAAGAGCTGCTGTTGAGGGTGACAGTATTTTCTAGCACACCATTTTGGGAAAGAGGATAAGCCTCGGGGATGATGGTCAGCAAATCCATTTCACTTCAGCTTAACACACTGCCAGCCGTAGCTGCTGCAGGTGGCTGTAGGGGGACTTCCACCCTACCCTCATCTGCTTAATGCCAAAGTCACTGATAAACCTCTGCTTCAGTGCCAGAGGCCCACAGTTTAACTCCTGCTGAAGCATGAAAAAATCCCTCCAATTTTCTTTTTTTTTTCAATAGTTTCTCCGCATTCACAGAACATTCTATTTTAGCCTTCCAAAGCTCTGGGAAAAAATAGCTGTATATCGATAGACATGTTCTCTGGAGATAATTAAATGTTATTATCCTCTTTCTACCAGCAGAGAAAGAAACACACAGAAAGTTGAAGTGATTCTCTATATGTCAGAGGTTTCAAAGAGAAAAGCACAGCAGAAGATCCCAGAAAAACTTTAGGTGTATATAACACATCTCCTTCCACAAAACAGTATGGTATATCTGAATTTTGTGGGACACTTTCAGGAAAAGTGTTGGCCAGAAACAATGTTTCACAATATACTCCTTGATAATTTTAGAGGTTGCATGGACAACTTGGTGCTGGAGCCACATTCACACGTCTTGGTTACCATTCTCCATTTGCAAAGGTAATTATCATGACATGAAAAATGGGGGCAGGGAGTACAAAGGATATTGTATTTTTATAATATATTACATATATTATAATATTTTTGTATTATAATTTAGATATCCAAATGTGGAAAGTAAGTCCTCTGATGGCACTAATTAGCTGGCCACAGATCTGTATAAGAGATTCCTACTTCATGGAGAACACAAAGTCTGTGACTGGAGTCAGTCAGCCAAATTAAAATAGGTTCAAAAGAAATATATGATTGATAGTATATATGCCATGGTATGTACTGTTCTTCACAAAAATAGTAGTTATTTGTATTAACTTTAGGGGAAAAGTACAGGTTTCTCTTATTCTGAAATCACTTTAAAAGTAAACATTCACATTTACATTTGGTGGATGACCTTTAGTATCAAGGCGTGGCCACCTGAATCATATCATCCATATTTGAATGGTTATATAGGAATTATTTTACACAGAGGTCCCTAAGGTAATTATTTCATATCAGAGCCAGGAAAGTTTAGTATCTGTATGCAGTATGTATTTACACTTCATGCCAATGCATTAAATAAAATTCCATCACATTCTGTCTTTGTCTTTGTATTCTCTTCTTTTCAAAGACACACAGTACATGATTGGATTGCAAATTCCCTCATAGTCTGAAAGGCTGTCTCCTGCTATTGTTAAAACAGATTTGGCCAAAACTGGAAAAAAAGTCAACAGAGAAGCTGAGATTGGTTTAGAAAAGTGCACAACATCTTTGACAGACCCTCTGTCATAAATGAAAAGGCAAAAAATGTAAAAGAAATGCATTATTATGCTATTAAAGGACACACATAGGTGCACGTGAAAAACAGAAGAATGTAAAACTCTAATGAAAACCTTATTTAGGAGAAACAGTAGAGAATCATTTAGCTAAAGACCAAGTTGAAAACTCTTGGAAGGCAAAAGATAGTCTTCAAAATCTTATACAACACTCTGAGATGTGCTCAGCACAAAAAGAGGAGGACGTGCAAATTGAAGGTCCTAAAACAGGATTTTAATGGCCTATTAAAGATATTTAAATTCCACAGAGTTAAAACCAAAAGACCCGAGAACAACCTTGAATCTGGAGTGTTTGAAATCTTGATTTGGATACATCTGATGTCTGTGGCCAGTGTGTACTCAGACCTGTTACCTGAGCTAGTTGAAACTCACAGTTTATAAGGAGGTTGACATAAGAGTCTTTTCAAATTCTTGATACCTGAAAATCCAGAAGCCACGGAGCAAAATGTTCAAACCAAAAGTCCAGCTGGTTAAAATATAAGAATCTCTTTCAGTGAGAAATGTTGACATGAATATAGCAGTTTCACATTTTCCAAACACTTCCTACGGAAAGTAGTAAAGCGGTGGTTTGGATATTTCTTCTCCATTCTTTCTGCTCCAGTTTTGTCATCAGTTTCAGAAGTGTCCACATAAAAATAACTGTTAAAAAAATCAAATTTTTTTTCCAGAGTTTTTATCTCATTTTTCCAAAGGAAATTAAAGAGGAAAATAGGAAAGGAGAAAAAAACACTGAAAAAAGACCAACTCTCTTCAAAACAACATATTTTCCTGTTCACAAAAATCCACTGAGCATTGCATGATCACCATCCATTTACATAAATCAGCTTCAGTCCCCTCAAAATTTGGCTAATGTTCAGCAGTTGGGCTGCAGCTCTCCCCCAAGCTGGCCTGGAGGGAAAGGGGCAGTGGGTGTACATGACCTGCAGGGCCTGGTGCAGTTCAGGGGGCTGGGAACAGCCTCCTGCCTGTATCCCCACTGTAGGATGCAGCATGCACAGCCCCAACAGAGGTGTTGAGAGGGAAAATGCAAACACTCCTATGATTAAAAAACTCCAAGCACATGTCCTTCCGTACAATCGTAGAGGTGAGGTTCACATCCCATTCCAACTTCCTGTCTGCTCAAGAAGTCCCTTCCAGGATAACACCATAAGCAGAACTGATCAGCTCCTAATTCAGGCTCATACCGCAGCAAAGGCCGTGAGCTAATGCATAAACCACCCAGTCCCTGTAAAACACAGCCCACCCAAAGACCATACCCAAAAATCCAGTGCTTCCACTGGACAGACAGTAGCAGAAGCAAAGCATCACTTTGGAGTCTGAATGACCTTTCCCACTTCATTCCAGCTGTTGTGTGCTTTGGAAATATAGGAGTCCATCTGGCATGGGACTGGCAGGATCTGTTCCAGAATTGTGGGAAATGGGAACAGAAAAGGTGTTGCAGGTCAGGATGGAGGCATGTTTGCAATGTTGGTGTTTGCGCAGTGCTTGCCAGCACTGCGCCTCTTTTAAGCCAATACTATTAATCATTCACTAAACTCACTTGAAAAAGTTGCAAATAAAGAGAATTAAATAGTGGCAAGGCCTTGTATTTTTATATGACAAGCTTTGACCTTCACATGTATATTACATGCAGACCGTGCCTGCTTAAATAAAGTTCCGTAGCAGACAGAACATCTGTTAGGTCCATTTTATATTCATGTTTAAGATGGGATTAGTCTCTAGGCTTTGTCAAATAATGAAGAAAAACAAAAGGGGAGAAAGAAATTAAAATCTTAATTCCCCTTTGATTTTGTGAAACAATTAGAATTTAAGATAATTAATGTAAATGCTTATAGGAAATTCTGTAGGATCCCTGCCTGAAATCTTCCAACCTTTCAGAGATTAACAATGCATCTATAGCATAAGGCCTTTTGCAATTGTAGCATGTGTACGACCCAAGAATTATGAGAAAAGGTACTTTGAAGTGCTTATGTGGATGATGGAGATAACCTTGTCAGACCTGTTTTACACCTGCCTAGGAGCCGTCACCAGCTGCAATGTTTTGTGCATTTTTCTGTGGTGTGCAGAAAGAGACTGTTTTCCAAAAGCCACTGTGATCAGCACTGATGCCAGGCTACAGCCATCCTCGTTTTAGAGTAATAGCCTCTCCACTCTCATCACTTCAAAATGCTACTCCGTACCAGAATATCCTGCTTTGAAGGCTTCACATGACTGAAGATCTACAGCAGAAGAGTATCTGATGTCTCAGCGGGTGTTTCAGCCCAATGAACACTTCAAAGCTGGTTGCAGGAAAACTGAGTGACAGCTGAGTCACTGGGAGCCACTCAGAGCCCACCCACAGGTGACAGAAGCTTGGTCAGGAGCTGAGGAACTGAGGCCCCAGGGAAATTACACAGACTGCAGGGAAGGCAGTATGTGTTGGTAATGCTGGGCTAAAAGGTAGCTCAAGCAGATACTGGCAATTTCTCAGGAAAGGCATTAAGTACCAAAAGCATGAGACCAGGAAAAAAAGCCTCAGAAAGGCAAGAACAACTACACCCAGTGGACTGGAAAGCTCCTGAAGGAGTCCAGAGTCAGTCAGGAGAGCTGGAAGGACGGGGGAGTGAGCAGTCACAAGCCATAGATGAATGAAAGGATGAAGTGTGACTCGAAAAGTAGTTATCCACTGTTCCAGTGTGACTCCTTTTCCCATCAAACTGTGAACCATCTCCATTTCAGCGCCACAGGGTAAGCAGGGTTGCTGTGTGAGGTTGTTAGTTTGCTAAGCTGCAAGATAACATAAAATGAACACAAAGCAGGAGTGAAAAGAAAGCCGTTATTTAAAACCACCCATACCCCACAGGCTCCACCATACTACAGCCCAGAGGCAGTGCCTTTTCCTGGACAAGCACAGATCTACAAATCCAAATATAGTTTTAGTTGTATAAACTTTCAAAAGGCAAGACTTACTGCTTCTGCTGCACACAGTGCACCTGAGTCAAGATCTTTTCCAAGTTCTCCTTTCTTTCCTGAGAACTGGGCTCGGTGTTGCCCAGTAATGGCTTTTACAGCAAGCATATGACAGCCAGTTTGGAGGGGTCACTTCACTAGTGGGGAAGCAGATGGGAGTGAGCAATTGCAAGCAGAAAAATACTGCATGCAGATAAATAGCAACTGATGGAATAACACCAGCAGAGCTCTCGTGAGAGCTAATCACGCCCCTTTGCCTTCTAGACCGCGTTGCAAAGGTTCATAAAACAGTGGGTAAAGGGGATGTGGTGGGTGTAATTTACTTGCAATTTCAAAGGGCTTGCGACAGACTGCCTCACTGGAGATTATCAAAGGGAACAAATAACCATAGGATAAAGAAAAACATCATGTTAAGGATTAAATCCCAGTTAAATAATTGGAAACAAAGAGTTATAACTAATGTGCTTTTTCTCAGAATAAAGAGAAGTTAATAACAGGACACCACACAAAGCATTACAGAAGCTATTATGGCTCAATAAGTTATTTATAAAGAAGGAGCAGGACAGTGAGATCATAGCATATGCCTGGGACAAGGATAACATGGGACCCTTTCTGATGCCTTTTTTTATCCCCTTCAAAGCCCCCTGTGAAATCTATGAGAAAGTGTGATCATGGTTCATAAAAACCAGCTCCCTCTCCCAGACCTCTGCAAATAGCCAGTCATACTGGGACAGGCTGTAAATCAGTAAAAGGAGCTCCTGAATGCTGCTGCTCTAATAGCTAACAGCTTATCTGTATTTCAAAATATCTCTGGCTAGATAGTGATGAATGGGGTGTCACAGTTGCTTGGGAAAGCAGAGCTGGGACCTTATAAACCACAGCGTGAGTTTTACGTCAACACACATGATGCAATAGTTGGACACAACCAGCTTTGATCAATGATCAAACTTAAGAGCAGTCTGGGCTGGGGAGGAGGAGGGGAGATTGTTCGTTTGCTTTTCAATGCATGAGGAGTTGATTATTTAAATTGCAAGAAGTGGTTTGTTTCTCTTTTCTGATCCCACTGACAATGGCTAGGCAGTGCTCTGCAGGGCTTTTGTAACCAGATACATTAGGCAATTGATTTTTTACTTTTCTTTCACATAGCTAAAGCTCCTTTGAAGGCACCAGCATCCCTTATTCCCTCCTCCTGCCATTCTCAACCTTCTGCCCTATAGAGACTGAAAAGCTAGAACAGCTGCTTGCCACAAATAAGTTTTCAAGTGCACTAATTTTAGGGTAGAAAGAGAAAAGAAGCTGGGCAGGACAAGCTAGGCATGACCTCAGATGTCACAGGCCATGTCAAGAATAACACCAAAGAACTGTGGTTGCTTCTGCACATCAACCCCTACACATACAATTGCAGATGGGAGAGTACCAAGAGGAAAAATACAGCTCACAGCCAGGCTGAAAACTAACCTAAATTAGAAGCAGGGAAATGCATTGGTCTATAACCAAGAGAAAATCCAGAAGCGGGTCAGAGCCTTCTGATTTCATCAGCAAAAGGGAACAAAAGAATTTTAACACGAGCATTCCCAGAAGCACTTACTGGGGTCTAATTCCTGTTTACATCAGAGAGAAAAACATCAGCTCCCACCAACCATTTTGAATATCTTGCCCTTGAGATATCATTTATAATGTCCTTGTTATTTAGAAACAACTCTTCCTAGAGAAAATACAACCCACTTAAACTCACAAGTCTGGGTCAACATTACTGTGTAAATCATTATTGCTTCACTACAGGTCTAATGCACAGCATCTGAAAATTGGAAAAAAATCATGTTTTTGAAGCATTTTCTCTGTCATACTATAAAACTGGGGATAATTCTAGTCTAATTTAATCAAGGAAAGAATGTTTTTAAAATTTAACTACACGGTTTAGAATAATAGGGAGAGCAATATATTCCTATACATGCCTGTCTTGGATTCAGTGCATATTTTTGAATCAGATTAGACTATTTTTGACAGTTATTAATTTTAAATGAAAGTGAGATGGCTTTAGCTTGGAGTGCCTAGAAATTACTACCTGTAGTTTTCTGTTGATTTCTTATATTACGATTTGAACATCTACAGAGAAAAAGGAATTATGATAGTTTGAATTCTGGAAAGCCAGCCAGGGATTATATTTTCAGCTGTGCAAATAAGCTTATGATACTTAAAAAGTTAAAAAAAGTTGTCCTCTTTACAAAATCTTTTCATGTACAGCACCAAAGGTGAAATCAAATTTAACTGACTTGCCTATCTTATATCTTGCTTTCCAACCAACTGTTGGAAATAAGACTGAAAAACAAAAGATATTCACCAAAAATTAGAGATTCTGCAAATGGTATGATAAGATTTTATTTTTAATCTTTCACCAAAAAGTTGTAACAGTAAAACTTCCTTTTCCACATCATGTTATATGTTGCTGCCGCTGGCCTTGGTTAGTCCAATTACAAATATTGGGCTGCTGTACTAAATAGGAACCTGGCCTTCACATTAATAATTTACTCACATCACTTCACAAACCATGCAACCATTGCACATACACAGATCAGTAGAAGGGTCATGCAGAATTAGGACATGCTTTGTATTGATCAAAACAAAGCCAGCCAAGGTAATTTCAGATTAAATTACCAAGAATGTGCTGCATTCTCAATAAGAACTAAGATCTTCACCTCTACTCAAAAAAACTTGAAATTTTCATTCTTTCTGTTTACTTAAAATATTTTAAATGTGAAAGACTCTGGAAGGTGTTAGCAAAAAAAAACTTCTTTCTGAGGGATGGATTTAGGTAACTACTATTTCACAAGGGGCTACATTGAAATGGGAAGCTGAAACTGTCTCAAGAAGTAGCTGCAATAGCTCTGGAATATAAAACTGAAATAGCTATTGGAAAGACCAAAAATATTTAGGAACTGTAGTTGGAGGCATTAAAAATTCATAGTCTTCAACACTTTACCTCTAATGCATTTGAAGCACTGAAACAGTTAAGGTATTTCACTGAGGCACAAAATAACCTCATTATCATTTCTAATACGGATCAATACTCAACACTGCCCTTTGAAAAACACAGCACTTGCCAGTCCATGTGCTTATTGTGTTCCTCTCACCAGCTCTAGCCCTCTGCCATTAGAGCTTTCACAGACACCCTTTACTGGCTTCTGAAACGTGCCTTCCCCCCTCCCTACTTGATCAGCATATTCCCATATCAAATTGTAAGAAAAAAAATAAATAATGCAGATCAATATCCAACATATTGATGTCTTTTCTTTATTTTCTTTTTTCCTTGCGACATTTTGTCAGGTGGGTGTCTCTGCTCCTTGGGGCTGCCTGGTGGCATTAGAGGGCTGCTCCAGTCAAGACTAATGGCACAGGCTCTGTCCCAGGTGGACACCGGGTATTGTTTGCAGTAACTGATTGGTGTGAGAGCCCTCTAGCTCCCTCTCCCCAGCATGTGGTCCAAAGCACAACATATGCTTCCTGCTTGCTAGATTTGTCTCCAATAATAAAAACAGGATTTCTTTTCAATTTTAGTCTTGTGCCCAATTTATCAAGCAAAATAACATCAAGGCTTCAAAAGGCTTGGTCGGTAATCTGGTTCTGCATTGGATTAGTGGGAAGAGGTGTAACACAGTGAATAGAGAATTACCAAGATAATATCTTGTGCTGTACCATGAAAGAAAAAAAAGGACACGTGTACGTGTACATGGGGTGGGAGTGCATATGAATTCGGACCAGTTACTAGGGCTTCTCCTGCACAGAGCTAGGAATTGCAACTTGCAGCTCCCTAAAATGAGTTTTAAAAAGATAATAATAATGTAGGGGGAGGAGAATTGAAGCCACGGTATTACTGAGATTCTGATATTTGTTCTTTGCATTGCAAACGCTGATAAAATGTGTTAGCTCCCTGGGGAGTGGGGGGATGGAATTGTTTGGTGATGTTTCATTCATGCTGCTATAGGGCTTTAAGGGGAAGGGGAAGGAAAAGGGGCCCGGCTTTGTTGTTGGTTTTTGTTTCTTCGTTTTTGTTTGTTGCTTTTTTTTCTTTAGAAGATTGAACCATGAGAATCGAACTCCACCCTCTCAATTAACACAATAGCACAATTTAAAGGATCTTGTCATTGTTTGCTAAAACAGTAATGAACAGTGCTACAGATGAATTTAGTGCTCCTCCTGACAGTACATTGCAATAAATAAAATAAGGCAGTAATGGAAACAGCCAACTAAATCATATTAGATTGTAGCGTGCAATATATTTAACTAAGATTTTATTGTGAAACCCAGATTAGTCTTAATAAGCCACTGTTAAAAACAGTTAAAATTTCTGTGACCAACACAAGTCGTATTCCCTTTCAACAAAGATTTTTACTTGCCTAGAAATCTCTCTAACTACTTTGTATTTAGATCAGGAAAAAAAATGAAATAATTTGTCTTTATTGATAGAATAAATCTGGGACTAATTAGACTTCTTTTCCTTCTAGTAGAGCATGCAATTAAATGTATTGCTTCAGGGGAAGTCTTAATGCCGGTTGCACATTAGGTGAGGTAATGCCAAGCCAAACACTTTACAAGCTGCTCAAGGAACAGGCTGACTTCACAGCCACTCAGCTGCAAGAATATCTCAGTATTCCCATACAGACACATTTGACTGACTGAAGCCTGGAACCAGCCCTAGACACTCAGTAAACTATATTTTAGCATACACATATAGCAGACGTAATTCCTGAAAAGTATTAAGATATTCAGTGATTTATGCTTTTGCCATATGCTCTCTGTTTGAATGTCTAATTTACTCTGTATCAATCATAAAACTCCATGATAAAACTATGTCTTCCCTATTGTTTTTACAAAGAGAACTGATCCATGCATGCCCATGCTGAACATACTTTCAAAATGGCTCTATTTACATGGAGATTTGGACTTTCTGCACGAAAGGACTTGGCGAGACTTTGATACGAAATACTAACATTTATACTGCTTCATATTTTCTCTCACAGGTTAGAGGGTTTCCTTGTTTTTCTTAAGGCTTTTCTCACCTACATCTGATAAAGAAATGAGTGCCAGTTAAATGGGGAAGGTCTTAACTTTGAGCCCATCCATTTTCTGTCAAGTGAGCACAAACTTCTGAAAACTCAAGGGTTAATGTTCCTCCCAAGAAACACTTCATATTATTTTAAGACTGAGGATAAGGATAACACTAGGCTGTTTGAAAAACTATGGTGTTGCTATTGCTAAGTTTCAGAAAACATCCAGAAAAAGTCCGAAGTCTGGATACCTTGGAACATCAGTTTCTTCCCAAGTTAGCTGCAGGGGATTTCAAAAGAGGAGCTCCTCCTAAACACGGCACTAAGCAAAGCAACACAGAGCTGCTGGTTTGTGGCAGCATCAGGGGAGATGGCAGAGAGAAGAGGACAGGATCCAGCCTACCATACAAAACTATCCCTGGTCCAGGCTATGGCGGGGTAATACAGAGATACGGGTGGATGTGAATGTGGTAGTGATTGCAGAAGGCTCAGTATTGTGCAGCCTCTCACAAATGTGACACAGGGTGATTACATTTCTGTACCATACACAAATAGCTGCAGCTCATCCCAACATGTCTTCTGGGAATGGTAGCAAGAAGTACAAATTTGCAGATACACAATCAGATGGGAATACTGCACACACTGAATAGAAATATTCTGCTTTGTTTACATTAAAAAACCAACCCCACCAAGTGAACATTACAATGGCTGAGTTTTGATCACACCACGTGATACAAGTTCTGCTCAGGGAAGGGATATTTATCACATTAATCTCCAATGCAAATAGAACAATATAAAGTAACACAACCCAGACTGAAGCAAGAGTGCTTTAGACTCTTGCATTATGTGTCCCCTCAAATCATACATGCATCATGCAGAATCATGCATCACAGATGGGGTCAGAGAGAAATTTTATGGGGGCAACATGATTTATTTGTTCATTTACCATGAAATCTAGAGTATTATGTTAAAACCTATGGGATGCAGCAACTCCACTGGAAACAATTACATCTGCATGATATTTGATATGCATTATATTTAGTTAATATAATTATTTGCTCCTGGAGCATCACCAAGGAGAGACAGAATGATCCCTGCATGAAAGAATTTATGGTACAACAGCTACTTTATACAATTCTCAGGCACATAAAGTTCCCACTGAGGCTATGTCTGATAATGCTCTGTGCAGTTAGGATGCACTTAGGGATTCAACACAGGTTTATTACAGGCTGTAATTCTAGGAGTAAGAGTTCTTTTGTGAAGTCTTACAGGCGTTACAGGTTTATATTACCCAATAGTCAGAATACTCCTATGATAAATGGGCAAGAGTCTATTTACTCAATAGCTTCTTAAAGCATGGTTTAAACGCAAGAAAAACATAATAATTGCTGTGTTTGCATGTCCACACGCTTCTCTTTGCATCACGGAAGCTGCAGAAAAGAGAAAACTCAGCTTGCAGAATGGAAAAGGCCAAAAAAGTGAAAAAAAACCAAAATGATTTAAAACAATAAATAAATAACATCTGTAGACTTAAGGAGCTAAGGAAAGAATGGGGGTTTTTCCAAGTTCAGTCAGGTCACTTTTACGTAGCACTTGACACTGTGATGATTCACAATAAATTATCCTTTATAGTGCCATCCTGGAGAAAAGTGGTGTACCTACCGAATTATAAGAAAAGAAACAATTTTTGCTATTCCACTTTTCAGGCACGTGCATTTACTTGTACATCGGATGAATCTTGCCTCAGAACAATTAATCTGTCAGTGAATAACATTGCACAGATGAAGTTAATAGGGATAACCCAGGTATCCTCCCCCACCAAAAATCCTTGGACATTTGACAATATTTCTTCAGAATAAAAGAAAAACTTCTCTCTCCCCTACCCCCATATTTAAAAAAACAAAACAAGAATATGTGATTTTATTACACATACAAATCTGCAGCTACACCCCAGAATTCATTAAGAGTTAAGAAGAAAAAAAATATTCTTTCCACCATTCCAAATACTAATAAGCTTTCCTTAATTTCTCAGAGAAAATACTAGGGGAAAAAATGGAATATAAATGTTAATAAGAACAATTGATGTCTCCAAAGCTTTGTTAAACACAATAGCCTGGGAAATTATAATTTATTTTAGATTTGATGAATCTGGTGAGCACAAGCACACCAGGGAAAAGTTGCAGTCTTTAACTTGCAAACCACACAGCAATATTTTGAGCCTGCCTCATTTTTTAAAGGCACAGATGCATGCCTTTCTTTATGTGCAGTGGAAATATTTCCCCAAAGTTTTGCTAATCACAGGAAATATTGAAATTACTGATTTGAATGCTCTAAAGGAAGGCTGTCATTACATAAGGAAGACAGTTCAGCAAATCTTCTGTTAATTTATCTGTCCTGTTGCTCCTTCAGGACTGGGCTGCGTGACTCCAGCCAGGGGGTGAGAAGCAGGATTGGCAGCAGCCCCAGAAAAAAGAAAAAAAAAGAGCACAAGAAAAATCCTCCTCATCTCTGAGAAGAGAAAGACATCTCAGAGGCAGTTTTTCAGCTATTCTTGATTTGTAAGGTTATTTGGCTGAGACAAACAAAAGTATTTCTCCTTACCCTCCCCAAAAGCAGAATCTGAAATCGCTGATTCAAAGGATTGGCTTTCTAGAGCCTCTCAGATATCTGTTTTTAAAATATGTGTACTGCTTTACAAGGCTTTTAGCAAAGAGAATAGATCTACTAATTTGAAAAAGAAACATAAAAACAACAAACCACAACCAGGCCCCTTTAATGACTGGTTGTTCTGCTTACAGTATGGCTTGGGTCTTCTTTTCCCTACAGTGGGCAAAGTGCAGCTGGGACTGGTTTGAGATGGGAATTATAACCGATTGCAGATTTTTAATGGATGCCACCTGTTTCCAGCTCTAAGGGAGTCAAGATACCACATTAGGGCTCCGTCTGCATCCAATAGTTTTGGGGTTTGGATGCCTGGTACAGCAGTACCATGCCAAGGGATCCTGGCACCACTTTATTTCCTTCTTCCAAACCCATGGACTGTAACAATCTGTGTGAAATTTTTAAATGAATGTGAAAATCACTTATCATGATCATACAGAAAGCTGTTATTTCTACACATTGCAGCATGAAGAATTAGGGTGTCGTGTGAGATTTGGGCCACCAGAAGTCCCGTAAACACTGGACTTCAGTGTAAATTATAAACAAATGTCTCTGCCTGTCCTTGTGTCCACAAGCATCTGAAAGCTGGACTACAGATTTATCTGCACTTCTAACCAGAGTTGTCTCCATTCACTGTGAAAGAAAAGTAGATCCAAGCAGCTAGGTGTTTTAGTTTAGTCTAGTAATCACAGTTCAGAGATAAAGTAAGGAGAGGGGGTGGATAAACCCTTGGGAAGTTCTGATTCATTGGGCATGCTTAGACCAAACTTAGCAAACTTTTTCAGGCTGTATTCAAGACAAACACCCTCATCTAAGCACAGATTGCCTTTTTTCGGTTTTTCTCAGGAGACTCTTAAATTGTGTGAGCAGGCTCAGGTTGGAGGTTGGACTTGATGATCTCAAAGGTCTTTTCCAACCTAGTTCATTCTGTGACTCTGTGAAACACAACTTCTTCTCCCAAACCTTCTCATCAAAACACCCTCAAATACAGTCTAGAGAAACAGACTCCCTTCCTGCCTCTCACTCTTGAACTCTTTCCTGCACAGCTTCAAAAGGATGAGTAGATGTTGATGACCTCAAAGCCAAGTGTATAAAGCGGTAAATAGAGTTCTGTCTGTGCAAGAAAGGCCTTTTTCACACTGGCAAATGAACTGCATGGGGTGTCTGCTTCTGTGTAGCTGCATTAAGTATCAGGCTGCCTGCCATGGTTCTTTCTCTTTACTTACACTACAAGGAGCATCAAATGCTTAAAATTAGCTCCAGAATCTTCTTCCTAAGGAAACAGAAGTCAGGGAAGAATCTATCTGTTAATTTTCCCCTGAAATGGTCATGGTAACTGTCTCAAATATCCATTTGATTTCTGCAGGCATGACACAGGCTGGTCTGAGCTCAAAGAAATTGGGCTGGCAACAAATCAATTCACTATTTTGTGATAAGATCAGATTTGTTTCTCCAAAGAGCAGCATTTAATTAATGATGTATGAACACATATGCATCCATGAAGGTGTGTGTTCAAGGCAAAGCCAGAGTTAGCTAACACTCCTCACACGAGCTGCAGCTATAGCTACTAGGGATGACAAACCTGAATCAACAGCCAAATGCTTCAGCTCAAAATTATGGTGCCAAAGTATGAACCACAGCTGATTCCATGGGAACTGTTCAAAGTTAATGTATGGGGGAAAGGTTATGGACTGGAAAGTAGAAGGATTTAAAAGATACTGAGAGATCCACATGGAATATTGCTGAGTCCTGATCAGAGAGGCAGCGCCAACATTTTATGTCAAAATTAGAGAGGACAAAATAGATTTGGGGCCATGATGAAGGAACATGATTGATGAGTGCCAATGTGAGAAGCTGAAGTAATATGGTGAGGTGAGTGAAGTCTTTGCAATGACATCAGTGAGGCCTGGATTTGTTAGCAACTATAAAGTTGTGTCCACCACAGTGCAAATCACAAGTTATTTATTTTTATCTACTTTTAAAGCCTCAGTTTATATGGAAAAAAACCCCAGCCACTTAAAACTATTCCAAAAATAGAGAGAAGTTACAGGAATTAAAAAAATACAATGCAGATAGGTACACCAAATTAATTCCAGGTGGAGGTAATGCCTTCTTTGATACTTGACAAGAAAATCAATCACTATTAGGCAGAGAAAAAATAAAAGATGATGAAGACTTTGGGATCTTCCCGGAATGAAACACAATCAAAGGAAGGAACACACAGAAGAAGAAATCAGAATGGAGCTGTGTGAAATCATTAAAAGCATAATCATACCTACATTATTGTCTGTAAACCCTGACCAACAGCTCTACCTTTGCAGAATTATACAGAGACTATGGTCCTATCCCAGTAGTTTGCCATCCACTTAAATAAAGCAAAAGGAGAAACAAATTAAAATTTTATCTTTGTTTGAAAAAATGGAAACTCTCTAGAATTTCTTGCCCTAGATGACATATGAACTTTGCAGAGAAGCTGGGGTTTAATTTCTTCAGCATTCCTCACTTTGTCACACAGCATTCCTCCTTCTCAGATACATGTTCAGAGTCCAAGTTATTGTGGAACTCAAGAATTATAGGAATGGAAGGGACAACAGAAGAACTACTGAATATTTTTATTAGATGTACATCTTCCACATAAGCTTATTACAATGCTCATAGTATTGCCATTCAAAAGTAATTTCTAATGTGTAACCTGAATCTTGCCTATTTTCCTCAGTTCAAGAGCATTAGTTCTTGTTTACTGCCATCAGACCAGAGAAAACCTCATTTCCTTCTTCCCTCCAGCAGCAGTTTTATGTATTTGAAGTCTATTAGCCCTATTCCTGTTAGACTTTTCTTCTGTAGACTAAACAATCCCTATTCATTCAATTTTTCTTTATAACATCTTGATTGGTATTTGCTGGTCTCTGGACTTCTTCCTGTTTATCCCCTTCCTGCCTGTAGTACTGAAGCAGTCAAGCCGAGAGCATCTCCAGGCAACAAACAAAATCATTCAATTCCCTGTCATAATGGAGAAAGCTGCACCATATTCCTGCTTTTAAAGAAATTAGGAAACAAGATCATGTTTTAGGGCTGGCTTTCCTCGCTCAGCTTGCCTACCTTTGTCCCAGGTCAAAGAGGAACTTGGAATAAGCTGGAATTTGAAAACAGCACCAACCTCTTCACTAAGGTGTAAAGCTTAGTACATTGAAATGACACCACACCAACACAGACATGTTCCTTCCAGCACCCTGAAAGAGCTCAGAGCAGTCCTTTGCGCTGTGTAAAGGTGCCAGCATATTGGAGTTGATCTAGGATCTCTACACTACACTTCTGTTTATGAGCTTTAGTAATCTAAAGCTGATACACAACTGATGGAGAGAGAGAGAAGTGAACAAGAGGCTAAATCTTATTCTGGGTTCAGGGAAAAGCTGCAACCTCCAAGCATATGACTCTAATGTCACTGGTAACTCCAAGCCTCATTTGTCACATGTTAAATATTACAGGTTAAATATTGCTCATTGTTAAGAAACAGAGCAACATTAATGGGACTGGATCATACTTCCAAAGGTTTTATTACCTTTGGATGTTGTACATTTGTAAGACAGCCTTGTTTTGATCCAGGAAAAACTGTGCAGTATTCACTGTATTTAACAGAAAGGGTCAATAGACCCTTTAATGTAGAGAGGACATCCTAACTAGCAGAGGTCTCCAGTGTCACCTGGCATTTTGGATTGTTACAGAGCTCACCATCAGCCTCAGCTGTGCACTACTCTGGGCTTTTCTGTAACTTTCATTTCTAAGCACTGTTCTCTGCTCTGAGCAAAGTTTACAGGCAATAAATGTCCACGTTTTCCATTACCTGGGATTTGGTTCAATATTTAGAGATTTAGTCAGAAAGGCAGAAATATATGGGGAATCACTTGGAGGGGAAAAAAAAGTCAAGTGGATTATTTCATTGAACCAGTCTCAGTCAGCCTCCAGGCAGAGTTCTAGGAAAAAGGGCATTATTCTTAGTTATTGGTCATCTCTTCCTGATTCTAGTTAAAAATGTTTTCCCATGTTCACATGCTGAGCAAAAAACAAATACTTACATGGATAACTAGGATAAACAGAAATCATGGATTTCTGTGTAACACTGCTTTGGTCAATTAGCACAAAATTTAATTTGCAGTAATCAGTCTAAGCAGAGGAGTGAATGAAATTAATCTGATATGTTAATTTCATGTTTTGGGGTGCTTCTTTTTTTCCCCCATTTTTTGCTCTTCTGGATGAAAGCAGGTACCTAAATATCCCAGGTATTGTTAACATTTTCAAGCTCTCTGCATAAATATAAAGTTTTGAAAAGGAAAATTTATAAAAGATAGGTCTACATGTATGCATAAGACTATTATACTTGAGACTATTATGTTAACTAGCTGGCATTAAAAAGATGGCTAGAAAATATACTTATTAAGGTGAATTTTTTTTTAAAGCAAAATCAGGTATTTTCTAAACAAAAAGCTCCAGTAAATCAATCAATTAGAAAAATTAATCTAGGGTTGCAATCATATTTTTTTAACACAGTAGTATAGAAATGTGAAACATTTTGATCTTCCCTGGTTTGAGTTTTCTTCACCAAGCATTGAAAAGCTAAAGCAGTACTTTTGTCGTTGTCTGCTCTAAACCTCTGTATATAAAAAAGTAGTTCACAATACAAATGTATGGCTCAAAGCCTAAAAGGCTGTTGTGGGTTTAAACACAGTTTACAGGAAGATCAGACCTCTGTATGGAGCAAGAGGGTGGCAAAACCAAAGATGGAAGGAAAAAAACAGGTTTTCTTTTTTGCTTGCTGCACCAGGCTATGTAATCATGCCATCAACCTGTAGCTGGTTCTCTGGACACTACAGAAGAACAATTTCCAGTTTATTTCTAGATTTTCCAAATCTATTTGAACATTAACATAAAACATCTCTTGACTGTGTTATGGCCCCAGAACCAAGCTGAGCCCTACTTCTCTGTGTGGCTGTGTGGAAGACATTCACCTCCTGGTTCTTCACAGCTTACCAGTGACCCTGGGAAGATGCAGTGAAAATCTGCTCTCTCTGGCCCCGCAAATTTTGATATTTTATGTTTACCTCTATAAACATTGCAGTCACTACATTTCACAAACTCATGAAAACCAAGCCAACTGCCTGCCATCACTCATCAGCTCAGCAGTGACATGTACAGAATCAGATAACGCAACACGAGACGCTGTTTGAGGAAACCTATTTTCAATTTGGACATGCCAGTATCCACACTGGTTGTGACACTGTCCAGTCCAAGGGCAACAGCACTATGTGATCCCTGGGACAAGGAATCTCTATAATGAAGCAGAAGCAGTGAATCTGTCCCACCAAGGAAACCAGATCTGTTTGATGCAGCGCAGACATCATGTCTATAATTATTTTCTATCATCAGCCTAAGTGAATATGTTCAAATAATGAGCGCTGTTCAAGGAAATTGATTTCTTCCTTGTGATATATTTGAGGCATAAAAGTGAGACTAGATTTACTGAACAGATTACTTCTACCTGGTGCATTATTTGTAGTACTTTATTGCTGCTATTTTTCTAATTAAATACATAAAATCTCAACTTGCCTATTGTCTTCTGGCATCTAGCTAGTAATCATAATTTCATAGAATCAGAAATACTTAGTATAGGAAAAGAACCTATAAGTTCATCAAATCCAACCATAAATTTGATTCCTCTATAAAATTAACTATTTTCAATATCTATTTTCTTTTCTTATGGAACATTTTGAAAACACACATGTGAGCCAGAGAAATAACTCAAGAGTTTCCTTCAGGCACATTGCAGTAGCCTCTCCTTCAGCCCTTCTGAGCTTCCGCATTCATTGAAGAACGTCAAAGTCTCAATCAAGCAGACTCAAATAACCGGATGACTGGATAAAAAACTGCATTTGTCTATTGCACAAAACATGGTCACAAGATACACCATTCATTATCATTGCAGAGAGTCTGGAGGAGCTACTCACAATTTACACCACAGTAAGCGAGATCAGAGCCAGGCCTTTTCTTTCAAGTTATTTTCCCGTTTAAATAAAAGTTGATTTAGGGATAAGTTTTTTAAAATACATATTTTTTAAGTAACAGGGAGTGGAAGGAATTCCCTGAGCACACATCCAGTTTTGAAGAGTAGCACAAGCTCCTTAAGGGGGTAGATCTGTACGTATCTGTGCCACTGATGGTGATACTGCATTTTGAATCAACTCCCATTTCCCCTTAATTGTTCTGTCAACCTGTTTGGGATCTCATCTACCTTCCTCATTACGGCCTTCCGAGGGAGGGCTCCTACCACACTGAGAGTCAAGAGCAGATCATGTCCCTCATTTAGACCCAACACATCTTTCCACAGCCCACTAATTGCATGGCAGCTCAGGCTCATTTGTCTTCCCAGATCGTTAAAATTCATCACCATGCTCTGTGAGCTCTCAGTCCTGCCCTTGGATGGGCAGCTGTAGATTATTTAGCCACACCAATCCCTAATGTTTTTAACTAGGAACTGACCCCAGCACCTGAGCACCTGCTGGGCTCTTAGTCTCTGTCATGTTAAAAGAGTGCACAGAAGGACTCAAGCCATCAAAAGCATCCTGCTGCATTACATTAAATATTGATAAAAAATATGCAAATTGTTTATTGATCTTCTCCAAGAAGGGCTGAGATAATGAGAGAGGGACTGTTTGAGATGATGGTTGGGATTTTTAACTTTTTTTTTTTTTTTACATTAGACTGTTGTTGATAGCTGAAGTTAATGAGGTCTTTTGGTTCACTCAGTATTTCAGACCTTACTACTAGTTTGAAGATAAAAGAAATCAATGCACCTTTATTGTGCATCACTGCCAGCAAGTGCCTTGCAAAGGGCAGGAGTATTTGTACAGGTGCAGTGCCAGCACTCCTTACTAACTTTACCTGTACTGCCCTGGTTAATATTATACTACTCTAAATTGTCTTATCCCGCACTGTATTTGTTTTCCAAGGCTGATATTTATCAGAAGCTGATGCTCACACTGTCTCCAACTTATTAGCAGTTCAGTATATAATTAATACCCAGAGACCAGTTGTTTTCCCATTCCCCTTTGCTGAGAGCATTAACTGCATCACATATGCTTCCTACCCTTTGTGTGATTGACATGTGACAGCTTTTAGCTGTCTTTCTGTGCCTTCCTCCTCATGCTGGAAATTTCTTCGCACTCACACCCTGGCTTATTTTTTCTTTCTTTCTTTCTCTTCTGTCTCCTCCTCAGTTTTTTGGGTGCTTCATGATGCCTCAGAGGAGTAAGCAACCATAAACCCAAAACAGCTGGAGCAGAGCATTGTTGCCCTCACAATGACCATCCATTTGTAACCACAAATCTGTCACACCTGGTTTACCTGCAGGATATCACTTCTGCACCTCCATCAAGCCAAATTCCAGACAGAAACACTGTGGATGTGGCCACAAGAAGTCTCCCTCTGCAACTGGGCCCCCATTAAAGAAATTCCTGGGGTGCCTGCATCTTTTCTAGGAAACAGTAAGAGCCAGCTCATGAGGGTTTGCCAACGTAGAGTCCAGGCTGCAATGACTGTCGTTCCAGCCTAGCACTGACTTGAAACAGAGCCTCCCTTCCCAAAGAAGCCAAAGAATAAATTTCACATTCTCACTATAATTATTAAATTTTTCTTATGATTTTGATGAGGACATCAGTGCTGTGTTTGGAGCTGCACAAAACCATATAGAGCTGCATCTTTGCCCCCAAAAGTTCACTGTTCTTAGATGAACAGAGTAGATATGATGTGATCTGAATGTGAGAGTGACTTTTTGGTAGGAGGGAAAGACCTCACGTTTCTCCTTCGCCATATGATCCAACCATGTACCACACTGAGCAGTACCCAGGAGACAGGGAAGAATGGGGCGACAACTTTTTTCCTTTTTTTTCTTTCCCCTTAATAACCTGCAGCTGACAACACAGGGACAGAATGAGAAATTCAGGCAAAGGCACGGAGAAGCAGAAGATTTGCTGCAAATTGCACCTGATTTGTGGCAAGACTTCAAATACAACCGAAATCTGGTTCCATTCTGCTGCTGTGGCCCCTGGGCCACCAGTGTCCCCACAAGCAGTTATGCAGGCACCTGCAACAGGGAATGCCAACCTGACCCGTGCTTCCAAAAGCAACAGTCTATGTAGTTAATGTTACCAAGTGGTTTTATCCCAGAAAAGTGACCTAGGAAAGGTATTTCCAACACAAGCAGACAGGAAAAAATGTAGGTGGAAAATTACTGTCAGGAAAACATCAAAGAGGGGGCAACACCTGGGGATGATGTGCCCGAATAGGATGGTCAGACAAAAACTTGGATCTGTCGTGCCCAAATTCAGGTCCTTAGTGTATCAGTTAAAAAGCAGAAATTCAAAACTTTGTTGTAGCTTGGTCCAGGTGCCTAAACCTGAACATACTCCTGTTCTCAGTACCCCTGCCACATTACACAATTTTACAAACACTATCAACTGTTCTGGCAATGTGCAATGGGAAAACAGAGACTTCAACACCTTCATATTTTTGTTCAAATTTTCTAAGGGTTTGGATTTAGAAAACATGAAATATAAAATCTCAAGTATTCTATTCCTAGAAAGAGTTACATCCCAGCACTGTTAGGAAAAAATGCAGGAACAAATACTAAAGATATTCTATTTCATGGACCGAATATATTTGTATATTTTTTATCATTCTACATCAACTAAGACCATGGGAGAAAAGGTATGTTTTCTCAAGGGAAAATACTCCAGTGAGAGCCTGAAAAAGTTAGTTTTCCAGAGAAAATCAGAAAAACATAAATAAACAATTATTCAAAATCGGATGAAAGAACAAAGTGATTGATGGACTGTACTTCCCTGTGTACAATTTCAAGATTGATGTCATACTATTGTGTATGTCAGGGTACAACAGACCTGAATTATTAATTGCTCTGTGATTCCCATTCTCTGAATGATACACTCCCTTAGTGCTTCTCTCAATGTATATTCTGTACATGTAAAGCAAGAGCAAAAACATCACTGCATCCCCAGATAAACAGAAGCACTTTTAGGTTTGACAGTTTTTTCCTGCCTCCACCAGCAGAAAGAACCAACCAATTTAAAATTGCCAAGAAGCAGGAAAAACCTTTTTTTCCCCCATCTCTTTCACACCAGAGTATTTAATTATGAATTTATTCAAACAAAAATTTCAGAGATCTCAGTGCTCCAACAGTCTCTTGCCCGAGGTGCTTTCAAGCCCACAACAGCAGAACAGAAGGGGCGGAGTAGAGCCCCAGCATTTCAGACAATCAGCTTTGAAAGCATGTTACAGCCTGTTTAGTTGCATGGTCCTATTCATTTTCTATGTTTCAAACAAGAGTCGTTCGCTTGAACAATTTTTGCTTGAGTTTTTTAAATGTCCATTTATTCCAACAAATGAAAACATATGAAAACAAGAACAAAAGCTAAATGCAAGCAAGAAACAATAGGACAAAGCAGTTAAATATGACCAATGAAATAATATTTCTTTTGTCTCTATTGGCTGTATCAGAAGTGAAAACAGACAAAGGACCTCTCAGTTACACTTGTGTAGATTGAAAATAAAGTCACTGAAGTCATGGGATCTTAATCTGTTAATGACTGCAGAAAAAACTCAAGGTATCCTTATGTTTCTTTACCATATTAAGTTTGCATTTTTAAAAATGTAAACACTTCTGAAGATGCAAACAGACCTCAAGGTAGGAATAAAATACATTTGCATCTACCAAATGACCACGTTGAACAGCGAGTGGCCCAAAGTAGCCTTCACGTCAATAGAATATAGCTCTGAAGTTACAAAAGCAGAAGAATGCAATGACCACATTAATAGTTAGCAAAAACCAAATGTAAGTCATTTGTAAAACCAAATGACTTAAAATAAAGTCTTCCAGACCATCTTGCCATTTGTAGTTTAGCTTTACAAGAGGTTTAGGTTTTTCAAGGGATGGTCATACACCATGCAGCAGGATCTACAGAACTTAAGGAGTACACCAGTTTCACTTCACTTCAGTGTCTGTTTGGGCAGTAGTGATTTCATTGAAAAAGAGATTTCATCATATAATCATAAAATATGCTGAGTTGGAAGGGACTTACAAGGATCATCCAACTCCTGGCCCTGAACAGGACAAACCCAAGAATCCCTCCATGTGCCTGAGAGCATTTCATCCCAGATTGAAAGAAAAGCCTTCAAACCTGGAAAACAAACAAGTTCCAAATGCATAATCAAGTCAGGCAGTCCCTCCAGGTCACCAAGTGCCACCAGCTCCATCAATGGCAGAAACACTTCTCTGACTATGCAAGCCACGGGCTGGATGGACCCCAGAATATCCGTGTGGTTGGCAATCACACCAGGAGCACTGCATCAGCAGAAACCTCTGGGAACCTCCAGTCTCACGTGGTCTCCCAGAAGCTGTGTGAATCCTAGGAAACACAACTCATAGCAGTCTGTCTAAAAATCTGGCAAGACCTAGGAACTTGGGAGATTCCCAGAGATTTAACTGTTTCTTTACTAGAAGCAAGACATCCTGGAAAAAGACTAAAAGCCCGTCTTCATCAGGAGTTACAGGGCTTTCAGGATCCCAAATCTTTTCCATCTCTGGGACAGACATGATCTGCTACCAGATAAGTATGGCCTGCCCCAGGTAAGTATGGGCTGGCTCACACAGTCTCCATGGCACCTGCTGGGCAGGCACACTAGCAGGAAAAGAAAAGTCATCAAAACTCTTCCTGTGCTCCTCTATCTCCATAGATTATTTTGGATTTGACACACAGGATTCTTCTGGAAGGAAAAGACCCTCATGGAAAACAGCAAACTGAGCCCAAATTCCGCTCCCCTCCAGACAGCACAGCCATCTTCAGAAAACAGAGAACCAGATCCACATGAAAACAGGACGAAATGCTACTGAAAAGGTATTACTTTCACAGGATTCCCACACTGCTAGAATTACTGAGAAAACAAGCCCTATATGACAGATATTAATCACAACAATTAATACAAAGCACCAGGTGTGCTGGAGATGAGATGGCAGAAAAATTGATACAGAATAAAATTAATTGTTTTCAACTGTGTTTTTCACACAAGAAAACCCTCTAGGATATATCCCTACTTTTTTAACAGTTATTAGTCATTTTTTCATCAATGAATTGTAAGTTGATATTCTAATGTCAGTCATTCAGAAATAAAAAAAATTAAGGTTTTTTCAGAAACAACAAAATTCTGCTCAAAGAAGAGCAATAACAACACACCTGCAATCTACTTTGAAAATTTACCTGAACCCCCCAATTAAAGCTCTTGGGAACAGAGCAGAATATCACCAGCATCGTCGTTAGTAGCACACAGCACTTCCATATCAAATGCTTTCTCATCTCAACCTAGCAGCCAAAAAGGAGCATTATTGGTGTCAATCCATACCTGCAGGCTGTGTTTGGGTTACCAACAAGGATGTCAGAAGCCACAGCACAGGATCTGAAATGTCACACAATAGCCCTGCAAAAGCAGAAGATGCTTTGCAGTTGTTATTTCAACACTCCAGTCTAAACAGGTCTGCACAAATTTAAAAAATAACAAAAGTTACAGTGTGAACATTCTTCCCCACAGAGACTTATCTTGACTCCCTTGCTGAGCCCCAGCCCATCTGTTTGGTTTTGTATTTGCAGGTAAGCATGGCAACAGCCAAAGTGAGGTCACTGAAGAAATGCTTAGGTTAATGTAATCATTTCATCCCTTTGAAATACAGCATGTCTTACCAGCAAGGCCACACACCAAAGAGTCAAGGCATTTAAGAGCAAGGAACCTCTTTCCTCTCTGCATTGTTTTGTCCTAATGCAGCTCAGTTAATTTCTCTGGCATTGTCTGAAGGAGTCTGGTGATGCCAAGATCCAGTAAAATCTATACCATCATTAGTGATGATTGAAGAAATGTGCACACACAGGAGAGAAAGCTCTATCACCTCCCCAAACAAGGCTGCCAACAGGAAGGAGCATCAAGTTGATCCAAACCTTGACCTCCAACAGCTCCAGAGCAGCATCAGTTATTACCTGTGACCTGATGCTCCTGTCCATAATCACAAAAGTAGGGTTCCTGCCTCCATCTCTAGCACCCACACTGCACCAGGAGACACTACTGCAGCACTGCCAGGAAAAGCTTTCTGGGTAGCACCCCCTGCTCCAGGGCAGCCTCCTGCCTGCAGGTGCTCTGGCACCCCACAGTCTGCAAGAAAACAATGGATCCTATTCTTCTTACTTCCCCACATCCCTGGATATGTTCAAGACCAGGTTGGATGGGGCTCAAAGCATCCTGGTCTAGGGGACGGTGTCCCTGCCAGGGGATGGTCTTTAAGGTCTTTTAGGTCCCTTTCAACCCAAACCACTCTATGATTCTACTTGCATCTCTGCTCTACCCCTTGTCTGAGAGAAATATATATTTAACACTTGTATCACAGGGTTGGTGGGCGGTTTCAGCGCTCACAACAATGAAAGTAACAAACACAGTTTGTTACACAGTTCATTGTACTGTCCAGAAGAAACATATGTTATTTATTGACAGGAAAAGAGAAAACTGAAGCGTAGAAGCCCTCTTAATACTGCAAGGACCTGATTCAATACCCACTGAAGTTATTTTTATTGTCTTTAACAAGCCAGGCTCATAGAATTACTTCTTTACTAAATCAATTACAGAACTACAAGTTATTTTGCAATAGGACTGGTAGTGCTATTTACTCAGGATACACAATTAGTGCTAACCACTTCTTTTTTCTCTCTCCCTTCTCTTCTGTTATTTTTCTATGTGTTTTCAACAGATATTTTCTGGGGTCTGGAAACTGGGAACTCAACAAGTGAGAACACTAATTATATACAGATACTGAGATTTTAATGATAAGCATAAGAATATTTTCTATTTAATAAAAAGCAGATGAGCCTTAATTTGAAAAAAATATAAATCACATTAAATGTCAAATCTTGACACAAACATCCCCTTTACTACCATCACTGATAAAATCACCCATGATTTTCAGTGGCATCCAGATTTAGGTCTATGATCAAGCTGATAACCACATGAGAGGGAGATCAGGATCTGTACTGGAAATTCAAGCTGACACTCTGACCTTAACACATGCTGTGGTGCTTTTTGAAAGGGAGGGCAAGGAGCAGCTTTCTTCCCAAACACATAAGTTTAGGCAGAATTGTCATTCCATATTTTGCTGTCCTTCTTTGTGTAGTGTTATTAGATATTGTTTAAATATGTTCCAAGGTGGTTAAATATTTTAAAAGGGCCAATTCCTTGCATTAGAAAGAGTGCAATTAAAATGGTTCCATTTCATTGGGAGAATGCTTTTATCCATACAGAGTCTGCAAAGACTTGTTTTATAATGAGAAGGCAATGTTTTTAAAGAAAAAAAATTTAAAAGACAGCCAGTTTGTATTGCCTGTTGGTTTATTTCCAGTGCTCCTTAAAATAACAGAAAATGTCTTTTTTAAATGCTCAGTTTCCTTCAGAAACTAAGCTTGCCAATATGGAAAACAAAACATGAGCTCCTAATCTTGTAAGATCTAGAGATCTTGAAAATATATTTTATTTTGGTATTGCCATGTGTTGCTTAAATGCATAATGGTGATGAGATTGTTTTTCTGATTTTAATGCAGGTAATGTACTCGGAGCTCAGTGATCCAAGGGAAAATTTCCCAGCAGGCCACACTTGACAAGCAGGTGTCACTCAATCATGCATGTTTTCACCTCCCTGAGAGGACAGATGGTCCCAGCCTACTTAGCAATTCCATCCTCTGTTGGCAGCCCCTTTCCAATGCAGTGCCATAATAAAGATGCTCTGAGATTTGTGTTAATCTGTGGTCTTTGGGGTAAACTGTAAACAAAGTGTGTAGAGTTATCGTTTCTCATTATGAGCTGGACCTCTTATCTTCTCCTCTGCCTATAGCATATAGCTATCTTTAATAGCCTATACCCCTGGACTCAGCTTTCATGGAGATTAGTTCCTATCATTTTAAGCACCACAGAATTACTTTGTCTGCAGAGACTTGACCTAATCTGTTTGAGGCTTTTACTATAAAGACAGTAAGACAGCCTTTTTTCTCCAAATTAGGAGAACAATGGTTTAAATTGGCAATAGCTCCTGTTGCTGAATTTTATGCATATATGTGTATTATACTTGCTGATTCTCTGCCCTGAGATAGAAGAGGAATTGTTATTCCCCTCACCATCATTCAGAAACAAGTACAACCAGGACTGAGAGGGGAGGGAATAAAAAATCCGCACATCTGAACACCATGTCGAGGGGGGCTATTTGTCAATTCTTTTTTCACTGATGTGATACATTTCCACTGCATCCAATTTCCCCTGTGTAAAATGAAGATTATCTTCTCCCCACAATCTGACAAGTGCAGTAGGGAAAAAAGCAGAGGGAGAGATGGAGCGCATGCAAGAGTTCCCAGAGTCAAGTCTGGCACTCCTATAATTTGTGCCATTAGGGAATTTTCCAGGACTTTCTACATGCAGAAAGGAAAAAGAAGGTCAAAGGTTCAGAGTCCTCATAACACTACTCAAAACAAAGCCAGAGCTGCTTCCAGCACCAGCATGTGCCACGGTATGACATTGGAAATTATATCAGATCATTAAAATGAATCATCCAAATCCATGATTATGTCACAATTTTAAGTTTCTTAATCTCATCTTTCAGATATAACAGAAATAGCATGAAAATCAAGGAGCATCATTCTTTGGGTTTGGCTTGTTCCAGTCTCCTAAAGGGGAGTCTGAGAAAAATTTACAGTGATTTTAGGGGGCTGTGGATCCAGTCACAGTGATTGGTGGGACAGAGTTCAATTGACGGAAAAGGGAATTTTGAACAGATTTTCTCTCTGAGAAGGTGGAGAACATTTTCACCTGTTGAAGATAATGGAAAGAATTAAACCAGATTTATATGTGTGTCATTTCAGAAGTTCTTTGTTTTCTTTGCTTTCTTAGCACCTACATGAGCCCTACATTCCTCACAAGGTAACAGACACTTGCAGACCTCGCACACACCAATCCTTATAGACATGTGAGAGTGATGGATACAGTTATGAGGCAACCACTTAACTGACTTCATCCTCATCACATGACTCCAAAGCATTAAAAGACTAGCAATCAAGATAGGAATGGAAATGGCATATATTAAAAAAAAAAAAAAAAAAAAACACACCAAAACAAAAGCCCACAACAGATCAGAAGTTTTGTGTTGAAGTTTGTCTCAGTGGACACTACACTGCTGCAGTGCTTATCTTAGAAAATGAAAATCTGTGAAAGGCTTTTTCAGAATAGTGTAATACTCCATTTGCACATAAAGACAGTCACTGAACCATTGAATGCTTCTCCACATTAACAAATCATCCATTTATTATCTGTATTAATAGAGTACGATATATCCCAGAAGCTTTAGGAGAGCTTATGCCCTGAGTATCACACTGGGCTGAGGGCACACTGACACAGCTACATCCAGCTCTGCCTGACCACTAGGGCATAACACAGATCAGGTCCTGACGCTGTAGACATCTCAATTCCCTTGCTAAAATATCCCATTTTCCCACACTTGCCCGTTAGTCCAGGTTCAGCAGTAGCTGCAGGGCTGCACAGTCAGAGCTGGGTCACCCTCACTTGTGGGAGGGGAGGAGAAAGGGCAGCAGAATTTACATTTCCACGGCTGGCTGTGGACGTGTGCCCTGAGAGTGAAGAGGTTTCTTTTCTAATTTCACTGCTGGTCTTCTGGGCCACTCAGCAGACTATTGTCCTTTCACCCCCTCTCCCACAAGCAACAATGATGGGGACTTCCTATGGACAAATGACGCTCCCTGTCCTGGGATTCTTGCCAAAGGTAAAGAAAGAATAAGAAATTGCACCAGAGTAGTGACAGCCTCTGGCCTTTCAGCTCAGTGCTCTGTAGGTAGAGCAGTTCCCATGTGAACACCCTCAGAGCAGCTGCGCCTGGGTCCTCCAGTGCCCCTCCACATTGCACACACAGACAGTGGTCCCAGCTCTCAGGAGCTGCAGGACTATTTCCACAGATTTCTCGGGCATATGTTCCTTTCTTGTGTTTACTTCCCTGGAAGTGGAGCCTGGCTTTCTTACTGCCTTAATCAACTGAGTTCAGAAAGCATCCCTGTACTTTGTGAATTCAAGGCATGCGAGCAGCCTATGAATATATCTTGGATAAACCATTTAAGTTTTCTTCTTCCTATCATTAGGAGACCTCATAGGAAATGAGAAGTGAAGTACTTACAAGCTTATGCCACTTTAAGTTGTTGCCAAATATGTCTCTCACTGAAAAGAGAAATATTATAGGATTATTTCCTGTAAATTCAAACCACTGTGAAATTAAATATGAACATAAGAGTGGCTACACTGGGTCACACCAAAGGTGCCAGTTTCCAGCAGCAGGTATAAGCAGATGCCCAAGTAAGAATAAGAACGAAGTACATGGAACACTTATCATAGAATCACAGAATATACTGAGTTGGAAGGGACCCACAAGGATCATTGAAGTCCAACTCCTGGCCCTGCACAGGACGATCCCAAGACTCACACCATGTGCCTGAGAGCATTGTCCAAACACTCCTTGAACTCTGTCA
This sequence comes from Corvus cornix cornix, assembly GCF_000738735.6. Taxonomy (NCBI): domain Eukaryota; kingdom Metazoa; phylum Chordata; class Aves; order Passeriformes; family Corvidae; genus Corvus; species Corvus cornix. Next base: position 9,048,189 of record NC_046335.1, read on the forward strand.
GGCTTGGGGCTCTCACCACTTCCTTGGGGAGCTTCTCCAGTGCTCAACCACCCTCTGGGCAAAGAACCTTTTCCTAGTATCCAACCTAAACCTCCCAGACACAACTTCAGGCCATTCCCTCTGGTCCTGTCACTGATCACAACAGACAAGGGGTCAGTGCCTGCCCCTCCACTTCCCCTTGTTAGGAAGTTGTAGACTGCCATGAGATTTCTCCTCAGTCTCCTCCAGGCTGAACTTCTTCTTAAGAGTCTCCTACTTTCAGTTATTTCAGTTCAGTTCAGGGACTTCTGAAGCTGGAAGAAGATAACAGAGAGGGTGAAAAAAAGCACAAAACATAAATCTTAAAAGCAACAGACTCATCCTAACAAGACAAGACAGTAAAAATTACCCTCGGACTTATTCAAAAGGATATTCAGAGCTTAAATTAGCAAGAGCTATCATCCACTCCCAGGCTGTCCCAGCAATTATTGTCTCTATTTTATTTTATATTTTTCAGTACTAGCAAGAAAATCTGGTGACTTAAAAAAAAATTATATAAGGGGAATACAGCTGTATTTGAGAGGAAAAGACCATTTCTTTGTTCCATATCTAACAGTGTTTAAAAACATAGAGCATTACAAGTGACAAACAATAATGTAGTTTCAAAAGAAACATGAATGAAGCAGGTCAGCAATAATGTACAGGCAGCACTGTACCTTCAATAGTGTGCACCCTCTGTCTCTGACTTGGAAGATGTGTGTGTGCTCCTGCGTGTTCACATGCTCACACAGGTATATTCTCCTCATGCAAAACCACTTTCTGTCACTGGGAAGGGAACAGCAAATAGATCAATGATCAATTTTGCAGAGCAGTATTTCCTTTTCATCCATACACCTGAGGAACAGGGTACATCCCAGACCAGCTATTTCCTTTCCCAGCTGTCAGTCTTTTTTTTCCATTCTGACTAGTGCTTGATCCACTGAAGCATCCACTGACAGTAAAACCCAACTGTCCGTGATCTTACAGTGGCAGGAGCAGAAGGAAGGAAGCAGTGCATGCAGTAATACCTTACTCAGCTGCATATGCTCTCTGCAGCTTGCACACAACCTCCTCCCCTCCCCAGATCACACCATGGAGGTGGGGAACCAGTCTGCCCTCTAATGCAGCTGGATTCAGTGGCCACCACGGGGCTGAAATGGATCTTTCTTCTCAAACTTACAACCTTACTCCATTTACTTGTAAAGAAACAGCTAAATTCCTTGACATGTCGGTGTTAAAAACCCTACTGAATCTCTGGAAGGCAATACCCAAGGACCACAATCTGCCCTATAAAACAAGGTGTAATGAAAACAATCAATTTAGAAGAAATAAGAGTCCTACAAGATGTTATTGTCTTTAGGCCTGGAACAGGAGAATGCAAGGGAGCAAGAGGACATAGCACCTGCTGCTTAAGGGCTGGAAGGGAAAAGAAAATCTAGATTAGAAAAGCATCAGACAGTCAAGCAGAACCATGTGCACACTGCCAAAGCTCCCAGGGACAAGTTGACTGGATACTGCTGGTAGGTGAATAGGAGAGACTTTAAGATACTACCTGAATATCTGATACAGAAATCCAGCAGACTAGAGGAGATAAGAGACTCAGCTATTGAACTTATTTGTGAAAATCATGACATTTGAGGTGATCTATCCACAAAAGTGCAAGGGAATGCACTATATATTAAAATCTCAGATTACAGGGAGACTCTGGCAAGGACCAGCTCCTGGCTGCTACACTGGTGGGCTCTGCAATCCCCATACAGTGTTGGAGCGGTGAATCTGCAATTCTCAGAGATACGAAAATAGCCCCAAATCCAGGTTCTGGCCCTCACAAAGTAACAAAATAATTATGGGACAATTCCTATTAGAATGTATGCAACGTTATATATTACAGCACTAGTTTTTGTTGACTTTCCAGTTCTGTTGAAGTAGCAGTAAAAGCACAGTACTGATAGTTAGTGAAGGAAATATATGATCCCCCTGCTTGCTGATCTCTTTTTCTTTAGAAAATAATCATGAGTACTCATGATTGCTTAAGAAGACTGGAAGTCAACGAGCCTCAGTATAGCTCCACTCATTATGAGGTGAGAGAAAAGTGAGGGTCCAAGGCAGACCTGCCTGCAAGGGGCAGGATTCTTCATGCAAGAGATTCAGTGGCACCTTCTTCCTCAGAAGCCTCAGCCATCCTGAGCTGGTAATGGTCAACAGCTCAAGTCCCGATGGACATCAGTGACAAGGGGTGTCCCTCAGGGTCTATGTTAGCACCAGTGTTATTTAATATCTTCCTTAATGACACAGACAAAGGGATCAAGTGCAGCCTCAGCAAACTTGTAGATGACACCAAGCTGAGTGGTGCTGTTGACACACCTGAAGGATGAGATACCATCCAGAGGGACCTGGACAAGCTGGAGAAATGGGACCATGGAAATCTCATGTGGTTTAACAAGACCAAGTGCTGGTGCTGCACCTGGGTCGGGGCAATCCCTGGTATCCATCCAGGCTGGGGATGAACAAATCAGAGCAGCACTGCCCAGAAGGACTTGGGGGTGCTGCTGGATGAGAGGCAGGACATCATCCAGCAATGTGCACCCAGAGCCCAGAAAACACCCGTGTGCTGGGCTGCACCCAAAGCAGTGTGGGCAGCGGGGCAGGGAGGGGATTCTGTCTCTCTTCCCCACTCTGGTGAGACCCCACCTGCAGTGCTGCATCCAGCTGTAGGATCCCCAGCACATGGAGCTGTTGGAGCAAGTCCAGACAAGTGACACCAAGGTGATTAGAGGGATGGAGTAGCTCTGCTGTGGGAAAGGCTGAGAGAATTGGGGTTTTCCAGCCTGGAAAAGAGAGGGCTTTGGGGTGATATAATTGTAGGCTCCCAGCACCTGAAAGGAGTCCACAGGAGAAATGAAGAGGGACTCTTTACAAGAGCATGTAGTGGCAGGACAGAGGGGGATGGCTTCAAACTGAAAGACATTAATAAATTTTAGATTAGATCTGAGGAAGAAATTCTTATCTGTGAGTGTGCTGAGACACTGAAACAGCTTGCCCAGAGAAGTTATGGACATTCCATTCCTGGAGATCTCCAAGTCCAGGCTGGATGGAGCCCTGAACAACCTGGTCTAGTGAAAGGTGTCCCAGACCATGGCAGGGGGTTGGAACTGTATGATCTTTAAAGCCCCTTCCATGATCCTGTGATCCTCACTGCCTTGACCAAAGACAGCACACTGCTCTCAGAAGAGATTCTCAGAAGAATCTCTTGACCAGACTCCTCACACACCTGTGAACAATCACTGCGTATGGTACAATTAGCTGGTGTTTTATTTTCCTTTTTCTTTTAATGCAAAAAGGCTTTCCAGCCACTTCTTTTCAGTGAGAATGTGTGTTATTTGTGCAATTTCTCTGCAACATTTTTTCCAAAATATGTCACTATTTTTTACTTAGAGAAATCATATCACCATTCTCTTTTTATATTTTTTTCCAGGTCTTGCTTTTCCCAGTGCAGGTTTTCTCTGTGAGCATTTTATAAACATCTAAGAAAAAATATATAAGGCTTTCTTTTCTCCAAGTTACAATAGATTATAGCTGTTAAGATGAGGAAAAGCATTGAAATTATTGATAAAACTAATTTTAAACATTTTCCTTCAGCTATCCCTGAGAACTTGTGAAGTTCTCAGATTTAAGACCATTTGGGATTTGGTTAAATACAGTAATTGGTTGTAAGTCAGCCCATCTATGCTAAGAGCATTGCTAGAAACTCCTCATGTATTTGAAAGGAAGAACCGAAAGAGAAAGAATAATTTAGTATATAGCTCAGAGGTATCATTAGTAGCAACAGTGTGATGTTAAAAACAGGGAAATTTAGGTTAAAGAGCAGGAGAGAAGGCTGAGTGCAGTCATGGGTGTGATGAGAGGTGAGAGACGCTCTCCCACCACTTGACCCCAGGCACATCACTACCAGAAAGCTCTCCCCACACTCAGCTCTTCATCCCCTTTTTCTCCAAGGATAACTTCCTGACAGTGTTAAATTACAGGGCAGCCTCCAAAATTGTTTTTAAAACTAGACTGTTCAGAAGACAAAAATTGTCCTTCTGCACTGAAAATCCATAGATCCATGGCTCTGTAAGAGGCACCTTTCTCTGGCTGCAGCTCCCACACCATGACCACATCTCCAGATTTACATGTCCTTGTGAATACCACAGCTGTCTCCTACCTCTAACCAAAGGGTCTCAGAGTTTTTCAGGCTCATCTGCTGCCCTTGCACCTTCTCTCCACACATGGCAGATTTTGAACCTTTCAAAGTGTATTAGCTTCATGTATTATAAAGCATCACTTTAAAACCAGACACACTGAGACCAGAGATGTAGCAGAGTTATCTTTCTTACTTTAAAATTTTTTGTACATTATTACAGGTAAAATAATATTTCACTGTTGGGTCTTTTTAAGAAAAAAGATTTTAACTCATCAACCTGACAGCCACAAGACCTGCTACAAGCAGAGCAGGATTTAAACACTGCATAATCTTTCCCAGAGACTTTTTCAAACAAAGATGTTGTGGTTTTATTTGGTTTCTATTTGACTCTCCTGAGAGGTCTCTCTTTAAATCCAGGCATGAAAAATACGTTCTCAGTCCAGATACAGAGATTTTGGAAAAGAGAAAGGCAGTGAAACAGCATTTCATTTGCAAGTATTTTACATTTTAACAGCATATTTTGCTTTCCACTCAGCAAACACTACCGAAACTGCTGCTCCCTCCAATAAATTGTCTTTGAAATTGTAATATTTTAAGTAGTGCACGTATAGTATATATGCAATATAAACAACTTTAGCATATCTGCAAAAGTGGGCATATTAAATGCATGTCTTTGTGTTTGTGCACACTATATATAAGTAGACCATACACAATATACATGTATATTCACATGTGTGTGTAGTGTCAGTTTGGTTCTAAATACAATATACATAATTTCAAATAAAAGTGTTGATAAAATGAACAGCAAAATCCAGTCAGCAAAGACTACTGAGTAGATGCTTCGGAAAAGTAGGGTGGAAAAAAGTTAAGAGAAGAAAAGAACAAATAAATCAGGCTTCTTATACACAAGGAAGAGAGATATCTTAGTCATTAAAAAAAATCAAGTTTTTCTTGTGTTCAGTCATCTAAATCAGGTTCTAGGAAAGGAAGAGAAATTGAATAGAAATTACTAAGATTTGCTTGCATATTTTGGTAAGCTTTTCCATAAAAATAAATGCAGTTCAGACCCTTTTAAGCCAGGTAATTGTGTCCAGGAGTTCTGTTTTAAATATGCTCTGGGGCATCTCATTGTTCATACTGAGTGTAATGTAGATTGTTTCTATGTTCAAGGAACCACAGTGTGTGGGATTAAATAATACACTTAATGAAGAGGCTAAAATGACTATATTCTTTCTATTTCAAAGAGATTCCAGGAAAGAAAACCACCCAGGATTAGGGAAAACAGACTTTTACCTTATCATATTTTATTAATACACTTTCTGTAGTGCACCCTACTTAAAGCTCTGCTTAAGGAGTATCCAGCTATGATATTACACCACCACAGACCTCCTCAGTATAAATCAGAACATCCCATCTTTCAACTTACTTATCCTTTCAACACACTCAGGACCAGTGCTGGCCAGACAAGTTTGGAGAGGCTGAGTCACATGCTAGTGAACTCTGAGAAAGAAAAGTGAATCCATGTCTCTAAATCACAGACTATTAACCCAAACCTGTGAGTAGCGATGGATAAGTTTGGGCTGTGAAACCCTAAATGGCCTGGATCCTCATGACTCCAATTCATTGTCCCATCTCAGCTTTTCTGCCACTTTATGTTTTATATCTCACATCAAAGGGGATTTCATTGCTGTGCTATGGCACTTTCAGACACCTTCTCACTTTCTCCTTGCTGTCGTCTGCCAATGATCCTCTAACATATTTTCCACCTGCACAGTGTTAGCTTAGGAGAACTCCTCTCTCTGTAGTTTGTAGAGTACCAGCTCTATGTAAACCAAGGGAATCAGAGCTCCTTCCCTGCCATGCTTGACTCCAGCTGGAGAAGAGAAGGACCCAGATAAGCAGTTGTAACACCTGGAGAAAGGAGGGATTTGCCTAGGTCAGGCATTCACCTCTCAGTGATATTTACCCTTGAACACCTGAGAGGATAAAAGCGAGCTCTTGTCACTTCAAAAATCTCTCCTTGTCGCTTCACAGCACTGTTTGCTCAAGCTTTTTATGACTGGGCATGTGCCACATGCTTTGCATAGCCCCTGTGCATGTCCCCACTGGCATTTGCCACGTTGCACAGATGAATCAGCAGAGGCACACATGCACACAGGCCTGTTTGGAACACAGGTGCTTAACACTGTTACCAAGCTAGCCAGAGACTTCAATTTCTTTTTTTGGAAAGGTTAGGGGCATCTATGAGAAAACAGAAGCTGCCAAAAAAACTCTGCTCTGGTATTGGCACTCTTGTCCTTGCTAAAGCACACAAAGGCTCAAGCCAAAGCCATTTAGCCTTTCTGCCCAACTTTGAATTTTAGCCTCTATTGGGTCATATAGACAGAGTGTTCAAAGAACAGCTCTAATGATCTCAATTCTATCACTTACTGGCTTTTGGAATTTAATCTAAAGTGCAGACATCTGATCTTTATGTCCTTCTCAGTATGTATATAGAAGTTTTGTTCATGAAAACCACTTTTAAAGCACTTGTGAGTGAAAAATATTCAAGCTCTCTCCCCACCATTTGCAAATAATCCCTATAATTTGTCTCTGATGGCCAAAGCTTTTGCAATTAGCAAAATCAGACAACAGGATGGAGCCAACAGAAATGAGACATTGTTTTCTGCTGCCAATGCTTGCATCATCCTACTGAGCTCATTTTATAAAATACCTAAAAGGTGAGCCAGCTTGGAATCATAAATTGTGCACTTCCCTCCCTTACCAGCTACCAAAGAGCACTGTGGACATGCCCTGCCTTAGTTACTGTAGCTCTTACTCATTCTTTTTATTTATTTCTTTTTTTCCCAGGGGGGACACTTGGAATTCTTTTACTGCTCTCACAGCAGCAAATCCTCTGCTCTGTGCATGGTTGCCAGCCAATGATCTAAAGCAATGGAAGCAAGACCTTTGGAAAAAAAGTTTCCTGCCACATCTCAGCATGCTGCACGGACTACTCAGATCAGGAGAAAAAAGGAAGTTGAGTGCGCAGAAAAAGTTCATACATTCCTGCCCCTGTCCTCACATCTGGGACTGAGCCTGCAGAAATTTGCATGATATTTCTTATTTACAGGGAAGCTACAAATTTATACAAGTCTACCTAGACTTGAAACAAACAAACAAACAAAAAAAACAAAAACCACACAAAATGTGCAACTCAGCAGACTGTTGAGTGCATGGCGCACTATCCACTGCTTGCTTTCTTCCACATCACCCTTCCCTTAGAGCCTATGCCAACATGAGATGGCTGGCACAAGAGCTGGCTCAAATGGCTCTATACCCACTGAGAGCCATTTCTCTAGAGGAATTAATCACTAATTTCTCACAGCCAGATCCTAGAATCCTTGTGCTTCCTGAGCCAAAGAAAGAAATAAAAACACACATGCTCACATGAAGCCACTGAGAGGACTGCAATTGCAATTGTGCTTGCAATTAGGGGCAGCACAATTTATATTGAGTTTTGTAGGTTAAAATATCAGAAATTGGGTCAATAGAACAAAATTCAATAATCTCCACTATAAATAAACAAATTCATCCTCTAAAGGAGTTATGGATCCTGACAGCTTTAGCTATGGACTTCATGTACCACCATAATACTAAACTGAGACTTTCAGAGAAAGAAAACTCCAGCCTTAATAGTTTTGGAAAGTATCTGTGGCTGCAACACACCATCACACTGACTAAACCTTGTCTGCTCTGACCACCATACTATCTGTCACTCTAAAACTTCGGTGGATGTATTGCACCAGCTTATCTATTCCCTTAAATCTTGAGGATTTATGAAATGTGAAGTCTATTTGTAAAACCTACAGTAGTCTGACTGTGAATTCATCACAATAAATGTTGCTTTCAACACCCCAGGATTTTCCTGCTACTGATTTGTCACATCCTGGACACCTTCAGTAAAATGGAGTCCCAGAGTACATGTCCAGAAGTGGGAAGAGGACATAGATGCAATACCTGACTGGTGAGAGTCATAATGTCAAACAACTGCTCTCTAAACATTACCACCCACTCTAGGAAGATGAGAGATTCTCCCAGGCATGGACCTTTCCAGGGGACAGACTCAGTAACACTAAAATAACATCAATTGGCTCAGAAGAGAAAAAGACTACTTAGCAGACATGTTTCTCAGTTCCCGCCACCTGATTTTTTTGTGTTTATTCAGATATAACTTTATTTATAGTTCTAGCCATATTTTCTTCTGGGTGGGAAAACTGAGTGTATCAATCATTCCTCTAAAACACATTCAGTAAATGCCCTCCACTGGATTGACTTCGGTACCTTTTTTACCTGTTAGGACTGATAGTTTTCTGGTGCCTTCATGAAAAATTAGCTTGGAGAGGAGGACCTGGTGAGGAGGACAAGCAGAGAGGATTAGGAAGCAGATGTTGTCTAAGGGTCATCAAAGCACTAGAGGAAAGAAATAGAAACCACATCTCTGTAAAAGCATTTCTTATGTGGTTATTGCAACAAATGAATATTTGAACTCTCATGAGTATTTGAAACGTGACTGCTGAAGGTGCTTACGAGGTAGGTACTTCAGCTAGAGAATAGGCTTCAAAACAGATTCTATATGAAGAATATGTAATAAACTCTGTCTGCACATGGGGGGAGAGATGACCAGAGCACTTGGTCAGGAACACACAGCCTTCTGCCCAGACACAGGGCATCCACCTCTGCAGTTTTGCTTTTGAACAAAAAGACCTCTTAACCTGTATCTGTCCTTATTTCTCCTTTCATTCCTTTCAACCTGCATTGCCAAAGCTACACTTGCTGTTGCAGGGGTTTTATATAGGAGCTCAGACAAATAAATGATAAGCCACGAGCAAGGAGTAGCAGCGGAAAACATTTCTCTCTTCCCAAAGCAATGAATGAGAAATGAATCAGTCTGGATGTAGGTGTGGCTGAAAACAGGTGCTCCAGGTGCATCTGGTTCTGGCTCTGCTTGTGACCCTCCTCCTTTCCTCACCCTGCCCCATCTGCAGGAGGGTAAAGCCACTTCCCATGGCTGTTGTCCCCAGCTCCAACAGAGGGCTATGAACTGCCTCTTTCCAGGTTAGAGGCAGGAAAAGCAAATGGAGATGAACAAGAGAGAAAGTTAGCAAATTAAAGCAAGAGGGATGAGAGAAAGGTTTCCTCAGCCAGGGTGTCAGCTTTGAACTGGGGCCTTTTCACCAGGAAGACTCCAGGCTTGGTCATCTTCTGTCATTGCCTCAGAGCAGGATCTATGCAGGCCTCCACATGTGTTCATATGTATATGGCAGAGCAGCATGGGCACCCTTTAATAATTCAGTTCAAGTACCTTCTTGTTTGCTCATGAATATGCTGTTAAAACACATTCATTGTTGCAAAGCTGCCAAACGCCCACCTGTGCCTCTTGCCCTGACTCCTGGGCAGACCCTGGTGACTCTGGGCTGGCTTCTTCCCTTGCTGAGCTTGTCCCTGGGTCCCTACCTGAGTCCCCTGCTGCCTCCTCCTCCTTCTCCATCAGAGATTTCTACCTTCACTGAGCCATGGTACTTCTCCCTTCTTCCCATTTTAAGTCATGTCTGTCACAACTGCTGCTGCCACAGACAAGTGCACGTTGTTATTAATGCATTATTAAATTTTATCTCGCATTTAGAGCCTTGTCGATGGTGCTCACTCAAAGACACTGTGGTGATAAGCACTATAGGAATGGCTATAAATAATGAATATTATGCGTCTCATGTCTTTCCCAATCCCCCAACCCAGTAGGTATTCACTGCAAGGCAAATGATCATCAACTCAATTTTATTTTTACTGATTAAAAGTATCTTCAGGATGCATAGCTGCCACAAGGTAGGCAAAGGACTGCAGCTACCATGGGAGACAGCCCAAAATATTTGAGCAGCTTCTGTTCCCACCAGGGTACCTTCCTCAAAAAGCAAAGCATTAATTCTAATTTGCCTGCTAGGTTCCTGCTGCTTGCAGGGCTCCAGAAACCAAGCAAGAGAGTGCAAAGTTAGAGAAAGGGTCCAAATTCTCCTGATGCTTTCTCTTTATGGGTCAAGTGCACAACACAATTTTTAATTGGGGAATGCATCCTCCCCAGCATTTGCCTCCCATCCAGAAAAGTTCAGACACGCACTGGTTCAAAATCAGAGCCCAAATGAGCAGGGCACTGGTGGCATCTCAGCTGCATTCTGTCCTACCTCATTAATGTTTGTTATTCACTTTCTCTTTCTTCCATTCCTTTGTAGTTCCTGCAAATTAAGTCTTTGAATGTTGTTAACACTCCTGTGCATCTGCAGTTCTTGATCACTTAGACACTGAAAAACGTAAAAAATCTTTGCTATTACCTGAGTATCTATGGGAACTTGGAGAGAAAATCTTGGAAAAGAAAATGCTTCAGGACAATGCTGAGAGGTCTTAAAAGAAGTGCTATAAACACTTTGTGTTTGGTCTCAGAAATGCCCAAGCAAAAATCTAGACTAATGTTATGGAACAAGATATTTCAATCTCTTCCTAGTTTTATAATGGACAAAAGATTGCATGGTTCAGATCTCAAAGGGAATTCTGGAATCAGAATAGATACCAAAATCAGGCTGTACTCTGTCTCTAAAGCTTGGACTGCTTGGAGTTACTGATAAAATTTGGCTCAACAAACACATTTTCATCTGGCAGTTCAGATAAGATGTCATATATAAAGCTGAAATTAGCAGAAAATTGCTTTTCAACTTGCAAAAGTATTTGAGATATAATTTTTGTTCAAATGAGATTAAAATTTCAATAGAAAAGCCCTTTTAATAGGTAAAACTCCAGATTGAAAAAAACAAAATCAATTTGGGTCAATTACAGCATTTTCTTCTGCTAATGTTGTAATGTTTAATTTTTATTTTGACCTGTTTTTCAGTTGTGTATAATTAGCTGATCTTCAACATTAAAATGTTCTTTAAGTAAAAAAATGTTTTGTTTGGGATTTTTTTAAATGTTAAAAAGGTCCCTATATTTTCTCAAATGAGAAAATACACTGGTGGAAGAAACCTTTTTCCAGTTAGAAGAAAGTCCCATTTTAGCACATCATTGGCTTTTTGTGTATCAGAAAAAAAAATTGTGAAGAAATGATCATCTGCTTCACCTCAGATATGAGTCTTAAGTCAATCATTCCCCCAGGTATTAATTAAAGTTATCCCTGACTTCGTTGAGGCAGAGCTAGACCTTGTCACTGAGTCCTTAACCTCACTGCATTAATTCTGAAAGAATCCAAAATTACCATGGGAAAAAATTCTCACATTTCCTTTCCTTGAGACCTCCTGACTTCACTCCAGCCTAAACTCATGCTTGCTAAGAATTTGACCGAGGATCCCAAGAATTTTTCACTTAATACCTTTGCATGAGCTGCTTCAAAACTTGACATGGGCCTGCTTAAAACTCAGATTCCCCCTTGCCCTGCTCTTTCTTGAAAGATGAGCTGAATTTTGTTAAACTATCATAATGAATGCATCATCTCAGCAGCCATACATTGTCCTATGTGGCGGTCTCACAACACTCAAAGAAAATCTCTCACATTAAAAAGTCAAATCACAAGGGTGCATTATATCACCTCTAAGGGAGTATCCTTCTGTAAAGCTTGGGTTAGATTTAATATGGTGACACAAATTTTGGTCGGCTTAAAGTAGAAGAAAAATGAGTTTCTGCCTGCCTGCAGAAAACTCCTTGGATGGACCCTCAAGGATATATAATGAAAACTACATAGAAATTTGATAACGAACCAAAGCATTCAAGCACATGTATTCACCCTGATGTCATTTCCATCTTCTGTCATTACTTAAGTACCATAAAAATTACGTTTTCACTTGAGGTTGCTTACATTTGTGGATCCAAATCTCAAACCCCCAGTATCAAGCCTGGTTTTTAGGGACACTAAGCATCCGCATCCCCCATTAGTTTCTATTTTGCCAGGGTTCTCCCACCAACAGAGATAGCTTTGAGAGTGAAAGAAACCTCAAGCAGACAGGGAACAGTTATCACTCAGCACTCCCAAGATATGATTCAGCTGCCCCCCACAACAACACAAAGTACTAACTCATCACACAGAAGGAAAAAAAAAAAGTAGAAGCAGCTGGGCTCAGTGAAATAAGGCTGTCAATGTCCCTCTCCTAAAGTGGAGATGGCAATCAGTCCACTCCAATATTTACTTTGTTATCTGCCCATCAAAACAGACAATAATTAGATTACCATGGGTCAGGTTTTTTCTAGAGAGGTCACACAAAGGTATAAGATGCTGTCTTCACAAGACAATACCAGCACTTTACTTTCGAATTAGAAGTATATTCCACTTCAGTTTTACAAAAAGTTCCACCATCTGTAATTGCAGCGCAGTCACTATACCACATACAAACCAAGACACACAACACAGGACCATCAATTACAAAAATGAAGGCATAAAATATCAACAGTCTTACACACCCAACTCGGTGCATCAAAAAGAAAGAGCAAATATATTTTTCAACCCAAACGGGAAACATCAAACTTCTCAAAGTGTCCAGTAGCCCTCCCCAGCCACCTCTTGCTTGTCAGAGCTTTCCCTACACCTACACAGTGTTTCTCAAGATTAAAGAGGATTAAGTAACTCCTTCCATAAAGGTTTTCACCAGCTCACACATGTCAGAAGGCCTCAGCAATCATATCATAAGCTATAAATGTTGATGCTCCCAGTGCTGTACTTTTGGGAGGCAAGCTTGTCTGAGATAAATGTTGCTTGGAGTACAAGCTGTTTCTCCTCTTATCAAGGAAAAATTTTGTATCCTGAGGATTCCCTTGTAAATTAGCCAAGCCCCACTGCTACACCCACTGCTCCCCTACAGCAACACAAAGAATATGGTAACGCTCATTAGAGCGTACCACCAGGGAAAAGTCTAATTGCTGGATTTACATTTTGTAGGCAACGTGTGTTTATACTAATAATTCTATTTTGTGCTGCTTTACTAGTCAGAGAAGAAAAGAGCATATTGTATTAAGCTCCAGCCCCCAAGCACTGAAATAACACTAACAGATCCAGAGAGATGGGCTTTCATATAATTGGCATCCACCCACAGAACACAGTTGATGGTGAAGCATATTTCCAGCGGTTCATAAGGGCATGTGATTCCCTGAGGATTTTCAACCTTTAATATTCGCCTATTTTTGGGAGCATCTACTCATCTCATCATTACAGTAGTACTAGTCACTCCTCTGATTGCAGTTGCACTGGAAAAAGCAGCACTTCAAAACTGCCCGTTTGGATCTTAAGTATTACTTCCCTCAGTGGTCACCTACAGGCTCCCGCAGATCCTACAGTAAAAAAAATGTTCTATACACTGTTTATCAAGAAAACAATTTTAAGAAGTAATAAGAAACTGCAGAATTAGTAATACAACCAGAAACAGTACCCAAACATGAAAAATTCAAGTATTTGGTTTTTATAGATATATATTTTACCATATCCTCTGTTCTTGAAGAACATTTAAAAAATTCCTTCTTCACAATATCCCAGTGCTTCCAACTATAGCTGAAGTGAGGAAGTGTTGCCAAACCTGACTTTTCCTTATAATGAGTTTGTAAAAAATTTTGCAACCTGCAAAAGTGCTCAGATTTGATTCAAGATTGCTGAAGTCTCTTATTTCATCTGGAAAAAAAAATCACCCAGTCTTAATATTTTCTTTTCCTTTAATACCATAAAAGTGGGAGTTTTAGACCTATGAAATGGATGAAGGATAAGACAAAACTTAGTCAGTATGAATTTTTCTAAAGATCAAAGTTCTCAGATGTAGGGGTTTGGCTTGGGACTGTGCTGACAACTACTAATAAAAAAGTTAAAAGCAAAGAAATACTTGTCTTACTCATAATAGATTCACATAAACTTAACTCTACATAAAAAGTAATTAAAGGCCTCTTCTAAAAGGAGCTGGAAGTCATGGTGTTATGTCTCCCTTCATACATCTTTTATCCAATTAAGCAATCTCAAAAAAGTACTTTATACATCTTTAAGACATGATTGCTTCACATTAGCTCACGTAGCTATTTTACCAGATCACTGCACATCCTACTTCTGGCCTCTTTACCTGGAAACTCATTCCCACAAATTAACACCGTGCTATTAATACTTTTCTGTTTGATGTTCTCCTCACCTTCATTTTATGTAGCATTGCCAAATTTTATGTAGCATCAGGCATCTATTTGCATGGTTCTATTTGCAAATCAGCCCAGTCCCCTTTCAAGCCCTCTCAGTTTCTGCATGGGAGAACTTGTAATGAACTTGTAAATCAAAATAGATGTTGAGCTTCCCAGGCATTGGAGACTGGTTGGGCTTTTCATGAGCAGGACATCATACTTAACCGCTCTTCCAACTCATCTTGAGCTGCCCAGCCATGAGACTTCTGAAAGCAGGTTTTTTCACAGAAAAAATTTTAAAAGACACCAAAAAAACCCAAAACCAAAGCCAGAACAAAGAAACAAAAAACCCAACCAAACAAACAAACAAAACAAAAAATCAACAAAGACATGGTTGTGGATTCCAAGTTGAGTCATGGAAGAGCAATAGCACAACTGCCCTTGAAACAGCTTTTCACACCAGAGGCATGCAAGAAACGAGGCTACAGGAAATGCAGGCAGCATAGAAGGAAAAAAGCCTCTGCTGAGCAAATGTTGTTTGCTGTCAGGCACTGCATGACCTTTTCACTAGGTACAAGATGGGAAGACTGTGGAGCATGTACTGATTAGCTGTATGGCTCCAAAAATACCATTTGGAAAAATACAATCCTTCATTATAGTGCAATAGGAAATATGCTGGAACATGAGAATGCGAAGAATAACTAATTTTCTACCATTCCTTATCTTACCTTTTTTACTCCTCATTTAAATACTTGTTAAAGCAGCCACTTTGGTATAAAGGAAAGAAAGGAAGAGCAAAAGAGTTCCATTTTTGTTTTCCATCTTCTGCTGAAGTGATGACTGCTAACAGAATCTCCCCTGGTAGCACACACATGGCCGTCAGAGACAATGACTCACTGTAAAACAAGCCCAGCAGCCAAAGCAGCCTCTGTGGATATCTTTTGCTGATTCTATTTGGGATGGGCTGGAGTGGGGTTGGATGTTTTACAACCTTATTTGATTTTGGGGCAGACAATCTTATGCAGACTTAATTATTTCCTTATTTATGAAATAACTTGCTTCCTGGAGACTCTCTAATGTTGGTTGTCTCGGGCACCCTGCATCTAACGATTTAAAACACTTCGGTGTTTTAAAGGAACAAAATATCAGGAGTTTGTTGTAGGCTGTTGTGCACTGCAGGAGAAATTTTTGCTTGACCTCCTGAAGTGTGTGTAAGGCCAGTACACAGCCACTAGACCTCATCCACCCATAGTCCAACCCTGCTAATCCCACACACCGAGCCCAGGACAGGAGCCATTTGCAGGGCAGCAGCATGGCCTCATTCCTGGGAAGCCTTAGAAAGGTAGAGACTACCCTTCTGGATTAAATCCTTCCCGACTGAGTGTCTAACTACTAATGGTGGCCCACATCCACACAGGTCTCATTCCACACTGAGAGGCTCATGCTGTAGTCCCTGCCAAGACATGATCCCAGAGCAAGCCCCATGGCTGCAATGTAACCCACTCTCAACATCAGGAGTGGAGGGCTTATGCAGTGGGTTGAGAGGCCTGCCCATGTCCTGGACTTGTGATTGATGCCAGGCTTCAGGAATGGGACAGACCCGATGTAGTCAGTGGCTGACACACATCTTGAAAAAAATGATTGCTCTTATCCAAGCACATGCAGTTGTAAATCCCTGCCCAGTTCTCCCAGCTGGCCATAATTAGGAAGACAGCCTATTGCTCTCAGCATTAGCTGATACCAGAGGTTATCAGCCCCTAACTGGGCCACACACCATTTTTCTTATTTCCAAATCTAAGTGAGTTATTTCTATTAAAAAGAAAAAGCTTCATCAGAGTAAAAGAAAGGAAAACATAACTCCTTTTCGAAAGTTTTCCAACCATCATCTCTTTTTCTGTTAAAAATAATTAAGACCGGTTGTTCATCAGTGCAAAGACCTCATTTGGCTTGTCCAGAAGGAGCTCTGAATAGCTAGTCAGTATAAATACTGCATAAAAAATAAAAGTAACAAAGGGAGGGTTTTTTCTTCATTTGTTATTTTTGGGGAGAAAAAACAGCCATCTGTGTTCCAAATGTGTTGCTTTTCAATGATCCACAAGCTGTTTCTATGGTTAAAAATTATTTGACTTTGCTCTTCTTTTGAATGGTTGACTTCACCATATTAAAATACAGAGCCTCATCCTGCTGAGTTCTGTGTTATTTGTCCGCCTGCTCTGTTAGATAAGCATTGTTCAAGTCTGGAAATGATAACCTACACAAGAGGGCAGTTTAGTTTTCACTGCAACAGTGGAGGAAAGAAGGAGGGAAGCAAGGAGAAGTTCACATTACTTTGGTGAAGATTTTACCTGAAATGCAATTTTATCTGTTTTGGGGGAAAGGGAAATAGTTTTATTTCCTATTTGCAGCCATCATGAACACAATTTCTCATCCTCTTCTCATCTAGTTCTAAAATGTCTAGAAATTAGGCATTTAAGTATTAAAATGTGTGGTGTGAGGGGGGAAGCATGTGTAAAAATCTTCCTGCATATATAAAAAAATCTTCCATATACATTGCTTGTACATAAAGCATTTTATTTTGATTGAGAGCAGATTGTTCACTCCTATCCCCAGTTTGAGATTGGACAGACTGCACTGTGTGCCCATTTTCACAATATAATGATCTTTATGTACACACAGATGTACATAGAAAGACATACATATGGCATTTTTCGTACATTTAGCACTTCTAATTGTTTTGATGTTCAGATCTATACTTATTAGTTAGCCCAGCACACACTTATTATTAAGAACACTGTGGAAACAAGAGCTATTTATTAAAGGTAGAGATGCAAATGCAAAAAAATATTTACATAAATATCTGCAAACAATATGCATCATTCTCTTTGTCTTCAGGAACACAGCCACATGCCAGGTCTTTTGTGTGTTGAATGACCAAACACACACTTAAATCAAATAGTTGTTCCATTCAGTCTGTGCTTTCCACAAGTCGTTAGACACGCTATGTTGAAAGGAGTGACTTCGTGCACACTCAGCTTTTTCAAAGAAACATCTGTGATTTAATGGCCAGATCTAAGCCATACAGAAGTCTGAGCTCTGGGAAACTTACAGCCTGACTGCCATCCACCCAGGAAACTCCTGCTATAAAGGAGTCTATAAAGATGCCATTCACACAGTCATTCACCAGGCCCCTGGTGCATAACAAACCTAAAAACTTTTACTGAGGTCTGTCCTAGAGAAACTCAAACTGTTCCAAGTCTGGGAGTCACTGAGCCCTGCTGCAAACACAAAGCAGCACTTCCTCTGAGACAGGCGTCTCTTAATGAGAGCAAACATTCCCCTCTCTGAAGAAGGCAGCAGGAGACGGATGTGTGCAAGGACCAAGCTCTGTCTATTGTATTTCCATGGTTCCCACTACCACAGCATTTCAGACCCTCACAGCTTAAACACATTTCTCTCCCAGATGCCCCAATGAGGGTCGGAAGTGCTGTCACCATCTGGGACAATAATTCTCTCCACAACAGGAAACCCAGGGTAAAATCATTGCAGCCATTTAGGTCAGACGAAGAAAGTATAGATGACACTTCTGATTTTCAAAGGTCTGCTTTTAAGTTTCTCATTAACACCACAAATTTACATAGAATATTTGTCAATGTTTAAGAACATTGAAATTTAATTCCAGAAACAAACACAGAGGGATCATGTAGAGATTCTCAAATATGAAAAGATATGAAAAAAATACTTAATTCTTCTCTCCACATCACACTCCATTCCCACTTTTCACCAAAGCCCTTCTTCCTACTCCAAGTTATTTTCTTCCTTCCCCACACAGACCAAAAGGGTTTGGATCCACTTGATTCAGAAGCACTGAAAACTTCAAGAGTTTTACAGAATTTTACCAAAACTATCTAAACAATCAGAATCTGTGAAAATGGGCTGTAAATCTCACCAAAGCAGGCATACTTCCTTCTTCCCTTTGTGGCATATCAGATATTCCTGCAGTATTTTAGATCAAAACTGGAAATGATAAATTTTTCTTCATGTCCCAAAGAGACTGGCACTCATTCCTGGCTTAGCAACCTAAGAGGAAGAGGGGTATCCCAATAAACCCTCTCTGAGGTTCACTGGCTGGCCCTCTCTGGACACATCCCTTGTAGAGACCATGCTGAGACGTCAGTACTCATTGCAATACCAGGTCTCCTGTCCTTACACGGCTCTCAAGGCTGTGCCAGCTCAGCTTCCTGCAAGGTAACACTCTGAACTGCATCAGGAACTGGTCCACCTGAAATATTTTTCATCATTTTCCCTTTCATTTCTTGCAAAGTTATCTTTCAACTGATGCATTTCATTGCACAGACACGCACTGGCTGTGCTGGCACAATGGAGTGGAGAGGCAGTGGGCAGAGACTGCTAAAACCGGCTTACACAGCACAGCTGTTTAATATTTAACCACGGCCTTAAGCTCCTGACTCTGGTCCTCTGAACGGCTACCAAATTGGATACAGGAAGCAAAGCAAACAGTGCAATCTCCTGCATCTCAGTCTAGGGTTCTCATCACCACTCACCAAACAAGTTGGGAATATTTCACAGGTTTCATGGTTTGTCCACGTTCCTCATTCTGTCAGTGCAAGTTTGAAATGTTAATAAAAATATCAACTACAACAACAACCAAAAAAAAACCTCACAGAAAAATTTTACTATCTCTACCTGAGATGCTGCCTAAAGCCTGAAAGATTATCAAAGCAGAGATATAGGTCTCAAAACCAGGTTTAATCCGCTGAAGCCAATTGTAAAGCTTTCATCAGTCTGGGTACAGTCATACAAATATTTATTTCCAAATACATGCAGGCAGATACACATTTGCCTCCAGTTAGAGAGATGGGAATCTGCGTACAGTCATACAAATATTTATTTCCAAACACATACACTTATAGTCTCTGATTTGTAGTTAAGAGAAATGTGACTCCAGAAGAATGTGTTGTAACCTGCCACCTCAGTAGTCTCCAAACTTGTGTCTCAAGAAGAACTAGGTAATTTCATAACCATATTTTCAAGATCTAAATCCTTCAGGAAAATGCATGAAATATAATTTCTTACTTTTAATTAACTTTTGCAATTTTGCAAAAGATTTCCCATGACAGTGAGCATTTGTATTATAATAATAAACACTATTTCCATTGCCCTATTATACTATTGCAGTGCCAAATGGTCTTGACTCTTGGCCTGTGGTTTGTACAAGGATTATACCAGGAAAAGAAATTGCCTCAAATACTGTAACAACACCATGGACTCCTTTCAAGCTCACCATAAGGTTGGGATAAAGCGTCAGAAAATACACATCACTGAGCTGCTATGAGAAAACACAGTTTTCAGCTCCCAAGCAGTGTACAAAATAACAAAACAAAATGGTCTTCACAAGTGGGACTGATTGTCATTCCAGGGCAGGTGACTATTTCTCCCCCTGTAACTGTAGTCACCCTTGGCCCTCCAGCCCCAGTCATCATTTGTCCACAGAAGAAAGCCTAAAATACTGAAATTATGTTATTTCCTGTGCACAGTCTTTTGCATCTCCTTTTTTTTTTTTTTTTTTCTCAGCTAATCTGTACTGTATTTATGGCCCTTACATGCTGCTGGAAAATGGTGAAAGACCAGTATTGACTTCTGTGCTGAAATATGATCCACTGTTTGAAAGGCCGTTGAAGTAAAGGTGATGATTTCTAGCAGGATACATGTTAAAGGCAAGCAATGTCCTTCCTTCGTAGGACTGTATGGGAAAACTGATAGGGACAGACTGGTCATTTGCAGCCATCATTCCCCTAGGAGTCCTCCACTGAAATGATGGGGAGGCACTGGGGGAACAGTCGAGAGCAGACTCAAAAGAAGCAGTTTTTCTTGGTGAATAAGCACAGAGGTTTGGCAGATTTCTCTGCTTTGGGCCCCTCTGTGCAGCCATAAATGACAGCATCCACTTCTTTCTCACTGAGGATCCAAAGTTGTTGCCAACTTAGGCATCCAAGATTAAAAAAAATGGTCTCAGGGACATAATTAGGGTCATAAAACCTATTCCCACTTTCAGTTCATTGCTAATTCTTCAACAACCTCTTGGTACTAAACCACAGTTGCTCTCTTTCCTACTAAGTCATGCTTTTATTGGACGATCTCTGCTGGCAGCATATCCCTTCTATGAAATCAGAAGGAAGCGAACACTGAATGATAGTTCAAGTGCTAATAATGCCACCCTGGATCTTCTTTGTCTCTGACCAGCAAAGGAATCTCCAGGGTTCAGGGCATCCCTGACAAGTTACAGTTCTAATTTTACAGCAACAGCTGTACCTAGGTTTTAAGAGCAGGCAGATGTCTTTGTCTTTCAGTAGCCTTCAGTGACAAGACATCACTTGTGTTGTCAGAATTGAAAAACAGAAAAAAGTGGTTTGTGCAGGAAACCTAAATATATTTGTGTGTATTGTCATTTCCAAAAGGCAAAGGAAATTTTCTTTCTCTTTACTGAATGGCAAAGCTCATCCCTTTTTTTCAGTGTTGATGCTCTCTACGACTCAGCTGTCCACAACAGCAGAACTAGTTTGAGGGAGAAGCTCCCTGTTTAAACATAAAATTCCTTTGAGAATCAGCAGAAATGCCAAGCAAAATTTATCAGAACTAGAAGACCTGTGTTTGTTTATTTGGTGTAATCTGGGAATGCTCCTTTCATAAGATATATGTCTTTGCTAGTTGAAACAATATTCATTATACATTGTAACAAATGTTTCAGAGCTCAATTTGCTCTCCAGAAGGGATCCTCAGTCACGATTAAAAAAAATTGCAGAGACTGTTTCCCTAAAATGCACAAGTCTTATTTCCTTAACCTGTGAAATTTAACAGGGAAGAATTTGCCTAGGATAACAAGCAGTTTCTATTCTCTTTAATTGGACAAGAGACACTTCCTTTCAGCAAATGCCAAGGTGTGAAAGCCTAAGGTTTCACCATAAAATGCACAAATCCCATCAGCCATTCCAACCCCAGCTATGCTTCATGCTGCCTTGCTATCCAAACCTCACCTCCTATCCCTCCTCACTCCCCACTGCCCTGGTATCACCAGTCAGGCATTTCTTACAGGAGGGCAGAAGGCAAGGAAACTTTAAGACTCTCTTTGGCTCCATCCACTCACTACAGCACCACTGTCTGGGAGTCCTGGACATCAGAACACCTCCACCCAGGACTTCTTTCAGGCATTGGCACGTACCCACCCTTCCCCACAGAAGCAGCCCTACAGCATTCACCAGCCACTGCTGCAAATGTGTAACACGAGCAAGGCCAGCACAGTAACAGCTCCACAAATTTATCCAAATGTATTTTTGCTTTAGTCTTTCCTCCCTCAAAAATCAGATGCCAACAAGACTCCCTGAGTGTGGAGCTTGTCAGAGCAGGCTCTCTTATGAGCCAGCCAGCACAGACAGATATTGAACACCAGTTTCTCAGGCTGTAGAGAAAGCAATATATATCAGAAACCTGTTAAGCCATTACAGTAAAAAACAGTGATGTGTAAAGACAATCCAAAGAATATTTTACTGTTTAACTCATCTTGCTATAAAACTGCAGTATGACCTAACTCATAAAATAGAAATTTCCCAGATTCCATATGCACTCAAGAAAATTTTAAAAGCCCTGATGCACAGGAGATCCATTTCAGCCCAGAAGAGCATTTTTGCTTAAAGTACCTAAGGCAGGAAGGACAGACAGGGCAGTGGGGACTATGTGAAAGAATGCCAGCCCTGAAAGGAAAGTCTCTTAGTAGTCTTTCCTGCCTGGCATTGATGGTGACACAGAGTAAATAACACCTATTGCATGTTCAAAGCTTCTGAGTCAAAATCTCAGCCAACATAAATAATTAATGCTTTTTCTCTGACCCTCTGATTTTATGAGGGGAGCACTTTTTATTCCATACTCTATAAACCACAGTGGTCATGTCATCCTAGAGAACTGGTCAGGAAATTGTGTGTTATTCAGACTACACATCTCCAGCAAAAATTAAATACTAGTTTCAGTGTGAAAGAAAGACAGAAAAAGATTCCAACCCAGGTAAAAAACAAAACAGAAAGTATTGGAAAGACACATTTAATGTTTTTATGTCGTTGCCTTCCTATGGAAGGATGCATTATATGTTATTTACACTTTAAACCTTATGCATCTTTAAATATACTGAAAATGAAATAAAGTATTAAGCCTGTTAAAGAAAAGTTATCTATCCAAATCAGAGAGAAGCATTCCCCACTACCCCCAAATGGTCTTCTGTAAAAAATGTTGATTAATTTTAATTTTCACGATTAATCACAAAAGTGGGTTCCACCATTTTGAAGCCCACGACAAAGCAAGTTCCCATTTTGCATTTTTCTGTGGTCACGACAGTTCCTGTAACTAAAGAAGGGTGCTTCAATATTTACAAGTATAATCTCCAGTTACAAGGTTCATGACCCAACAGGTCATTGTTTGTACCAGATGCTCAGCATAACAGAGTCCTCGAACTACCCTCAAGGAACCACAGGAATCACTATCTCAGTACATAAGAATGAACACTTTTCACCTTCTTTATTTCTTAAAAACTAATTTTATAGCTTCTTCCTTCCCTTCTATCCTTGCATCTATCCTGCATTCTCTTTTTTCTCTCTTTGCTATCTTTCTTGACTTTTTTTTCTCTCTCCAGTTCTACTTTGGTAACATCATAAATCGCCACTCCCTCCCCTCCAGCTTTGACTTTTCTGACCATATATTTGCTGACTGTTCCTGCTTCTCTCCTTCCTCATAGGATTGCTCCTCAGAGTGTAATTTCGTACTCCAAAAGAGATGAATGTTTCCAAAAAGCCTGTTTCAGCCCCAGGAGCGAAAGGGAGCTAGTACTGGGAGAGGTATTTGAGAAGAACTGTCAGTGCTTCTAAATTGAGAAACACTGAAGCTATGCAGGAAGAATAAAACATAGCTTAGAGTAAAAGAGGCCACCATAATGAGTTCAGGATCAGATACAGAGAGCTGTTGTAAATCTGTTAAAACTTAGTTTACTCTGAGAAGAGAGAATGTTCCTAAATGAGGATCTTGCATGGATTGATTAATTTTCAGTGATCACACCTCAAGATTTGATCACAATTCCCAAGACCTCAGTGAAACTTGTGTGACCACATCCCTGTCCATCCACAATACACGCTACTCCATAATTCTGGATGCCTCCAATTTGCTTCAGGTGTAGATGGTGCAGTTTGTACTCTGGATAGAGAGAAATATGGTGTCACATCTGAAGGTGTCATCACTGCAAAGCTAAGTCCCTATCAGTGACAATTTTAACCAACCACCACATTTGTTATTGGTTCCAGCTCACTTCTGGGCTCCTTTACAAGGTTCTGTCCTCACCCATGAAGCGAGGCGGGTCCTGCTCCAAGGAGCTCAGATCCACAGACAGACAGAGGCAGAGGACAGAAGTGCTCTGCCTGTGAAAGGTAACATACAAAGAGATTAAAGGGGGGATTTTCAAAGGAGTCCACACAAATTCTTCCCTTCACTATCTGCCTGCAGCAGTCTCCTCAGAAAAACTGCCTTCCCAGTCTGCCTGTACTTCGCTTACTGCATTTTTCTTTACAAAAGCCAATATCCACCATGTTTGTCCTTTACTGGTATCACAAACCACCACCCCCACCACAATTAAAATCAGTCTCCCAAGTTCTTTCCTTTGCAGAGTTTTTCAAGATTCCTGCCTTTCTTCTCTAGACCAGCAATAGGTATATGCTGAACTGAGAGCTTTAAAACTGCTTTACTTCCACGCATAAACCTCAGATAATCTTCCAAAGGCTTCTGGGATGCTCCCATCCCTGCTGCCCAGCCCCAAAGCCCATGAGATGCTCCCAAACCATGCGGAATCTTTTCTCACAACATTGGAGTAACATTGCCATCCTGCTGGTTTCACCACTTTCTTTGAAGGCCCATAACAAACATATCATAACAGTTTTATATCTTCTACTTAACCTTTGAAGCTGTTTAAGATTCTCTGAGATAGAGGCTCTCTGATTTATATTCTAATGCCTTCCAGTCTAAATGAAATGTAATTCTTTCTAAAATGTCCAACTTTAAATTATGGATTACAGTGCCCAGAATGTTGCTGCAAATCCTCTCACTGAGCTCAGCTCAAACTCATCAAGTGTTTTTTCTTGTGTTGCACTCATTTTTGTGTGCATTTTAAGATTCTCTTTGTGATATTTAAACACCTTTTTAAACTTCCATTTTAGAGGTGAAGAAAGCCTCTGGGCTTGCCCTGTTAAATGTTTTTTCAAGCAAGTTTGTTCCAAGACACTACTGAAGAAAAAATTCATGGTAAATGAGTGTAGCTGCATCTACTTCTTTCAGTCAAATCCTGTGCTCATGGAAACAACAGTCCTGACAAATGGGAAAGCCAGCATCCTGGCACTGGCATGCTATTAAAAACACCAGAAAATGGACATTGCCCAGATCAATACCTCTCCTAGGACCTATCAAACTGTGAGAGGAATGGTCCTCATTAAGGCTATGATGGTAATACGCAGTCCTTTGACTTTTGTACTGCAGTTATCATCGCAGATGTATCGAAATCCATTGGCAATGGACATTTTCACAAGACCTGAGATCAAGAGATCAATTTAGAGAAACCACAAAAGAATCACCAACCAGTGGTAATAGCTTTCATACTCTCCACACCCTAAATTCAAAGAGAAGGTCTAGACGTAAGAGGCTAAAAGTCTCATTACACTGCAAATCTATCACCAGGCACTATCCAGCTTCCCCTGATGGCTTGTACTCAAACCTCCATTTCATTGACATTTTAAACCGTCTTTTAATCCACTGTAAAAAGTCTGTGAAGTACCTGTCAAAGGAAACACATCAGAGAGTGCCTGGGATTTGAGACTAGGTGATTTCAGGTAAAGTTAGAAAAACATTTGGAAATTTCCACAATTTAGAGAAAGCCCCATTGAAAGGTTCATAAAATTATTGAAGACGTCCAATTCTATGTCAAATTGAATGAAACACAGGCATAAAAACCCACCCAGGTGGTTATAAAAAAAAAAAGATTTTTGCTCCAGCTATAAACCAATGAGTTAATATCCATGGCCCATTTCTGCAGTGTGTTCCAGCTCCACCCTCTCTGACCTAAGCAGGCACAGCAGGCTGCATACATGGAGTTGATTGCAGAACCAGGGCCCACTGTATGATACCACATCAGAAAAATAAAAAGAATCATCCAGTCAAGCAGAAAGCAGGCAAAATCCCAGTCTATCAAAAGAGAAGGATATGAAAGTTTACCAGACAAAAGCATCATGCATTTTGTCCCCATATAATTTCTTGTTTTAACACAACCCTTACTTACAAAAAGCATTGATGGAGAACAAAAAAAAGAAAGAAAGAAAAGAGA
Organism: Corvus cornix cornix; assembly: GCF_000738735.6. Classification (NCBI taxonomy): domain Eukaryota; kingdom Metazoa; phylum Chordata; class Aves; order Passeriformes; family Corvidae; genus Corvus; species Corvus cornix. Next base: position 9,073,964 of record NC_046335.1, read on the forward strand.
AGAGTTCGATGCATCCCTGTAGAATTAATTAGTTGTGGAGAGTTTTCACTCCTATTAAAAATTCAAATAAATTGGTTCTCTTAGCCTGTCTATAGACCCCGGATGTAATTAGTGTGATAATCAATATATCAGTAGGAAAGAGCTACTTAAGTGCAGCCAGTGCAATTGTAGATTTAGGACAAGTGAAAGGGGCGTACTCAACAACAGCAGGGAAGAGTATAAATGCAAATGAAGCTCATAAAAAAGAATGAGTGGTTCTGGCTGTGCAAGCTGCTCAAAATTCATCTAGGTTTTTTCTGAAACCGTGAAATATTAGGCTGCTGTGAACTACCCGTACTTGGCTAACAAACATGAGTACGTACCATAGACCTTCATTTGTTTTCTCACTTACTTGAAGACTTGTTAAAGTGCTGCTAGCTCTCTACTCTCCACTAATGCACAATAAAAAAGTTCTAATAAAATGTGCACCTGTCACACTCACATTTTTAGTGTTAAAAATACTCCCTGTTGTGTGTGGAGTACCAGCTGTGCCAGCAGCTTCAGTGCATGACTGACACGCTCAGGGACATCAATGGCTGAAGGTAGTTTGCCTCAGATTTGGCTCTGATATTCTCTCCTTACAAGGGCACTTCAAAAAGTGCAAGAGAGTGAATCACAGAACACCATTTCACAGCAAATTTCACCCTGCCACCCTCTGAATACAGGAAACACATGCATACAGTAAACTGAAAATAGCATTACGTGTTCTATATAATTCTTTAGGCCGTGATACTCCTTTAAGGACAGAGGCATCTAATTCCTGAGATTTTCCCTGCCACCTAAAGCAAGGGGAAGATGGCCTTTCGGATGATGATGTGATAGAAATAAATATGACTCTAGTAAGGGCTCATGCTCACTGCCCCACTTGGAACTCATGATGCTCTGAGCTATGAACAAAGAAAAAGAGAAGGGAGAGACAGAAGCAGGGAATAACTGATTGGAATTAGATTATCCATTTCTCTGTGGTGAAGACCAAAGGCCCACAATTTATTTAAGTCCTTGGCATTAAACAGTTCTGTCAGACTTGATCTTCAGTCAAATGTAGAGGGATCTTACACAAAATACTCATCTCAGTTGTCAGACCTTGATTCAGGGACATGCTTCACACAAACCTGCAGGTAACAATAAAAGCAGAAAATACCTTAATTGTTCTCAGCCTCTAAAAGTCCCAAAGCTTCTTGGCTTTCAATATCCCACAATTCTTTATCAAAAAATTAAGTTATTTATTTCCTCTACATAAAATTATTTCAACTCTGTGTTTCTAATTTATGATGATTTTAATATCCCTTCAGTTTCAATCCCACCTAGGTAGGTTTCAACATTTCTCTTTCACAGGAGTACCTGTCACTAAAACATGGTTTGAAGTGAACAATTTGGTGTCAGAACCCACAGCAAGATTTACAGGAACACCTCCACAGCTTCACAAGTCAGGGTTTACCTTAACAAAACTTTAAGCAAGTGCTTAATTTTTGGTCTGTGGGAAAATTCTACAAATCAAATCAAATCAATACAACAAAGCTACCAGACTCATCCATATGTTCTGGCACAGTGAAATGAGGACCAGAGGTGGCTGAAGCAATCTGCAATCAAAGAGCTGCAACCAGGCTGCCAAATCCTCAAGGCACTTAACACCAAAGTGCCTCACACACCCTCTCTTCTATCAATTCAATCTATTCTAAGCAGCACAGAAGGGAAGGTCAGAGATGCAAAGCAAAAGTACTGTTTAGGGCATTCTACCTGCAAATTCCCATATTTTCTAAAGTTTTAGAAATGTCTTCCCCAAGTATCCAAGATTTTTAAGGTACAGCTTTTTTTAAAGAGAATGCAGACATTCTTTAAAATATTCTTTACCCTGCAGTTACTGATAAAGCTTTATCACCTCATGTGAAGCTGAATTATGATTTTGCCTGGAAACATGTACATCCACTAGAGAGAAACAGAAAGTGTATATTCATATATTTCAAAACAGAGGATTTAACCTCTGAAAAGAGATATCAAAGCATCACTGAAGCATGGACTTGCATTCAACATTTTCACATTTGGTTCACAAATACCCAATTAGGTTTCTGTCTGAACCACAGTACCCCAAATTTATAATTAATCATCTGTCAAAGTTACAAGGGCAACAGAGCACCATATTATTTTGAGCAGTGATTAAAAAAAAAAGAAAAGATGTCAGGGATTTATGAGGATTTCTTAGCTTTGAGCAGCAATATCAGGCTCCTCTTGAGTGAAGAGTTAATAAAGAACCATATAATATCTCCTTAGGAAACTCAGCAGCATGTTTACATCAAAATAAAGACAGAAGGAACACACAATATTTAATGTAAACTCAATATTGATTGTTGTAAATGATAAATGATTTTATAAAAAGTAAATTGTTAGAAATCAATCCCCATTTCTTATCCAATACCAATATTAAGATTGATTCTTAAAACCTCAAATAACTTTAGAAAAATGCTTTTTCCCCCCTTTTTTAATTGCAAGTGGCTAATGACTTTTCTTTTTCCGGGAACATGAGAACCTGTAGTAAATTTTAACAATGTTGATTAACACTGCCATATAAAGGAACAAATGTTTGAAAGGGCTAAGGATGCAGAAACCCTACCAAACTAAACTAAACCTCTTTTGTCCTAATTGGGGATATAATTGGAATGAATCCCCTAGGATTTTTTGCTATTTCTTCTACATAAAACCCTATTACTGGTTGATCCCAGAACAAAGATATGTTCCTAGAGAATCCCATAACCCTAATCCATACAGTTCTGTCCCTAGCGGGTACACAGGTGCTCATAAAAAGTGAAGGTCCCCATCTTTTAAAATAAGCTTTAATTGATAAGACCCAGACAGACTGCAGACAAATACAGCAACATGGTAGGAAAACGACCTCTTTCCCACTTTTCCAGTGGGAAAAAGATAGAGGTTACTTGGCTCAAAGAGTAGCTATAAGGTTAATTTCAGAAAATGGGATTTTGTCTGAAGGCTGAAATGATTCTCTCTTGGTATCAGCAGCCACATACTGCTATAATTTGGGACCTTATTCTACTCCCTATGTATTCTCATAAACAGATCCACTGTACACAAGGATGTCTGCCAGGATTTATTCCCTGGTGTTATCTGCCTGTACCATTTCCAGTAATTCTAGAAATGTATCCTCCCCCTTCCCCACAGCATTGGTCAGGTTTAACACAGGGCAGTTTCACACTGCACTTACATGGGAGCAATCCCACTGAATGAACCGAAGGCAAGCAAGGAGAGGGGAAAACCTGCTATGGGAAAGAGGATAGGATCCAGTCCTCATGAACAAAAACTTATTTGGCATTAAAAAAATTCAAATGCACTTTTTGAAGCAAAACCTCTCAGTGCTAGTCCAAAAGCCTCACTGTAAAGAGACAGACTTTTAACACTTCTTGTGCACAAAATAATCACCTCTTAGCCCAGTCTAGTGCTTTATACTGAAGCAACACTGAGAAGACAACTGGAAGAGATAATCATGGAATTAGTTACCACCCACAGTTCTTGCTTTTGGTTGCTTCTGTGCACAGAGACAACATGTATCCAAACCTGGAGCCAAATTTACACTGGCTGGGACTCTCCCTCAGCAAAAATCTCAAATCCAGCTGCAGCCCAGTCTAAGATACTGCTGCCACCAGATTTTGGGGACAGAAAGGCAAGTCTGAAAGGATGAGGTCTGCCAAGCTGTTGGAGCACAATTACGCTCTGGGTCAGATTGTTGTGGGTGTCTTTTGTTTGCTGGAGTTTTTTTAATTTGAATTGGGAATATTCCAGCTTTAAAATGCACTGAGACTGGCAACCATTGCTAAAAACAGGATGTAAGCACACCTCATTAATACTGACAAAACTTCCCTGACCACACACATAGGCAGAGACAGACAAAAGGTGTCTTAATGAGTTTATTGTTTTATGACTCCCTCAATCTATGAAACACAATTTGCTTTACAGTGCATCATTACAAATGCACCCATCAAGGATTTCAATTTGCTTGAATAATATAATTATCAGTGTTAACACTTCTTTTTGTTCTTTTGACAGACTCAGTTCTGCTGCATCTCATTTGAGTATCCTCCAGCCTATAAAGAAATGAACATTTCTCACCTGCTCTCCTTCCCCAAATTAGGTGCATAATTTATGGAGACATGACTTAAAGTTTCAGACCTTTTTAAAATATAGAAATTATACTAAAAGATTTAGAAAATCTAAAGCCATAAGGATATAAAAGGCAAAACAGTGAAAGGAATATTTCATGTGAGGTTGTTTCCATTCAGGCCTCTTACATATCTTGAATCAATACAGGCATATTTTACAATTTCATTTTTAACATAGAGCATATTCTATGGAAATAAGGCAAAGAAGAATAACCTAAAATTTCTCAGGCAGTCTTCCATCCATTGCTAGAACCGCTGTCTGAAACAGTGGCTCTGGGAATGAGCTCACTAGGGTACGTGCTGCCAAATTCTTGACTGGTGCAACACAGATGCTCTGTCAGGACATTCCTGCTGACATTGGTGAAGCCACGCCAGCAAGCGCTCATGGAGCAGTAATATTTTCCCATTAGTTTGGATTCTTCCCTCTTTGGACCACTCTGGACCTGCTCTCCGGTTAAAATCATGTTAGGAGCAGCTTTGAAACACATACTAGCATTTGCAAACCCAACAGTCGCCTCTCTTTTCCACCTGTGTGTTTGTAATTACGTATTAAACATCAACAACATGCACACCACTGAGCGAGGGACAGGACTCTTGTTTGCTCATTGAGACACAGGAGGGACATGATTTTTGTTTGCTCTGTTCCACAGGCCTCTCTCCTTACTGCACAACCATCCTTCCCTCATCATCTGTCACATCAGGGCCATACAGGTCTCCCTCAGTCAAAAGGCTTTGCCTGAGATCGTTCCTATCCAGTGCCCTCAAAGCATTTTTTTTACTTTTTTGTGTAGAGATTAGTCCAATCTAGGATGGGTTTCTCACACCAATGAACTTTCAAGGCAGTGGGAAAGCACAGCTTTCACAGTATACAAGAGAAATGGGAGGGTCAAACAAATCTTCCACGGTTATACACAAAGAATTTAAGCTGCCTTTCATCTCGTCATTTTTCAGACTCAGAAAACAGCACAAAATCCATGCAGCATCCCTGCGGGGGAACAGGATGTGAGGTCTCTGAGCTAACCAGCCATATAAAAAATACAAGGGATCAGCTGGGAAATGAGAAACTAGTGGATTTACACTCAAATTAGAGGTGTTTGGGAAGAATAAGGCCCAAAGTCTGCAGCAGAGCTATGTGTAAACCCAGCCTTATGTCTGAGCATGGTCTTGCTCCCCAATCCATTCTACTGTCAGCCTTCCACACAGTGGGGACTTAAACAGTTAAATCAGAGATTTAACCTGGCACAAAATTTTACTTAGAGGACTTATTGAGTGGAGGATATTATCAATATCACATCTGTCACAGATGAAAAGCTACATATATGGATGAGTACTGTGTAATCCATTCATTGTTTTATAGACCTGGATTTCCCCAGAGAAGAGCACAACATCTACATCTCACCCCCAAGTGTGGAGTTTATATTCAGGCATCCGAGCTGGCTGAATGTGTAAAACCACAGCCAGGCAGCCAGCTCCCAAGGGACCACACCTCTGAGGAGACTCCTCTGCCTTGCTCATTCCAACAAGGGTGTGGAGCATCTTGCACTCATAAAACAGGTGACAGCAACACTTGTCTGCAGTGGCACTTCTGCGCATCACTGACACACAGGACAGAAAATTCCACCTTGAGGGAAATCAAGTCCTTTCAGCTTACAGGAACAACAGACACATTAGACCCGTGGATCCAGCCATGGCTTTCAGAATTGATGGAGCTATGCACAAGCTACTCCTTTTTTGAAGGATAAATGGATGCAGAACTGAGCCCTGAAGTATTTGCATACACAGGGGTTCAAGGCACATAAGGTGGCCAGTGTTTCCCCTGGCACTACACTCCACTGAAAGGCTCCAGTTGGCAACTTACTGACACTGGTGCTATTATTTCCTGGGTCTGGGGTTCACTGCCTTGCTTTGAGACATGCAAAACTGCTTCTACCTCCTCTCTGCGTTTCTCCAGTGGAAAACAAAGATTAGAAAATAAGTAAATAATTAAATAAATATTTTGACATTGAGCTCTAAGCAGTGTCTTACACTTTTGAGCAAGAAAAATACAAGAGCCAGGTGGTATCTCCTGCTGCTTTAGCTGGTATATAGGTTATTATGCTGCTGGTTGGTTCTGTATAAATAAAGGTGCCTTTCACGTGCAGAAGACTAAATAGTCAAGGTGATTCTATCCAAAGTCCCTGTCTCAAATATCACAGAAACATGCCCACAAGCTTCAATAGGCAAGCACTTATCTGAAAATTAAAAATGTCTCCTAACATGTACAAAAATAACATCCCAGAGCTTCCTGTTTCCTGATCTTTTCTAAAAACTAGATTCAGTTTGGATTCAGTTTGGTATAGCAAGTACCAGTCCATCCCCAGCCAAGAGCTAAGGAAGCTCTGACAGAGACTCCTGCAGTCCTCAAATGACCCCACCACGCAGCTGCCTCCTCAGCTCCTAAAAGCCTCTCAGAATCCACAGACAGTAATAGAGAAAAATGCAATAAACTGAATGCTAAAGCCACCACAAAACAGTGAAACTGATTTTCTGAGGACAGATACTCTGTTTCAGCTGGAATATTTCAGTTTCACAAAAGTTATTCAGAAGTGTGAGGGTGGTTGTGCTTGGGTTTGGCTTTTTTTCAGTTGAGTGGTTGTATTTTAAACTTTCTGACAGCAATTTGAAATTCTTCATAGAAAAAGTTAAAGTTATGTTTTATTATCATTGATGCTTTAATGAAAAAATACATCCATTATCTCTAACAAGCTCTAATTTTCCCATATGAGCAGTTTCTTCAGGGTGCACACTGCTTTTTTTTTCCCCCTTATTATAGTTCTATGGCCCAAAACTACCTTGGTCTGAAGCACAGATCACACTCAAAATAAGCACATCCATTTAGAAATGCTAGCCCAGTATTAATGTTTGCCACTATCTGCTTGTTCCTCCTGCACGTTTCCAGCCAGTTTACTGTTCACAAAGGGCACGGGCTCACTGCTACTACTGCTGGGGTCATTTTTATTATTCAATGTATGATTTCAGTCTCATTCCTGCTGACTATGGACTTGATTCCTAGAGACATTTCAGGCTGCAGAAAAAGAAAGGAAATTATCTTTAAAAGACCTTCAGTCCTACCCTTTTTAATTTCTCTGGAATTCAGATGTGTGTGTTCTGTTCACACATAGGAATGAAATTCCTAAATGCAAATACATTGGTAATATATATAATATGATGTGGTTTTCAAGAGGATTCATCTGTTAGAAATAATATGCAGCACATAACTGATGAGTTTGGGGTTTTTTTCCCATCATTTTTTAGAAAAAAAAGGTCTTTGAAAATCATTTAAGCCTTTAAATGTGCACACTGCTATATCTAACTAATCTACTCTAAAATGCAAGTGTGAAATAACTGATGTATGAAGGTCTGGTTTTTTCTAGCAATTTATCATCTCTTAATATTTATAACAGCCTAACAAATGAAGTTTATTTTAAATTAATTTGTGTCTAATTATCAGAAGGAAAAGCTTGCTATGTAACTGTAATAACTGCAGCCTACATGCAAATTCTGAAGTTCTGCTGAAGATAATGTCAAGGGGCTTGCTATTATTTTTTAAAGCAGCAATAGTTAGACACCATTCAATTCAAAGGTAAGTTTTATATATTTATCTTTAGCTTGCAGGCATGCTTCAGATAGGATTAGGAAGGCATTCTATGAAAAATAAATGGGGAAAATTTAACAGAATCCAAAAATATGAGTTTGAGATAATATATGAGTTAATGAATCTGGATGGGCTCTTTTTTGCATCTATTGCAAAGGCAAGACAGAAAGGTTTCACAGTACAAAAGTTAATATGCTCAAAGATTTCTCAATATGCTTTTTCAGTCCTCTCACCAGAATAAGTTGTGGCTATTCAAAAAATACAGGGATAAAGAGGATAGAGGGAATGGATTAACAAAGAAAAGAAGACCAAAGCTGGTTACCTCAGTCCCAGTTATATTACCACATAATTATTACTTTATTGATTTCCCAGTAAAATTCACTTAACTAGTTTTCTGGGTTTTATAGCTAAATAAATTGCTTAATCCATTTCAGCAGAAAAACCTTATGCTGATGAGTTTATGTTAAAGATGTCATAACCCCTTGGGTGTCACTCACTAACCGCTCGTTCACGACTTCTGTCCCTGGAGACCACAGCACAGACATCAAAGGCACAGCTGGATAAACTGTATAGATTGGATCCTGAGCAAGAATTATCATAAACACTATGAAGCCACAAAGAATGTGGAAGGAATGATCATTTAGATCCAGAGAGTTATTAAAATTCTTTCAGTCCATCTGCTTATGGAGGTATGTGACATGAACCCTCAACCGCGCCATCGCCTGAAGTTCAGGCACGGCTTGGGAGGGGGGATTTCGTAACAGCCATTCCACAACAAGGAGAGGCCAGGCCCAGCTCTGGCTTAGTTCTCACGAAATCTTGCAGTCCTAAGTGGGATTTCATGACATGTGCAATCACACCATAATCACAGTGAGTGAATAAACCTGGTCTTTCAAAGATGTGGCAGATGATGGAGAACTGACCTTTGATTATTCACCCCGCCACTTTTACCACTGATGGACTGCTTATTGCTCATAGATTTCTTTAGAGTCCTCGGGGAATTTTCCAAACCTGGGCCAAAAGAGAAAGAAACATTTTTGTGATTATTCTTACAACACAAGAGACACACTTTTCCTGGTTTCCAGTCAGCTCTAAGAGCAGTTTTCTTGGAGCAAGAACAGAGCAAGCTGTATTAATGAGAATGTTCTTAATGACTCTTCTAAGAGGTAATAGCATCTGTAAAGAAACAACATTTCAGTGGGTATGTCTGTTTATCAGGGCTGAGAGTAAGGTTTTAGGTAAATTACTTACATTAGCACAAAATTTTCTTCTACTGAAAAATGCTAATGATAGATCAAAAATCTGCTACTTTCTATCACTATTAATGTTACCCTTGCAGCGTGCAACAAGCTAAATGCTAATTTGTCAAAGCTGTTTAATAAAAGAGTAAAAATCCTTTCAGCTCCATATATAAATACACTGATTAACCTTGACTTGACTAAAACCTGCTTTTCTTATTCCTAAGTGATCCCTCTATTTTATTCATCCTAATTGTGTAGGCAAAGCAAGCTGGATTAAGTCTTTTCCAGTGTGTAGAAACTAAAATACTAGTTTTCTTGGATACTAATGTATATTAATGACCATCCCTTTCTTCCTGCACTCACATTGTGCTCCATGCAAAATGAGATACTGCTAATAAATTGATTTTCAACTTCTTCTCTGTGGGCCTTTGGGAACTAGCCTGTGGGCTATTTTTAAGGAGTCTTGTGAAAAGTACCTGGAGAAAGCGAGGTCAAGCTGGTGCTAAAGTAACCCAGGAAAATGCAGGAAAATACCAAACCTTCCTTGAAAGAAAATTAGATACTGGTCAAAACCAGTTGGAAAAAAATATTTTCTTAAAACTATTTCTCAAAAAAAAAGACAACACAGAAAAATACAGGTACCAAACACAATAGCTGTGCTTTAAGTCTCTGCAAATGAAACCTCGACTGTCAAAACAAAGTTACTGTATCACATAGAAAACCAGGACTTAGAACCTGGATGGTACTGCTCAGGAAAGCACTCTAAAAAAAACGTATCTCCAGTTCTCTTCTCAGTAGAAAAAGACCCACAGGAATGCCACAAGTGCCCGTCTGTCTGCCCCTCCAGTAAGAAGGCTGATCACATGCTGCTAGCTGACTGACTGTGGAAATTACTTTGTTTCTAAGCTCCAAAAGGTCCACAAATATGCTTGGGAACATGCCCTGACAAAATATACAAATGTTCCAAACAGATTAAACATTAATTAATCTTAAAATGGGGACACCCACCTCTCAGATAAAGACACCACCCTATTTTGTTGGTCTTAGTCACTAACTTCCAATGTTACTTATCTCACCCAAGTAGGAAGGAACTGTGAGGAAAGGGTGTATCACTGGATTGCTCAACAGGATTACCACCTCTCCCATTTCCCCTTCAGTCAATGCCTGCTCTTTTCCCTCCAAATACTTGGAAGGAGGAATGCCTTGTTTTCAGATCATTGCAGCTTCCAAACATCATTCCTGGAACTTGGAGAAATGTGGTTTCAGTCCGCGAGAGACCTCATAAGGCAACTCAGTTCCTCACTGCTCACTACTCTTCCTCTTTCTTTTAACAAGGTGGTAAAACAGACAGAATTCTGTATTTTATTTATTTATGGTTTCTAGAAAAATAAGAACCTTTTCTAATAGCTAAAAGGGGTTGTGAATTTGAGCCAAATTTTGGATTTTCTCAAACAACGGTTTCTGGTGACACTGTCACTTGCCAAAAGAAATTCTCCATGATCTGACTCCTGTTTTCCAAGTCAGAGCTGGTAGCCATCAGTAGGCATACATCTATAGGTTAGAAAACTATTTGTTGAAGGAGCTGGACAAACATTTTAATATTCTTCTTGACATGCAGCAGTGGAAAAGTGGTAAGACTTTTTTCTAACACAGAGATTACTGTACAACATTTTCAAAATACCCTGATTCTTAAAAGTTTTCTATTTGATTTAGGCACCAAAAATCTGGTGTCATTTTTATCTAAGGTTTCTAAATAGCTTAGGGCTTTTAAACTCCCTTTTCACTACTGATGCTATAATTGACTATTTTTCCTCAGATGTTAGCGTGGCTGTACACTGCCATACCCGTATTGGCTTGGGGAATTTGGGCCAACCATTTCAGAAACTGCAGCCAACAGTTACACTTCCTAAATCCGTAAGTGACTACCCCAAAAAAAGCTTTGCTTTGCAAAAGCCAGAAGCACCTGAATAGCTACCATTCATTTCCAAGGCAGCTGCTGGATGCCCAGTATTTTGGTATATCATTCCAACTACTGCAAAGCTGTAAACAAAATCTGCAATACTTGGCCTTTAGGTGGTTATCTATAGCACTTTTCTCAACTGGTAAGTGCATTAAATCCATTTGCTCTCTTCCTCTGAGACTGAGTTGAAGCAGGAGAAAGGGAGTTTAAGATCATTGAAATACATAAATGATAAAAAAGCCATTTGTGATATAGAACCCTGTGTGTAAAAGATGCTGATGCTGTAGGGAGCAGGAGCGGACTGGGCCTGCCTGGGGACATCTGTTTGTATTTGTGAGGGTCAGGATGCCAGAGGCTTCCCTGCTGCAAAAAGAAGGAAGTTAATATCACACAAGCATGCAAGCTGCGTGCCACATGCCAATACAAGCAGAATCACCCCTGCTTTTATTCTGCCTCTTCTTCCCACCCTCAGTGCTTGTTTCCATCTGACATCCTCTTTTCCCCAGCCTGCAGCCGCAGCAGCTTTGTTTTCTCCAGTGATGGTCTCCATTCAGCTCAAGCCATCTTTGCTGAACAATAGATCCCAAGCTACCGGAGGCAGAGCAGAAAGGCTGGAGCAGCCAGGAAAGTAGCTCTTGAAATTGCGGGCACATGAAGCACAGAATCCACTGCAATGCTAATAGAGGAGAGAAAATATGTATACACTGACCCATTTCTATATATTGCCTAGGGGCTGTTGCTGAAAACAGCTAGATAGCACAGTGGTGGAAACTGCAGTTAATCAAGTCTATTTTGGTGCTTGTTTACGCTCTGTGATTTGTTTTGAAAGATCAAATGCATAAACTTAAAACTACCTATGCACTCTACACAATTATGTGTTTGTTAAACCTCCCTCGTACCACCACAGTTTCATCTTGTCTTCAATCCCCCACAGAAAAACAACCAAGAAGACACAAAACCACCTGGATTTCAGCTGGGCCTCCAAAGAGTCAGTGATTCAACCAAAAACCTCCCAGAGGCCAGACTGCAGGGAATTAAGCTTCTTATAATATGTTATTTTCTTGCTGTTCTGCAGCATTTATCTGACAGGAAAACCAGGAGCTCACCTGGTGCTCCAGACAGGTGATTTACAGAAAGTAAATCTCCAAGCTCCAGGACAAAGCAGAGACACCTGAACCCAAGGAAAGCAGCCTTCTAAGCTGGAGCTCAGGGATGCTTCTGAGTTTCAGCTCCATTAACATGTTGGGAGCTCGAAGCCATGGCAGCTGGACTCCTCTGGGGATCCCAGCTAGCTCCTCTAAAGCTCAGCTGATGTAGAAACAGAAATCAGCCATTTATCCTTATACCAATCCAGGCAATACAGGGTCCTTCTCCAAAACCAAGCTTTTGCAACCTAGTGTAATATTAAAACCCCATTTGTCCCATTCCTCCTCTATTGGGGATTCCTATTTTATTACAAGGTGCTGTTTTGACCACCGTACGTTATGTATTGGACTTTCAGATAGCCTCTCAGATTTCCTTTTGCTTCAAACAGTCCCATTACTTCCAGTGGGAATATCTATAAGCCTTAAATGAAAGAGGAACCTTTTTGAGTCTGTGAAACTGTGCTACTTAACGTGTGCTACTTCTAGCTATCAACAGCATCATTAACTTCTCTCTTTCTCAAAGCAACTTTCTGTCAGTGGAGATTCTTCTGTTCTTGTAAAGACCTCAATTTCCACTTCTACCAAAAGTAATTGGAATGAAATTGACACACTCTATATGAAATTTCCAGTTTGCAGCTTATGTGGTACATTTCAATCAAGCTTTGTATTAGGTTTTGGCTTTCAGGTGCCATATATACCCCTGCAGGTGTATGTCAACCCATTTTCCTTTAGTCTGTACCATATGTTCAAATGATATTTATATTATTGATGATGCTGCTTTAATCAATGGAGTACTTAAAATAATCCATCTTATTATTTTTCTGGCAAGCCAGGTGTTTTTCCAGATCTTCATACTTTTAGTGTTTGCCTCCAGGTGTAGCATCTATCAGAGTTTTTTTTATAGCTCAAACCTAGGGGTTTTTTTAAGGGGAAATATAATAAATAAAACTACTAGCTGTTGCCTGAAGAACATTTAGTTCTAAATGTAATAACGTTTAGTCTACAAGAATATTTCCATGCAAGACAGATTTTGGAGGCCCTGGCTCTTCCTAAATCAAAAAGGCTAAATAGCATTGATTTAGTCCATTCCTGCATGAATTAATGTTTTCCACATGTACTCACTTCATGCTTTTTTGTCATTTGTCTCTTTCCCAAAATAATAATTTTGTATAATATAATTTTGAAGTATCTCTGACCGGGGTTTCTGTCTGTAAGACATTTTTATCAAGCTTACTGTTTTTTTATCAGCTCTAAAATCTACTGAGGTTGTGACCTGTTATATTCTTTCTATGATTCTTATGCATATTTTTATAATGACCTCATGGGATTACAGCAATTTATTATTTATGGAACTCCCAGCCACTTCCCTCTATCAACTGCAGATTCTGCCATCTCAAGCAGCAGAAAGCTTACTGGAGGCAGACTTTCCCAGCTCTTGTGCTTAAAACCCTTTTTTTTTGGCTCATAGTGAAGAAATTTAACTTATCCTTAAGGCTTTGTGTAGGCTTGCTGTTTCACACCAAAGAAAGCTCCTTAGTTTATACCTCCTGAGGTAAGTTACAGACATTCAAATGCTAAGGGCTATTGACTGCCTCTAACACCAGCTGCCTAATTCTGTTTTAGAGTTAAGATTTCTTCTTTGTTCACCTGTTATTTGCCTCTCTAGAAGGGCAGACGGTCTACTACGTATGCCCAAACTAGGAACTCTACTGACTTGAATTGATAATGCAAATCCAGTACACAGACAAACTTTTCTCCTTGCCCCAAACCCATCTTTTGAATGAGAAAAGCCGTTTTCTACATGTAGGCAATGACCAAATAACAATCACAAGGAAAACTGTCAAGGTTTATATTTAAAAGTCCAGTTTATAGACTACGGAAATTAATCATAAATACAGTCAAAGTGTCTATCGGAAATACATTTTTTCTTAATGATCACTGCTTTAAAACCAACCACCTTTACAGTTCAAGCACAGGCAACAAAATGTTCTGCATTATTAGCACCTGTACATGAACTCATGGTTTTTGCTGTATTTCAATGTGACCTGGAACACCAGGTGAGGGACAATCCCCAGTGTCATGGTCACTAGGCACAAATAACTCCCCATCAGTCAAGCAGGACAGGTGCATGGACTTGTTGGGTATCAACTAGAGCATTTGGGTATGGTGGTGATTGAGAGCCATACTTGAAACTAAAAGACTGTAAACAACCATAACAGTACTTTGGGACCAGACACAAATGTTCTCCAGCTGAATCCAGCCCATGGGACAACAACCAATCATCCCTGACCTGCATAAGGTGCACTTGGAACCAGAATGAACTCTTTCTATGCCTATCAAAACATGTCTCCTACTAAGACTTTCCACACCTGTCCTTGATACTCTCTACCAAACTTGAGCCTGTTATCTAAAATGCAGAACCAAGCCAGTCTACTGCATGTGGACACAGTAATGCCCAACTCCTCAGTATCCTATAGATACTGTTGGAACCACAAACTTTTCAGTGTTCTGACCATTTCTGGATGCTAATCCCTCCTTTGCCTTGCATTTACACATACAGCAAAACACAGCTCCATTCTAAGGCTTGAAGCCACGTGCATCTCACATAGCTCAGTCTTTTTCCTATTCCTGTGATGTTCTTGATTACTATAATTTGTAATGATGCAGCACATAGTCTCTCACCTCAGAATGGAGCTGTGTTTTGCTGCCTGCCCCTCATGCCAGCTCAAGCAAGAGGCACCAGCTCTGTGCAGGTGGATTTGCAGCCCTTGGTACGCTTGAGCGACCCTTTGAGCGTTGCAGAGCCCTCGGTGGCTTTGCAAAATCACAGGCAGGTGATGGGCAAACGCCGTCCCGGAGCTGACACCTGTGCAGTGGAGGTTTGCAAAGTGCCTGACATCTTGGGAGGCTGTGACTTGTTTTTCTTTCAACTCCTCACTCAACCTGACAGGAGCTCACTTCAACTTTTCCGCTTTGGCAGTGCCAATAAAATCCCCTCGCACTGTGAGATTTCAGGCTCTCTTCCTGCTCATCCTCATCTCCTCTCTTTGTGACACTGTTCCACACTGGGGCAATTAGTGGCACAGTGTGGGACACATTAAATTCTTTATGAACCAGTGTGTGGTAATATCACTCCTGCTACTGCTACAGCCACCTCTGCTTCTCCTCTATAACAGAAGCAGCTCTGGGGCCTCCAGCTCATTTCGTTTCCACCTTTTAATTAGTTCAGACATTTTCCAGGGGTGATTTTTATAATGTTTTAGGGACATCTTTCTAGCCAGTTCATTTTGCCTTCCATTAGAGAAAGAGCATACCTGAGAAGAGTGTCAGAAATGTGACATATTTGCAGACCATTTTTACCAGTACTTCTCCCTCCTCTCCCAGTATTTTCATTAGATATTAATGATCCAGAGCATGAACTCACCTGTGTGAATGATGTTATACAGTAGAGATGCAATGTACATTTTAACCTCCAATGACACCTGTTTTATCAGTTGAGGCCAATGAGACTTGAATTCTAGTGTGTCAGGGAAATACAGCTCCTCCTGAATTAAAGCGATTGATCAATCCTCTTCCAAGCAGGGAAGGGAGGACAGCTGCCACTGCTAAATGATGAAATCTGAGTTTTCTGAAGCTTGTATTTACTGTTGCACCTTGTCTGTTTTACTTCTGCCCTGCATCTCAGTCATCATAATTTTGCATTAATAAACCAGTCAGCAGCGGCAGGCCTCATGCTGTGGCTTCAGGGTATTTGTTTTAAATAGCAGGTGTGCTTCCTTGTATTTTCACTTCCTTAATTCTTTTCTCTTTTCTTCCCTGAGAATAACCAGATTTAGCTGTCACTGCCAGTTCCCACCAGCAACTCAGGTGCTCTCATCAGCTCTGTCTGTCTGCCCAGAAACCCACAAATTGCCACGGGCAGCCTCCAACAGCCACCTCAGACCATGCTTTTCTCTACAGGTGATGTGCACTGCCCTCAGGATTTGTTTTCTTCTGAATCCACTTCAGTAAAGGGAAATATCTTTCCCTGTCATAAGGAGGCATGCTGATGCATCAGCATTTCTGGGTTAATATGAGAGAAAAGAAGAAAATAAAAGTAAAGAACAGCGACATTTAAAACAGTGGTAAGAAAAGCAAATATCAGTCTCATCATTTGCTTAATGGTTATTTGCTTGATGGGATGGATCTATTGCTTTCCCTAGGAGATGGAAAGCATACTTTGATAATTTCTTCTTCTTTTTTATTTTTAATCTTAATTGAGCTTTTCCTCATTTATTTCTTGATGCTCCTTATTTAAAATCATTGTCTCATAACAGGCTGTCCATCTACTTATTAATAAAAACAGTCCTCCTCTATAAAACACAGTGGACAGTGAGTGAGGAAAGGTTACAGCATTTCAGGGTGAGGAAGCAGTCATGGACTAAAAACAAACAAACAAACAAAAAAACCCAAACAAAACAAAAACAAACAAAAAAATAATGTTAAAGCTTAGCAAAATCAAAGCTCTAATTTTTATTAATTGGTTCTTACATATGTATGAACATAAAAATAGGAGCATGGCCTCATTCCTACCTATTATTACTGACTTTAACCCCCTACAAATCTAAAGAACCATGCATTCTCTTTGATAGACAAAGATCTGTCCTAAACATGATATTTACATTGCATCTTATCTTGTGAGACAATAATACACAATGATTGCTCAGAAAGAGGGCTGACAAAACGTGTAAGAGATTTTGGAGCTGTGAATGGGTTGCTTTGTACTGGGTCCTAAAATCCTGCAGGCTCAATTTGTTATGCTAGCTTCCTTCCAACATTCATTAAATAATACCAGGCTTTCAGGACATAAGGTTTCCCTGTGCTGCTTGAATCTTTCTAAAAAAGAAGTGACTTCAAGAGCAATACATCTGAGGAGAGGGGGATGTTCATCAGCTCTTTCACTTTGTGAAGATACAAGACAGAGAGCATCAACCCAATCAGTTCCAGGCTCACCAAGGTTGTGTGGATTTTTCAAATTCTCTCTCTGCTTTCCCCAAAAAGATTTCTTTTCCCCTCACCATCTGTGCAGTTCTGACGGAAAGATTTCCTGTGCTTTTTTTCTGTGGCAGCTCTTCCCTCCTAAAACATTAATTTTACACTTGCACTGAGGGTGCTTCTCCCACTGCTCAGTCTCTAGGTTCACATAGATTCTGCTCCAAGTCAGACATTTTCTCTATTAAAAATCAGCTGAGCACTCATTGTCTGAGACTTTCCGTCCATTTCAAGGCAGACCACTTATTTTTAATTTGTTTACAAGTGATGAGATTAAGTCCTGAAATTACATGCCAGAATTTGCTTGCTTGCTTATTTTGCTGAGCCATACAACTTGCAACCTTTTTTTCACCGTCTTTATTATTTAATGCTTTAAAAGACAAACTTTCTCTTGACGAAGCACCATAAACACCACTTTGCTGACACAGACCCACAAGAGCCACCAGAGACAGCTACATTACCAGAAAGAAAAAAAGGGCTGGTGTGTTTTTAAACACTCGCCCCCACATCCAGCCTCCTGCAGCTCTCCAGCTCCGGCGCTCCCAGCTGGGATCCCGGGCGGAGCAGCTCTGCCTCGCCAGGCTCCAGAGTGCAAAGTGCAGAGCTGCAGCCTTGCCAGCACAACCTCGCAGGAAGAGCAAGGGGGGTTTTCAAAGTGCAGCTCGCCTGATTTCAGGATATTTAAAGCTAAACACAAAGGTATCCACAATGACAGGCACACAGTTCTTTTCAGAGAGAGCACCCATCTGCCAAAATGCATCCAAAAGGCAAAATTCTAATTTTGTTTGCTCAATATTTCCCTATCATTACACAGACTTTTAAAAAATACATATACTGTGGGGAAAAAATATTTTTCCTCTTAAACAGATATATTTACAGAAATTAGGGAAGCATCAAAAGGACACTGTAGAACCACTGAAGTCAGTAAGAGTATTTCTTCTGACGTCAATGAGGTTTTGGATTAGCTATTCTAATTTTTTGAGTGGATTTTTTGTTGACAAATCTTCATTCATCTATAATAGGAACAGACCATGACACAAATAAGAATCTGGTCAGAGAAAATGTATTTGTATAAAAGCATTAGGAAAAATGTTCAGACTGAATAAATTGGATCAGCAGGGTGAAATGTGACATTTACATGGACAGAGACATATGGCTTTTCACATAGGAAGGACTGAAAAAAGGCCCAGATGAAACGATGTGATTTTTAGCATTTCCCATGAAAACCAGAGTACATAATGTTACAGCATAGGGAGAAAAAATAAAGCATGCTGTCAGCACCAACATGGAGTCTCTCATTCATAGTTTTCACTGACATCCATGGTTTAACAGAACTTTTTCTTTTGTTCTTTGCCTGCCAGTCCAAAGCTCTGGTATGTACAGAGTCAAAGCAGAATAATCAACAGGTTAACCTGCAGCATGGTGGCTCTCAAAAAGACAATTGTATGCCCCTGTCTAGAAGGTTACAGCAATCATATTCTCCAGGAGTAACATTTCATTCCTGGCTCAGCTGTCTGATTTGCAGTGGAATGACACCTCCAGTCACCTGCAGACACTCAGTTGTAAACAAAATCATAAAGGACAGCAGAGTCCAACTTTTTGACAGCTCTGGAATAGTATGTTATGTCATGCAACTTGATGCAATGTACAGGAGCGTGTATAATACTGTTATCTCTCTGTGAAAGTAGCTGCACAGAAACAACTTTTGGAGATCTCAGGGCTGCAAATGGAAAATGGCTGCTTTGAAATGCGTGGAGTAACTCAAGTACTAAATCTTTAGTTACTAACAGGAAGCAGGTTCCCTTCTTATCAGTCAGAACTCCCACTTTTATTACTAGTTTTTGGTTAAGGCAGACATTTCTGAGACCAAAAATACGTGTAAAATAAGAGTTACATACACCAACCAAACTTTCTGCTTTTCTTTTCTGCAAAGAATTTAATGGGCAGCTATGTAATGAAAAGTTTAGTTTCTTTTTAACAAAAACTGTCCCCTCCACACATGTATAAGGGTTTCAATTATGAACTTGGAGCTGCAGGTTGTTTCCCTTCCTTCTCCCTATAGGATAGAGGCAAGGTCAGTATTTGAACTCTATTCTTTCCCAGCCATGAAAGATCAGAGGACTTTTCTGGAAATTAAGAAGAGAGGAATAGAGCACATCAGTCAAACTCTTTGTGAAGAAGTCTTGTTACCACTGGAAATTTGCTGAGAATGAAAGTTTACTGCTCATAGAATTGCTATGAATGTCAGAAAGTAATGAGACTAACCTGAATCAAGACCATTCTCACTAACTCCCTGGCATCTGTCTTCCACTTAAATAGCTTTAGTTTTAGTTCAGCTGTCTGCTTAAGGACACTTAAAGAATGAAGCAGAATTTTTCTTTTTTTAAATAGAGAGGCATTAGAAAGGGAAACTCTCCCTCCTAATGTACATAGTAAAATTAAAAGTAAATCCGAGCAGAAGATGGGATGACTTCTAAAGTCAGAACCTAACAGACAAGCCACTTCTTTGGCTACTAAAGCCCAACAGAAATTCATAGGTAGGGCTTGTCAGCTGATGACTAGACTTCCACCAGACTCTTCCCACTTGAAAATCAAGACGATGAATTGTATAAGAGTTCATCTTTGCCAGGGAATTTGCACCAGAACTTACTAGGGTTAGTGCCAATGAGCCTGTAGATTTAGCCTTCATCCCCAATACTTCAAACTAAAATGAATGACTAAAGATGGAACAAACCAAAGCCTGTTGCACTGTGTTATTTGCAGAATTATCTGCTGTTCTCCTGTAATATTCAACTGTGTTTCCAGTAGCTGCAAGTTCACAAGGACTGTTTTTCACTTCCCACTCAATTCCAGTCTTGAAAGTAACAACAGTGTCAGCTGAGTCTAAACACTGGCTGGTGAAATCAAGGCATGTGGCTTGCAGTATATTGGTACTATAGGTACTGATCTGTGGGAAGATAAAAGTGACCCAGCCACACAGGCTTTGGTGTGTCAGCACCTGTGCAAATTGAAACCTGTGCAATTAGCACAGCTGAAGCCTTTCCACATCACAGCTGCTCACGCCTGGGCAGTGCCTCTTCCTGGTCTGCTTTCAAGTAGGAGTTCACGGCCAGGCAGGATGGGGCACTGGGCAACCTCGTCTAGTGGGTGGCATCCCTGCCCAAGAGAGGGGCTTGCAATGAGATTATCTTTAAGGTCTTTTCCAACCCAAACCTGTCTATGATTCTCTGCTACTCCCAAAGTTAGGCTGGAAAGTGCACAGTGCCAGGAGCACTTGCACTGACTGGCCATGAGCACAACACTGTACCCCAGACAGGTGAAAAGGAAGATCCCCTCCAGCAACTCCCCATGCCTTGATGTAAGAAGAGGCAGATACACTTTTCCTGATCACCTGGCACATTTGTAATCCTTTTCAGTCTCCTCTTCAGTCAACACTCTCCACAAAACAAGATTCACCTGGAAGGGAGGATCTTATCTGTTCCAATTTAGACACCTGAAAGGCAGTTGATTCTGTAAGAGGTGAGAGTCTATTCCTGTAGTCTATTCCTATATCCCATTCTGAAATAAGTTCAGGACTTTGACTTCTTGCACACTTATTCCTCACCCCTCTATCCACTCAGATCTGTGTCTGCTCAGAGTACACAAAATCTCCTGCTGGGCACAGGTGTTCACAATCCCTCAGGGGGAATCAGGAAAGGGCTGGTGTTTGCTCAGGTCCTATCCCAGCGGGGGTCAAGATGTGCCTGATGTGCCTGGGACTTGGGAATTGCTTCTGCATTAGTCACAAAAGGCAAATCCCAAAAGAGAAGGAACGAGACATCTTCTGGTGATGCCTTCATCTTGGCAGGTAGATTAGACAAGTAAGTGTGAATCAGTTCATAGAAAAATCCACCACTCTATTACCTTTGCAGTGATTCCCCAGAAAACTAGCAAAGGGAGGGCACAGCTGGTATTTTTGTTCTTTTCTCTCTAGGAATTTTCTTATTGCAAATCAGAAGCAGTGGCAGTCACTCCAATGGTGTTTTTCCTCAAAATTAATATTTCACAATATGTTCCAGCATGAATTCTTCTTGTTCAGTGTTAACTACAATACATCCACATAATTACAATACTTCACATTAGCTGGAATACAGGCAGCAGTGACACCTGTTTCTTTGCCAATTGTTTTTCCAGATACAAGAATAAATTGGTCCATTCAGAGCATTTCAGTGGGACACTGAGCAGCACTAACATTATGTGCTTTATGGATAATATATATAGAAATAAAAGCTTAGTTTGTTTGAGTTCCATTCTCTTTGTCTAGCACTTGGGCATGTGAGTCAGGCACATATGCCTTCTGTGGTTCAAAGTAGAAAAATCCTCATTAAGTTACACAAGTAATGGCCTTGCAAAGTATGTGAGTAATAGACATGAAACCTGTTCAGATATGCTGGCTCAATGATTTTTTTTTCCCTACAGCATGCATTGCCCTCTCTCACAATGATTTATTCAAAATATCCATTAATTCAGAGAAAAGAATCTCGAGTGGGATGAAAAGTAAGAGCTTAAGGTCCCACTGGTGCTAATAAAGACAAAGCACGAGGAAGCAAAGCTTGCATTACCTATATGGCCAACCACCATCACAGAGTGAAAGAAGTTAAAGGAACAAGAGCTTGATCCAAATGCCTAAGTTCATCCAACCATCCAACTGGATGTTTGCTTAACTTCACAGCTAAATAAGAACTGGACATCCGCAGAATCTCAGATGCTCATTTCACAAATCAGCTCATGCTCAGGTTAATTCCCCTTAGCTGAAATATCTGCAAAGAGCAAACCATGTTACCAAAGACAGAGGAGGATTCTAGCAAAGCTTTTGACTCTTATGAATGAAAGCAGTGGGTGGGATGTAGGAGGGAGCCTATCCTGCACTCTATTTGTCTTTTTCATTGTAAAAGGTGTGACACTATTGCTCAACAAGCACAATACAGAACAACACAGAGACTAAAAACAGAATTCTCATTAGCAGTCTCAAAATTGTAGCACAATCAGGGTCCAATTTTATGAACACCTTCTCACCAGCAAAATGCAGCAAGAAAAGCCTGAATTTGCAAGTAGTCAGGGCAGCAGACTGGGATGCTTTAGATTCCTATGCAGTATCCAAACATAAAGAGACTAACACAGATAAGCACACACAGACAGAGCAACAGTGAGCTTTATTTTCTTCCGAGAGTAACTCCGAGCACCAAGCAAGGCAAAGTGATATTTTGTATTTGGGCTACATGTTTTAATGCATGGGTACTGAACCACAAAATTACCTGATTGAATGGGGAATTAAATCAATACAAGCTTTTTCATTTAAACTTATAAGTTTACTATTTACCTGCAAAGTTATTATTTGCTTAGACATTGCAAGACACAGTGTGAGCAGCAATAGCAACCTTTCAAAATTATGGCACCAAAGAATTTAAAGGCTGAAAAGCAGTGAAAGAAATAAACAGAAACTCCCACTCTAGATGGACTGAAATGTTTGACTCCTTGTTTCAGCATACAAAATGGATTGTGCTAAAAGAAGGAATGAAGAACAATTACCCTTTCCTATGCTGGCACCAGAACACATAAATACAACACAATTTTACAGGTGCTTACTCCCTCTCCACACTGATTTTTGTTATGGAACCACTGCTCTTATGCAAATAAAATTTTTTAAAAATCAAATTAAGATAAAATTCCTAAGCTCTCTAAGGTGAATTAATCATTCCATGCTATTTTACACAGCTTTTTTTTTTTTTTTTAGGGCTTTTCTAGCTTTTAAGCAATACTATTACCATATATTGACTTTCTTTCAATTTACCAGAACCATACTTCCCAAAAATGATCACCACAATTTGCAAAGGAAACAAAGACTCATAGTGCACAGTTAATACTAAAATTAAAGTGAGAACACATATTCCAAACTCTCTTCCATGCCACAGTGTTGGCACTACCTATTTACAAGCATTTCTGTATTCAGGGTCATCTTCAACAACAAAATGTACCTATATATACCCCACAATAGCTAAATGTATTTTGTTCTTCTGTTTCCAAAAGACAAATGCATTTGTTTGCATCCAGTCTGTTTGCTAAGTACACCTCACACCAGGCATTCCCTTGACACACCCAACAGAAACTTGCCATATATGATTAACTACACCAACTACACTTTCACAGCTATGAGAAGGTTCTCCTAAAATCTATGCATTTTTGAAAAAACTGTTTTGTGACCAGTATCTAAAGTTTGTGACTCAATTTCTACCCAAATCAGCTACCCACAAAACACAACCTTTTCATGTGGGGGAGCAATCCTTCTCCTTGCCTGAAGGAGTAGAGTTCAGAATTACAAACCGTGCTTTCCACTTGAAAATCTCAGTCTAGAGGAGCTGAATGACTTTTCAAATGTGAAACAAAACTCATTTAGAAAACGAGCAGATTTCCAGATGAACTGTCAGGAGGTGACAAGAATGTGTGTCACACAGAAGTGCAACCACTGCACTGCAGAGCAGGAAAACTCTCTGAGCCCCTCCAAGGAGCTACTATATTCATCAGATCTTACCAGTGAACTGTAAAACAGAACAATTGTTATCAATCTGCTTACAGTCCTTGTTGCTAATAGAACCACTTTTAGCTGAAAATCATTTTGCAATTATTTTGTCACCAGAAAGTGTTGCATGCAGCCTGCCTCGTTTTGCTAATGAGAAGGGATTCAGTCACTCCAAATGTGATGACGACAGGATTTGTTTCTTTTCTAAACTAGAAGATTTCTACCTCCCAGGTGATTCCTCTTCCCAAACAAAGAATCTGACATGCATTCAGTTGCAAGGGGGTTATATATATTACTATTAATGTTATGAAAATAACTGTGCATCAGAGCCTGGTAAGTTTAGCTGAAAATAGTCAATAAATTATTTAGTTCACAAAATGTCATTATGTGAGGGGTTTACTTAATTGAATAGAATAATTTATGGTAAAACCTAGAAAAAAGATCAATGCAGATGGCTTGTGAGAATGATTGAGTTTCAGTGAAGGCAATTTGATTTTTATCCCTCATTATAATAATGTTAAAGGGAAAGCATCAACTTTGGTAAAAATCAATATTTGATGAGTGCCTAGGCCATGAATTTTAACTAGAGGTAGAACTGAGGTAGGAATAGGTGTAAATAATTAATAACTTCCATGCCCTGAACAAATAACTGTTTTGTTTTGGAACAAATGGCTATTATCCAGAGATCCTTCTGTTCTCATAAAAGATAATTTAGTAATGAATGTTTGGGTTTTAAAATTATTTTTTCATTGACAAGTGATCCTTAAAACATTCCTGAAATGTATTTAATCAAGGGTTTTTACAGACAACAGAAGGCTAGAAAATGCAAACATCTTACTTTTCTGAGAGAAGTAACACATTCCTCATTTTTCCCTTTCTCTTTACACTAGAAGAATATTTTCCACTTTGCCATCAACAGCTATGCTGGCTAGAGAGAGAATGAATAAAAAGGAGGTACACACTTCATGAAAAAAATAAAATTGGAAATCAAATCTTTACACAACCTTGTACATGGACTTGCAGCTGTTAGTGTTGTGCTATTAAAGCAACCTATAAAATCTATTTAAAGAGCAATCTCACTGTGAAACACTAGCCATGCAGAATTTTTTATTTGTGGGGTTTTTTAAAAGAAAGCATGATTGAATTTATGAGAATGTAGCATATATCCTTATTTTTGCTGTGTAAACATTCACCCCTCAACCAGACATTAAAAAAAACATCTCAGACTTTTCTAATGAACAATTTTTATCACTGGAGCATCCAAGAAGAGATATCCTGGGGTCACATCTCGGTGCCCTTCTGCCCAATATTTTGGGAAACCCCCTTTCCCACTGACACTGCACAGCACTTCTGCACCTACATGGATTCATCTGCACAGTCCTCCTTTAGCTCGTGTGAATAAAATGGCTCATCATGGTGAGCAAGTACACAACTACCTTCAAAAAGGAGAAAAATGTCTAATTAATCCCTGTTAGCAAGGCAAGGTTCTTCTATTTATTTTTGAAAGAGACAGAGGCACAGGGCAGAAACTGAACACCCAACTATTGCCTGAAGGGGAGAGAGATTCTCATGTGGCACCACAAGCAACACACACCTCTACACTCATGAAACGGTGACAAAAAACAATTCAGACTGGCAGCTGGTGGAAAGAAGACCTCTAAGAAGGAAGTACCAGGTTCAAACAGGCTGGAATTCCCACTGTGATTGGTTTACTGAATTATACAGAAGTTGCCTTTTTGCTTCTTTTTTTTGTTGTTTCTTACAGCAGCCAACACGGCTTGACAGATCACACATGCATGTGTGATTTCATGGGTCACACGCCATTGATATTCACTGGACTCATGGCACTCCATTCCATTGGATCCAGGGCTAGGGCCTGTCATGAAGAAAACTGACATCCTTCAATAGCATTCCAGCAAAGTAACAACTTGCTTGACCTAAGGATTCAACAAGTCACTGATTTTTTTTTCCATTAAATCTTTGGTTCGGGTTGAAAGCCCTGACTGCAGTTTTCAAAATGTCATATTAACATCAATTTGTGAAACAGATTACGGGATGTAAAGATACTAGGAGATAATAAAGATGGAAACCCTACACTTAGAAACGAGGTTGGGAGGCATATTGCTGTCTTTGCAGCAGAGTTTATGTAAGACTCTGCTATTTAATGTACTTTGGAAATGTTTACAGTCAACCTGTTAAAGTTTCCTCTTATCACAGAGAAACATCCCATACGTGGGCTTGAAAGGCAGCATTCCTCACAGCAGGGATTATAGGTTAGAATAATAAAGCAACTTCCTGCAAAGCTTGTGAATCTTCTGTTCCATGCTCTGTGCCTTATGGATATCATCTGCTTTCAACATTTACTTTTAACATACAATTCCTTTTCATGTTCATTTCTCAGCTCAGATTTCCTTGCCATTTGTAGAAGGATCCAGTGTGGGATTAATGCAGGTACCACAGCATTTAGAAATATAAATCATTTAGGCACAGGTCTCGCTATGCAGGCAAAATGACACAGGTAATAGCTGGGATAAACCCTATACTGTGTCTTCAGCTAATTTTCTTTGTTTATTCCTAGCATCATTCTGGCTGCAAGTAGTGTCACTCCATTTAAAGCTGCCTTTTCTTGTGCTGAACAGTTTTTTACCCTACAAGCAGAGCTCTGCAAGCCACTGGTTGAGGGAAGGTGCAAACCCCTGGCAAGGTAATTCTATCAGCCAAGGCATGCGCTCATTTGCATGAGCTTATGCTCCAAGCCACTCCACAAAAAATCAATTCACACCTCTGTTACTCACCATAGAGTTGCATCAAGAAGTGAGAAAATTAAAGTGATGGAAAACTGAAGCTAAAATTCACCTCTGAATTTATGCTTCTGTTGATTCAGACCTGGTCCAAAGTCCATTTCTTTTTAGTGGCATTGAAGAGAAAAGAAGAGGTAGGCAATAAATACATTAACTTTTGCCAGAAGTAGCTCAAGAATTCCCTCAGGACACCAGAACATTAGTTTTTAGCTTGTCTAAAGCTAGTTGCATCATCTAACCAGCACAGAATAATCCTAAGTGTGGAAGGAAGGAGTATATTTTGGAACTATAAATTTTCTAGTATTTATGCTTATTTTGGAAAGAGTAGAGCTCAGCAAGTTTGGAGAGTCCTCTGCCTCCCCTCTCATCTGCCCCGAGATGCACCCTCTCTAGAGCCCTGCAATGTGGAGCTCACCTTCTGCAGCTCCAAGTCATGGGGAAGCAGGAATAAAGCTCTGCCTTGACTCATACAGCACTTCAACTTTGTTTTCTTGCAAAAAAGTAATGAGGAAATATCAGCTGTGCAGAACAGCTGTCTGCAGAAACCTACCTAGGAAGTTTCCTTGCTCCTTCATGATTTTAATGCCCTCTGTAAATTTCTTGTTATTAAAGACAGTAACACGAATTTTAATGCC
Organism: Corvus cornix cornix; assembly: GCF_000738735.6. Classification (NCBI taxonomy): domain Eukaryota; kingdom Metazoa; phylum Chordata; class Aves; order Passeriformes; family Corvidae; genus Corvus; species Corvus cornix. Next base: position 9,101,172 of record NC_046335.1, read on the forward strand.
ACTCTAACGAAGTATAAAATAGGTCTGTCTTGACCAGTTTTCCTCCAGAGGAATCCCAAGGCAGCAGAATATTGATCTCATGGACTTGTAATACATCACCTCTGAGTGGCACAAGCAGAGCCACACAATTTTATGCATTTGAAACATAAAATTTAGTCATTTCTCTGTCCTAGAAATATCAGGATGCCTGAAATACCCAGCATTGGGTACAGCCATGAGCAGAAAAGTAAGCAAGCTCAGAAAGCAGTGTGCTTTCTCATCAAGACTTGAGATAACTCTTCCAGAGTTTACCATGTTGTGATACAGCACTGCAAAGTTTAGATATATGCTCTAAAATAATTACCTGAAGGAAACCCTAACTTATACCAGGGCCGTTTTCAGACCTAGGATGCTTGAGAGTTGTGTAACCCATTCATCACCAGTCCTGAGCCAAGCACAGGTCAGACAGGGCAGAGCATCTGCTGGATGTGTTGCCTTGGACTGCCTTGCAAAGCCCAAAACATAAATCAGATGGGGGGACAAAGGATTGCTCCTCAAGATTTTGTACCAGCAAAATACAAGGCTGAAAGCTGTGAACAGGTTGAGCTGGAATTTACTGTTAGAGAAACGAGTAGAGCTAAAATTTCAGCTGTAATGAGCCTCCTTATGGCATTAAACACATCTAACTGTTCTCATACATGCATAGCCACTCTCACTCTGAGCATGTCACACATTTCACCTGTGCCAATCACCCCAGAACATGTGCCAGTCACACAAATATTACCACGTTTCTCAGCTAATGAAAAAGAGATTATAAACTGTCACTTCTTCCTAAGAAAGAAAATAAAAGCAAAATATATTTATAATTTTACTTTGAGAATAAGACTAGAAAACAAAATGTCTTTTCAGTTTATCTTTTCCTTAACAATTGGTGTGAGACAAGGCCCACTTTGCCACAGTTAGCACAAAAGACAGCTTTTCCTGCAAGAGAGTCAAAGAATTGTGGGTTTCTCTATTTTGTTGCACAACTACAATGCTGATGATGAAGTGTACAGCATTTTAACAGGAGGTCATGGATTATAAACCAGTTTCATAAGCAGGTCTTCACCTCAGTCTTCCTCTGTTGGAAGCTGTACTCCACCATATCCCATTGCAACCTTTCAGGAGACTGAAGAGTCAAAGAGGTTCCTAATTCATACTGAAGTCAGAATTCCCTTTTCTGATCAGAAAAATTAGACCTCAAGACAGATATTCGGAAACACTTTTTCAAGCCAAGGAAGAATCTTACAGGCTGTGATTCAGTTTCTTTCTTGGGAAGAATGCTCCAATAAGCATTTCTTTTTTTTTTTTTCTATTGACCATAGAAGAAAACCTAAGACAGAAAGTTCTCCTGGATGACATTGACTTTTACAAATATATTGCAAATTCCACAAACACAGGACTTCTGAAATTTCCATTAATGTCCATATAGACTTAGAAATATGTCCAAAACAACATTTCCTCAACCTGTTGTCCAACACACATTTTGAGTGCACTGGCTTCGTGTGCTATTACTAATTAACTTACCACCCTGTTTGGAAGTCCTCCAAGCAATCTTAAATGGGACTACAAATTCTGATCTGCATAAGTCTGCAAACTTGAAGTCTCAAAAGGATTTAACTGCTATGATTTTAATAATCTTATTAATAACCCATGATGAATTTATGCCCATTAAGCCAGAAGTTGCAGGAAGTAAAATTAAAAATTCTGAGTATATGATACAACCTGAATATATTATTTAAACACCCATTCCAATCACTGGCCATACTATAAATCATACAACATGAAAAATACATCATAAACAGCTTTAAAAAATTCAAATATCCAGAGAAAAGAAATCCCTCAGAAAAAGCCTCAGGAGATAGTTTATTGTACAAACAAAACTCTTGCAAATCACTGATGTTTTCTATTAAACATCAAAGCTTATTCAGTATATAATTTCTAATTTTTACATTAAAGTTTGCATAGATTTCATACCAAGAATTTTTTTGAGGAAATGGCATAACCTCACACTTCCCCCAATTTTCCTTCTTTCATGGTGATTTTAAAAATTATTTTAAAAATGATTTTATATTCCTTATTGATAGTAGAAGGGTACACTGCCCTTTTTTCTCCCTTTTTCGTTTTTTTTTTATCAGCTTCATATAATGCTCCTTCTAACTAACCTAGAAAAAAGTCTGGGCATGTCCCAAGAAATAATCTAAATCATAGATCTCATAAGAGTAATGCCATACTTTACCTCAAGCAATGCCACATGCAAACGTGGACATCTGATTGACAACCATATTAATTTTTAATGCCAGTATTTTCAGTTCTAGCTCTTGCACAAGACATTTTGATTATAATATACTGTTCAGTAAAAGCACTTGTCACTCAAAGGGACAGAAAAACACACCCAAGAAGATGGAGTAGGCACACCGAGAATACAGCAAAGTGAAAAGAAAACAGCACCATTTCATCTCCCAGTATGGATCACCACAGAAGCCAAGCTGTGGAGCTGAGCTGGAAAAACAACTACAGTGCCATTCAGAGAACAACAATGCCTGTTTGTTCAAATAAAAACCAAAGACACAGGAAGAACATTCTGCAAGATCATAATGGTGGCACAGGTACCCAGCCCTTTAAGTCTTGTTTTTTTAATTAATGGCAGTTTAAACAAGCTGCAATGTTCTGTTAAGTAGATTTATAACACTGTATAGGCTTTATTTTATGGATTATAGACTATACAGTGTATACTATGCGCACACACCTTCCAAATATTTGTCAATTTCATGTTTCGAGATAATTTCACATGATGATCTTGACTGAGATTTTCAAAAGCAGCTTGAAGATCACAATCTTAATGTGCTGCTGTGGTTTACTTTCTGGTTTTCTCTGGGCATATTTTGTACAAAAAGTCACGGAAAGCCTTACCAGCTCACATGTTGCAAGGTCAAGAAACACTTAAGCATGCAAGTGTGGGAAGGAGCACTTCCCTCAGTTCATTTCCCTGCAAGTAGTAATTAATAAAGAGAATTTTTTTCCTGGCAGAGAAGTTACAAGACCTTATTGAACAGATAGAAATTAAAAAATCAAAATTCTCACACATCGGATCCACACCTGAATTACATTGTACTGTAGACCAAAGTGCCACAGCTCTACTCACTACATTCAAACTGCTTGCAGCCAATGACCCACTTTAAGAATTTTTACACTATTGCTTTTCGAATAACTCTCCCAAATCAAAGTTATTCTGCTGCAGATAGGCTTTTGTGTTGAAAGGCATTTTCTGAAGTAGCATTTATCAAAACCGAAACAAATGATAGGACAATCTAATCAAAACACTGAAATGACTGCCTGATTGTATTTTTAAAATCATAACCTAATTAGAACTGAATTGATTTTTCCGTTAGCATGAAATTAAAACTAATTTCCCTGCACAATATTTACTCTAATATTCCCCAGATGCAAATACAGACTCATAAAACATTTCATAAAAAAGGTTTTATAATTGTTTCCTGATTCTTTCATTACATCATCAATTGCATTTATCTTTCTAAACTATCCTTCTTGTTGTCTCTCTGAAAAATGCATTAATGAAGGGAGAGATGATGAAACATCACTGAAATTCTTTAACTGCTCAGATACCATGGGCAGATAAAGAGGTATTTTTCAGAGGATACAGTCTTTCATTTCCTTTCCTAGCCAAACCTGCTGCTGAGATGACTTCTCCTAAATTAATGTTACAGTCAGGCTGATAGACAGCAAAAGGTGGCAGACACTCCCTGTTCAATTTCTTTCAAAGAAATAGGCTAGAAAAGTAGATTTGTCGCCAAAAGAAATTCCTCTGTCATCTTTCAACATATTCACAGTTTTCTCATTCAGTGTCACGTCTGCTGCCCTAGGCTCTTCCTTTCTCTTTGCCACAGAAAAAGTCCCTGAATTCCTGCAGCGTATGGCATTTGGTACACTGGGAAATTGAGCACTGAGACTCTACCTCACTCTAGCCCAGACACAATAAGATTTATAGGACTCTAATTTCATTTGCTACGATGGCTGCCTTAATGAGCAATGTATGTTTCTGTCCAGCCAGGGCTACTCCTAATGCAATATACTCTTGACCTTGAATGTTCATAGGGTCCATCTGGCCACTGGCCAATCCTGGGGAGTCCATCTTCTTTAAAGCCAAGACAATGAACAAAGAGTGTTGTATAAATATCAAGGAATCTTCCAATTGCCTGAGGAAGAAAATTAATTATAGAATATCCACCTCTCAACTTTTTCAGATTTACACACCTATGTATGAAGCACATCACTTTCTGCAAAGAGTGATTCCCAAGCAAGTGACTCTGCTGCAACACTACTGCTAAATATGTTCCCTGTTCCTCACTATTTCAGTGGAACATGCATCATTCAAAAGGGAAGTAAAATCCCAGAAACCTCCAGCTTGCCCTCATTTCAGGAGACACCTTTTCTTGTCATTGCAAGAAGCAGGTGTGGTCTTTTCTGTACATAAACCCTTGATTTGTAAAGGCATGTTTCCTCACAATACAGGAGACCATATTGTGTCCTTTGCTCTAACACACAGAATAAAACCATCCCCTCTGTTTAGGAGAGTTCACATACATCCTTATTGTAAAACGGTGACAGCAGCATCCCCCAAAGCAAGCTTAGTGAGACGCCCTCGTGGCAGAGACCCTTTAATGCACTTGGACCACAGAGCCTCTGGAGAGAAACTGGTAAGATTTTTACTGCACGAGCATTTAGTTTATTAAGAAGGGAAGGTCTTTGAGAGACATGTGTCTACTTGCTGCAATACTAATAAGAAATAAACTGAGTCTAGGACATAAGAACTTTGGTTTCTGTTCACACCTCAGTCACAGACCTTAGAGAAATCATTTATTTCCTCTTTGACTCAATTCTCTGAATGTAAAATGAGGTTAATGGTATTTTTGTCATATCCTTTGTCTGATTCATTTACTGAGAATTCAGGTTGCAGGGGGGCTATGTGGGGATCTCACTCCATAATTCCAAAGTAGCCACTGTAACAAGGACAAAACTCTTATTAGGGTGTCTGTTCTCCCCTGCCACATATATAAATATGATAAATCATTCACTATTAATCATCAAGGCTAAGAAAATTAGCACCTCACAAAATGGTGATAACAGAGAACAATTCCAGTAATATCCCTGCCATTTATCAAAAGTTTAATAATACCCCACAACAAAACCACCAAACCAAGAAAAAGTCAGGACTCTCTTGGTGGAGGAACATGTAGCTGACTGATTCAAGACAAACCTTCCGTCAGCAAATTATGAATGTCACAGATGGGTAAGTTCCTCTTTTGACTCTCTGCTTTTATGTTTGCTCTTTGTGATTTCTTGAAGGAATTGATGAAAGATTACAATTTACCATGGAATTATTATCCCAGGGATAATTTTCATTATTCTCTTTTGAAGGGGGTTCTGCAGCATATAAGCACAAGGAAGCTTGTGCAGAGAACTAAAGAAGACAGACTTATTTTAAAAATAATGACCACACAATGAATGAATTGGAATATGCATATCTCCCACTTAAGCAATTGCTGTTGTGAGGAAATAATCCCTCTTGCACAAGTTATGCAGGGTGAAAAAATTCAGGGAGCAAGGTCCTTCCCCTCTCCTTCTCTTCAGAAGAGATGGCAGATGCTACTGCCTAGACTAGCCAGTCTTTTTAAAAAGAAAAAAGAAAATTAAATCCTGTTATGATAACAAGTACTCAAGCCTACTCACCTGCTTTGGGAACTCAGTGGCATGTGTGCTCTTCACTGCAAAACACCACTTAGCTATGTGTTCCTGGCACTCAGCCAGCAAAGGGCTACACATTTTTCCCTCATTGCACAAATTTTCTCATTCTGATGGTACTGTTCAGCAGGCCATTAACAGAGCCTTGTTTAGAATCTCTTTTTGCATTTATAGCCTGGTGCACAAAGCAAAGCTAATGTGTATTTTCCCATGTCTTTAACACCAACTTACCACCCAGCACTGGCACCTGCAGCAAATTCTCTTTGTGAGTGGTCTGAACCATGTCTCTCACAGGTCCATGCAAAAAGCACTTCCATGAAAAGTAGTCCCCAAGAAATAGATCATCAGTTTTAAAATATGAATTGGAATCCAGCACCACAATATGACAGTGCCACCCTGGGTAAAAACACCATTATTTAAAATCCTTTGTCAATATTACCTGCTAATCACACACTCTAGTCTTGTACTACATTAAACTCATTGCACTGTGCCTGTTTACTCACAACTATCACAAAGATAATCCCTTTTTCATGAAATATGGTATTAAACACTGAAAAACAAGTATCTGAAATTCAGCTGATATCTAGAAACCACAGGCCAGAATAAGACAGCAGAAAGTTATTACAAAAGCTTAGACATTCTTGAAGAGACAAATGTACCTAAAAAGAAGCAGTGGCAATACAGCAGCAAGCACACTAAGTGTCATATCTGTGCACAAAGAAGGAATAGTCTGAGATCAAGCAATGGGAAGAAGAGGCTTCAATTAATGGAAACTCAGCTAAGATGTAGACTCTGCATAATCTCTCCAAAACCAGAAAATACTGGTGGGTGACATGAAGACAGAAGGAAAAATTGACCTTCTTCTGTGTTTGCATCTTGCTCTTCTGGTTAGGCATTAAAAACAAAAACAAAACAAACCAAAAAAGGGAAGAGAGTCTGTTCCAGTGCTTCCAGTTAAAATTGTGTCCAATTGGCTGCAACAAGGCATTAGAGAACATGAACCCAGAAGCACTGGCACACATGAAAACTTAGATATCAAGCTTTGTCCTCTTCAGTAAACCTATAAAAATTATAATACATGTGGTTTTGTCACTGCCATCTCTCAACAATTTGAAGTGTTTATTATATACCAGATGTCATGTGAAGGATTTGGGTTTCAAAGTGACATAAGAGACTTTGGAACAGCGTGAATTCTAGGACAACATATTGTGTGTGTCTATCTCTATCTGTCATGGTAATGATAAGAAAGGGCAGGAATGCAGAGGCACTTGTTCCTCTCCAAATATAATCACCATGCTCAGAAATTCCTAAATAACAGCCTCGACTCCCTTGTTGGGCTGAGCAGAAATGGTAATCCTTGACTGGCCTAAATTAGCTCAAGACCACCACATAGGAAACCTGTCAGGGAGGAAGCTGACAGCTCCAGACGGCAAGGCTGGGTGTCTCATCTTACATATTCATCACCCGAGGTACTGCTCGACATCCCAGGCAACAACTGTGTGCACGGACGGCAGCGCGCAGTGGAGCCTGGCGCTCAAAGGCGGTGAGGAACCCCGGGCACTCGCTGAGTGAGGAGGGGGATGTTCAGAGAAGGACAGGCAGTGTGAAATTAGGAAATTAAGGAACCCCATGAGCAGACGAAGTAAGTGCTTGAGACATTTTTAAGGAAATCCAGGTGCATTTTTTAATTTGCACAAGTTAATACTTTCAGAGGGTAAGGATACCATAAAATAAATGAGTGCACACTGCTTGGGGTCTCCCTCTTGGAAAATGACAAAGATCAAAGACTCCCTGCCTATTTTCTCTCTGAAAAATTGAAAATTAATTGCCTGAATTCAGATACCAGTTTATTCAACTCCTGCCTTTTCCAGTCCTACAATTTGCATTGACTGACAGATACTTTTAAAATGCTAACATAAATAGCTGGCCTAATACTCCATGTCAGGGTATATCTTAATTGGTAAAAAGCAATCATCATCTTTGTTGCAGTAGGGTCATTTTCTGAATGTCAGATATCAAATTAACACAAAAGGATAAGGTCCCTATCAAAAAAGTTGGGTATGCACAGGTGGCAAGATATAAGGTAGAGAATAAAATCCATCAGACTGAAGAGCAAATTCAATTCATAGTGAGGACAACGGCATCCAAAGTGTTCCTTATCTGTGTTGAAAATTTAAAAAAAAAGAAGAGAAAGATAAAGGGCTGGGACTAAATCTATAGCACTGAGGTTGTTACATGTATGCTGCAGGTATATGGATGTTCACAGCTCCACCTATGCTGCCAAAGCTGAGCATTTGACAGTAACCCCTAATTAGTCATGGCTGTGGCTGTCAACAGTAGAGGCAAACTGAAACAACTCTGGGTGGTGTCTAGGTTGCCCGCCTACACCTCACACAACTCATCTCAGTTAGTCACCCCCCTGTATCACAATGTACAATGTTGCATTATGTTATATAAAGGTGAGTGCAAAATATGAAGCCTTGGGGTGTTGCCATTTATTGCTTTCAAACAATAAAAAAATGGCCTGTGCAAAAGCTCTGCCTACCTATTCTCTAGCTGCCCTGTGATTAGTTAATTAAGTTTCATGAATATGCAAATTCTAAACGTTGCAGTGGATTCTTTTACTTTCCTTTTAGTTCAGTGCTGCACTAACAGACCTGGGTTTCCATAAGTAAAAGGTGCAACACCTCTGTGGTTTTAGATGACAAATAATGTCTCTACAGCACTTATCAAGGGGGTGCAGTTTGTGTCTGTCAGCATCCTGCCTTCATTACCATCCTTCACAGCTTACCTGCAGCAAGGTCATGTCTAGGGCTTCAGACCAGAGTCCAACATTCCTGTGAAAACTAGAATTGTCTGAGGGAGCTACAGCCCCTGCTTTGCAGTACAAAATCTGGTAACTTTAGCTTCAGAGTCAGAAATCACGTACTCCCTTCCCAGGAGTACTCCCTTTAACAGCTCCATTGCCAGAAGTTACAGAAGGTGTCCTGGAGCCCGAGGGTTAAAACACTGGATATTCTTGTTACCCATAAATATCCAATCAGTTGAAAGTCTTGCTGCCACTGTGTGAATAATGGATTTTTGCTCAGCACAAGAACTTAAAGGAAAAAAGAGACCAGTGCTTCAAGGTGACCTTAAGCCTTTTTTTTTTAAATCTCTTGGCTTATTTAAAAAAATTTTATATAGCCCTAAATTTGACTTATTAGCCTTGAAGAATTCTATGCAAGCACACCTTCAAAACAGTACCAAAATGTTTCCTTTTGAAAGTATTGCAACCAGCTATTGTTCTTCTTTTTTTCTTGTAGCTGAAGCAATATGTTTAGATTTGGCTGGAGTTTGAGCCGTCAAACTGTTCTCAGTGAATTTACTCTTCAAAATCTGTTTTGCCTATCTCTAATCCTAAAAGATTCTCAAATCCATGATATTTAATCTTCCAAGTTCACATGGTAACTATAAGGGGGTTTTTGTTCTGTTTTAGCAAAATCAGCCTCTCAAAGTTCCCACTACCTACAAAACACATTTTTTTTCTTTTTGTCTGTCTATCAGATCAACTTCTCATTATTCTGTTCCACTTAGGGCAGAGTGAACATCGCTGCCAGGAGACAAGATCGTTAAACAAATTACAGTGATGTGTATAGACTATACCCGTGTACATGGTCGTGTTTAAAACAATAATAACAGTAACAGATAATCCTGAGACATGGAGAGTAATTTCTGACCAATTTCAAAATGCCGTCTTTATCAAAATTCTAGCCACAGCAAGTGAAATCAATATATGGATGTTGCTGTAAAATTAATGAGCTTTTCAATAGCCTGTTTTGAGATTTTTTTTTTTAATTGTAAATCATCTCTAATTTTTCTTTCCTAAATTGTATAGACACACGCAATGGTCGACTAATGCTACACCACAGCACAAGAAAAATCTACTGGAGGATTTGTTCCCTGTAATGATCTCCACCAGGCATATGTTCTTTTTTCTCTGCACAGATAGACATCAAAATTAAGTACATTGGCTTAATTCAGTTGCCATTGTAAGCTCAAATGGGATACAAAGTGAAATCAATATTAGTGAAATAGATCAGACTAGAATTGGAAGGTAATATAATTAGGTTGGCTTTGCTATACTTTGTAATGCTTATCTGTAGTATTTTACCAAATAGAATATGGGTATCTATTTTCTGAAACCATAGGAGGTTTTCAATGCTGTATTGTCCTTATTTATTTCACTTTGAGTGAGCACTTCAGAAAGACCTGTCTGTCCACCTCTGTGGGATTTAGGGCTGACAAATCTCCCCAAGTGATCTGAATTTTGTGCATACAAGGGAGATCTACTTCTTAAGCAAAAGCATTAAGACTTGTTTTAATAGCACAACACAGAGAAAGCTTTATGTGTTCTGTCTGTAGGAAATGTGCTCTTTACCCCTGAATACAAAACATTTCACTGTGCTACAGTCTCAGAGCACAGAAATTAAAAACACAGGATCTTGCATCTCTACTACCCAGACTTCACTCCAGCCCCATGAAAACTTTCCCCATCAGCTGGACAGCTTTACTGTGCATCCTTGAGATGGGGATGCAGTAAGTGCAGGATAACATCTCTCCAGGGCTCTCAGGAGATCAGGCAGCCCTCCTGCATGGTTTCTTTGCTCCATTCTTCTTGGGCTGAGCTGAGGTGCAGGGCTGAGTCTCAGCTCCTGCAGAGAGGTTGTCTCCAATTAAAAAAAAACATTTCTGAGCAATCAAATGAAAGCCATGGGTTTCTTCCATGCCTCTGAAGCACAAATCTTCCCCCAAAGAAAGGTGAATTCATTTCCGAAACCCAAAGTATATTTCAAGGAGGACTAAAGCTACTTAATAATTTAATTAGCTTGGAACACTAAAGACTTATTGGAGGAAAAATTCTTTCTAAAGATGATATTAAAAGGCTACATAAACTGCTGCTATACACACTTCTTGATTGATATAAAATGTATTAAATGTTTTAATAGAAAGAAGCTCAAAGAATACTCAGATTTTGTCCAAACATGGAGTTTGATATCCCCTAGAAGACCTGCCGGATATGCAATGAGAGCGTTGTCTTACCAAGACCAAGGCATGTTATGTCAGGACACAACTCCTGTAACGTGGTAGAGGAACATATCACCCTTAGGTCATACCAGCAGTGAATTCCCACTATTCTCATGTCTTGCCCAAGGTGCCACATGAGATGGTGAACACAGCATTAAATGTAGCCTCACAAAGACATTGAGCTAGTTAGTCATTGAGGAGCCTCCTAGAGAAGAGCTAAGGAAGGAAGCATTCCTGCTTTCCCCACTGCTGAGACTGATGATGAAGCCCCAAGCTTTTTAGCCAAAACTCACTTTCGCTCCCTTGAATCCTGGGATTTTGTCCTCTCACTAGCTTGCTAATGACACAACTGGTAGTTACAACAAAAAAGGTTTGGGGTTTTTTTATTGGTTTTTTTTTTAATCCTTATCACTAACAGAGAGAAAAAGAGGAAAAGTTACTTTCTGGGCCACTCTCTCTTCAAGGCCAGCCTTCATGATTTTGTCTCTTTGGACCAAAACTTGTGATTTCAGAACTGGGTTTAATGACAGAGCACAAAGTAAGAAAGCATGTAAGAGCCAGGAAAAAAATAAATACATCCAGTGAGCTGCTGTGGAGCTACCACCTCACTTCAGTCCAGTTGCCCTCCTGCTGAAACTTCGTGAAGAGGTTTGATGATGCACAGCACTATGGAGAACACTGTTGCCCTCCCATGGCATGGCTTGCTCCCAGATGGAGACTGCGCCACTGCCTTACAGCAAAGAGCAGCAACCCCTCCATCAGCAGCCCCACAAACATCCCTGGTAAGTATATGCTGCACACACTCCACTTCTGAGATTCCCCAAGGCCTCAAAAACAGAGAGGAATGCAGTAAACACTCCCAAGGAATGGAAAAGTAAAGCAGGTTTCATGCAAGGCATAAAACCCCTGCAAAACAGATTAGAGGATGCTCCCAAAAGGCTGGAATTTGTGGCTAATAACCTGATGCAGAAGAATTTGGAACCATAAAAGCAAAGCTGGCAGCAAACAACAAAGCCTGTTTTCCCTGTCCCTAACTCAGCCCTGGCGTGGCAAGTAGGAATGACCTTCTTCAGTGGGGGAAGCAGCACAGTAGCAATAGCCAGCAATGGAAGGGCAGCACTGCAGGGACACCGGTGCCAGCGCAAGGACAAAAGGACCAGGAGGAATGGGGAAATTAGTATATGAAAATAAAATAAAGGAAATCACTTGTAATCAGATTTTTATCTCATTTAGGATTGTCTGTTCATTTTTCTACGCTGCTACCCGCTTTCACAGGTAAATAAGCCAGAAATCAAAATTATAGTAATGCCTTGCAGATTTATCATAATTCTAACGTTCCCATGTGATTGAGAGGATGTCACAAATTTCAGTGTATGTCAAGGATCTCATTTGTAGAGATAGATCATAGACTAAAAGGAAAAATAAGATTTCCTCCTTTTGAAGTAAATTAAATAGAGTAAATCAGATCAAGTATAGCATCAATAAAATATATACTCTCATATTTTAATCACTGGTAAACAGGCTCATGTGCAGAATATGTCACATTTGTCATACATCCTACCATCCTAGACAGAGATCTGTACTGTATAACAACTCCTCAGCTTTGCTTTAGTGACACACAGCTTTTGTTTTTAGGTGACATGAAGATAACACCAAAGGTTCTACCATCTCTCAAGTCTACTTAAATGGTTGTCTACACAGATGTGATTCAGGTGAGTAGAGAAGGGTGATTCCATTGCTATCAACTACAATGGATATTTTATTTGAGGTGGCTTGACCAGCTTTAGTAGAATTTCCTTCTAGATCACAAAAAAACCCACCAACTGAAATTTCACTGGAATAGACAATTCTTAAAAGATTTTTTTAAATTTCTCATAAAGCCAGTCAATTGAAGTATCAACAAGAGAATAAATCCACAAAATATCACTCATCACAGTATATAACACTGTGTAGAAGTGTAAAAATATTAAGTTAAACAATACCATTTAACATTTATAGCTTTATCTTAAAACGAAAGGGTGGAAAAAAATTAAAAACCAAAATATTAATATCTGCAAATGTAGCTTCATGTAATGAGAAACAATATTTAAACTGCTGGGGTTTTTTTTAAAACTGCTGTCGATATTTTTAAAAAATTGCATGCCATGACAGAAAAAGAAACATAGAACTGTCTGCCCAGGCCCAAGATGGCCAATCAGCTCATGAAAAACCTCATGCTTGTTATTTGTTAGAAAGATTTCTCTGTTTCTCTTCACACTAGGAGCCAGTCTAGACTCAAGAAACTATCCTGATGAAGGAAGTTCTCCTTCTCTCCCAAAACCCAAAAGAAATGCCTTAAAAAGCTAATTACGTTACTGAGCAAGAGCCCTGGAACATACCCTCAGCCTCGTCTTGGCTGCAAGCAGGAGAGTACTTCACTAAGGAAAATGGTTTATAAATGTGGAAATAATTTCATTCTCCTCCATCATAAAAGGATGAAAGGCTTTCCTTCCCCTTGCTACTCTGTTCAGCAGACTGATCCAGAACCACACTATTTTTATAGTTAGAGACCACATTCCACCCTAAAAATGTTCTTCCTGCTTCCAGGTGCTGTGCCCCGATGCTGTAATAGGTAGCACAGATCTACTAGCCCAGATTCCTGTTGGCAGGCTAAACAATGCTCCTTCAGTAAAATAAATGTTTTTTCCCCCTTGGACAACCTAGGGGCCCTTCCCAACAGCTGCTCGAGATTGAGTTTATCTTCTTGGCCCCTGCTCTTGTTCTCAAAATAATTTTTCCCAATATGCACCCAACTTGCACAGTACTGAATGTCACAGCAAAAAATATTGCACTGTTTTTATCTAGAAACTGTCTTCTTAGGCAAGAAACACCATTATGTTAGTCTGGTAAAAATCTATCTTTATTAAACCATGATAGATTTTATTCCATTTCCTATTTACCTTCAGGTATTCAAATATTTTTGCCTTCAATTTATAGTATGGTATAATCTGTCACCCTTTCTTCAGGTTATGTACCTGATTTGGTATTTATCTTCTCACTGTTAGATGTCCTCAACAAAAATCTTTGCTGTCAAAATCTCCAATTTATGAAGCTATCTCTTTCAGAGGCTGAGGTGGACTTTATTTGAGTCCTGAGACTTGAGCATATGGAGAACCTGTGACTGCCTTCAACACACATAACATTTCCACTTTGGGAGCACTTGTCTCTGAGTCCATGGTCAGTACTGTCATCCTGCCTGAAATAATGATGTCAAGTACACATTCAGTTCCAGGACCATCCCTAAATCATTTCTCTCTAACATTCCCACTGCCTAGGTACCTCCTTTACCTACACTTAGTGTCCTCTGTGAGTCTTGTTCCATAAATGTAGAGAGCTTCCTTCCTTATTATAAAGGTGCCTAGAAGACCAGACCTCACACTTTTCTAGTGTTAGGGAATCCAGTTGTGATGCCACATTAACCCAGTTTCAGACCATTTGATGTATCAGGGTTCTTTTGGAGCCATAAGCTTGCTTTGGCATCAAGTTTATCATGTGGTGTTTTAATCTAACAGCCAAAACAAATGGCTCAGTTTGTCTTTTGTATTAATTATTATTTTTCAATAAACTTGCCTTACGCAGAGGCTCTATCTGAGGTACTGCAAAAGAGCAGTTTAAACTACACAGTTACACGTTACAATTTCTTTATTACGGTAACATCCTATCCCAGTTCATATGTGAAAGATCGTTAATAACTATTGCTTATTGTTGGATCCAAACCTGAAAAAGGATTTCCCAATGAAAAAAAAGATTATTAAAGAAAGAATATAAATATGAATAAAAATAAATCTTCAAAAGTAGTGAAAGTCAGACACTGATTTCTGTCTGCTTATTATGCAAACCCAACCGGGCTTGAAGATAGTAAGTATGGGGAGAAAAAAATCATGAACAAAATTTGACTCCCATCTTGAAGGAATCTCAGCTCAGCAAAAAAATCAATGTTTCAACTCCTGAGTATTGCTGTGTTTTTATAGTTCTTACACCACCAGAACATGAGGGAACTGATCATACCTGAAAGTGAAGCTGTTCTTTGTAATTATATTTAGTCAGAGCAGCTAACTTTAAATCCTCCCCTTTGAAATTCTTTTCCATATGACAGTAGAGAAAAATAATGCACACCAATGTGCATTAATCATGTATGCACAAGCCTGAGTCAAAAATCAGACACCCATTGAGTGAAGCCTTGCGCAAACATACTGAAAGACAAGTCACGGAATCACGGCATTTCAGAAATCAGTGTGTGGTCTGCGTTTGATTTAACCTGGATCAGGCTGCTAAGGATTACACTCATTCCAGACCAAAGTGTAAGAAGCCATTGCAAGATAAAGTCAGGATGGAGAAAAGGCAAAAGGTGATAACAGTCCCATGAGCATTGGAATTAATGATGCTTTATTTTCAATTCATTTGTTCCTCATGACTGACTGATTTATTTGGGTTCTTTAAAATTAATTTAACTGAGGTAACAATATGAGATTCCCATTACTTCCATTTTACCACCACAAGCTTACTTTTATTTAAATTCCGCCTTGGGCAAGAGGTGGTTTGAGCTGCAGTCTGCCCCAAGCTACACACACACTCCCTGACAAGGAGTCCAAGCACTGTGTGCTTCCCAAGTGGTCAGCTGGAAACAAGCAATTAGGGAGTGGACTGACCAAATGATTTGGTTGGTGTAGGATGAACTAATGATTTTGGAGGTCAAAAATTGCACTTGATTTTCGTAAGAATTCAGTACTTTGCGGCTTCCTATTATCCTCTGGTATTTTGTTGAAATAATACAACAGGTTCAAATGTTTATGAGAGAATTGGGGAACACACATTTATAATAACAGGGTGATTTCCCACACCTCATTTCCACAGTTGAACTGAATAAACATTGGTTTACTTGCCCCAGGTGGCCAAACAAAAACTTTTAGAGAATTACCTACTCACTGGACGGTGCAGCCTTACTCTAGCTCATATTCTGAACAGCTTTGCCCATAAAAAATCCCAGGTAATTTTGTGAATGTAGAAACAAGAGCAATAAACAATACTAATAACACATGTGCCACCTTATTATAAGTTTTCATTAATGTCACTCAAAAACACCTTAGCAGGAAGCAACTTAAATAACCCTTAATCTGAATCAAGATATGAGTATCCCAAAGGAAAGGATTGGACTTTTTGACTCTCCTGCACAGCATAAAAGCTGAGGATCAGCACCATTTTAGATGCAAGTCTCACAAAAATTAAGTGTAAATAAGACATATTTCTGAGTATACAATGTGCACATTAAAAACTGTCTAAAGATACCAACTATACAGAGTATGAATAATACACTGACAAACTTGTGAAAGAGTGATGTTCTTTGAGCTCATCATTGCATACTTGAATAGGGTATGAATATTTTATATTCATGCTAACTGTCATAAAGCAAGTTGAGCTGTTTGTACTAGAAAGGTGTTCACATAGCAGTACTATTCATGTTTACAGTTATCCTGCAAATGTCAGCAAAACGTTTCCTTTTTGTAAGCATCCCTCTCTCCCTCCCTCACTCTTTTTAATTCATACATAAAGTTATTCAAAAGGACCACACAGAAGCAGGTTGAAAAAAGATAAAAGGGGTTTCTGGGTATCCAGCCTAGGGAGGAGAGAAACAGAACCTTATAATCCAATAACCCAACACACACAGCACACAGCAAGTTACCTACCACAAACAACTGCAAGAAAAGGCCCTTGCTAGATGTGGATTAGAGACAGGGCAGGAGGGAAGGAGGATAAACAACATATAGATCCAGACAGAGTCCATCAGAATCTGAAGAAACTAATAGGCAATGTGAAAATTACCACAAGAGAAAGCATTCCTATTAACTTTAATCCCAAATGATCACAGCACTACTTGATAAAAACATCTACAAGAGCTGACACATCAAGACTGCTAATGTTCTTTCTTCAGCAACTCTCTTATCACTTGCTATCAAGAGAAAAAGCAGAGAGGATTCAAAAGCATGTAACATTTAACTATAAATTAGCTTCTATAAATTAGCAGGTAGCTAATTTATAAATGCTAAGGATTTTCCCTGAAGAGCGCTGAAAACTTAAAACTAAGAGCTTGCTGCTTCTATGGTTTGCTTGCAGGGCAAGCTGAAGCCTCTCAAGGAATATCTGCATCTTTAAGACATCCCAAAGTACTGGGGGGCTCCTGATAAAGAGGCAAACCTATTTACCTCCCATCAGCTCATTTGACATTAGGGGCAGGACAGAGGATTTTCTGCTTCTTGCAGTGAATCATCTGGTAACAGCTTGTGCAGGACCACTCTTTGCAAAAAGATCACATCATGGTAGCCAGAACACTCAGAGGATAGTTTTTAGGAGAAGCTGTTCAATAGATTTACCACTAATGGGCTTCCTTTGCCTGTCTAAGGGACCAATAACACTCCCACACCCAGGTTTTCACCATCACAGAATGGCTCTACACATTGCAAGCTTGCATGTGCCTACCCATTATCACTGGAGTCTCCTTACATTTGCTGCATTCAGGATCTCCAAACAAGTATTTCGAGAATTTGTTTCTCTAGGACCATATCTGGACAGAGTGTGACTTACACAGACAAAACAAAACTGCTAATAATTCTCCTGGTCGTGAGCAAGCATAAAAGCATATGATGTAAACTGTACCAGCCTTTCAAATCCTACAAAAAGGCTGTGGATGGGCTCCTGCTGACATCTGCATAGAAATCAGCCTCTGGTATTCTGATGTGATCATCACTTAACATTTCAGAGGTAGCACTGAAGACCTGCATCCAGTAACATTTCTTCGAACCTAAGCCGTAATGACTGACATTTAAACCATGCTACTGCAAAGGAAAGGTATAATGGTTCAGAAGAGGTCAAGACACCAGAGAAAGGAAGAACTATCAGACCCTGGTGACAGTATGGCTCACAGTGAAATATGAAAAGCTAAATTTAGCCCCTGCATTGATGGCAGATTATTAAGGGTTTTCTTACTTGTACATTCCTATATATAGTGACATGTACTACTAAGGCTTAATCTCAGTGCTCAGATTTATTTTACTCCCCTTAAAAGAAAAAAAATAGAAAGAATTTTTCCCTTTCTTCTTCAAATATTTGCTCATACAGTATAAGAACAAGTCAAGTTATTTCAAACATATAGCATTTTGAACTACACCATCAGACTTCTCTATCCCTCTCGTCATGCCACATATATGAAAGAAGAGGAGGTTACAGTGAATTTACTCACTTACAGTGAATTTACACAGGTGCTCTGTCCATAAGAGCTACTCTCTGAGTTGACGTTCCTTTGGAAAAAATATTCACAAATTATTAAAAAAGAATCATGATTTTTTTAAAGAAAGGCTTTACAATTGGAAAACTGTAAGGGTTACCACCAGTTTTAGTAGAAGAATTCCTTTTCACTAAAATATTGCCATAATAAGCCTTTTTTTTTTTTAATCACACGACAAGTCATCAAGATGCTGCTGCATCTTTACTGCAATTCATCCTCGTTGTATTGCTTACAGACCAGCTCAGTGAAGTAAAACCTGAAGGAATCACACAGCACTTTCTCTCTTTGCTTTCCTTCTCTTCCTCTCTGTGGTATTGCCTGTGATATTTTGAGAAACACAAACAGATAATAAATTCCTGACAAGATTACTAGGAGTAAAATTATCTAGGAGACCCAGTGGCTTCTTTTTTCTTCCTCCTGTGGTCTCTGCAGTAATTAAAAGTGTGGGCTATAGTCTGAGATCCCCTAATTCTGTTACAAGTTGTTACATCTCCATTTATGCAAGAGTTATCCATAATTTCTGTAAGTTATTGAGCTGCAGCTGAATGTAATGCAGGCTTGTCAAGATAAGGTAAGCCTTGGCACTACTTCTGTGGGATCAATGATAAGTCCCTGATGTGGAGTAGCAGAGGCTGCCAATGAGTCACAAGACCTTTGAGTACCACCAGAAAAGTTGGGCATGCACCCAAAAGGGCTTCTAGATTACAAGTCTATAATGTGCTTCTTTCATGCTGATATACATAAACTCCTTTCATGTCAACACACATGAGCTTTCTTTTAAAATAATTATCCAAAGAAGTCGGTGAATCCGTGTGTCACTCAGCCTTCACTGGCCTACAGAATTGGATTCCTTCCCTGAATCCAGAAGAGTATTAACCAGGAGCAGATACAAGAAATAACTGCCTCCTGGGTACCACAGTGCAGAGCCTGAAGATTTACAGGGCTCAGAGGAACAAGCTGGTACCACTCTCCCCACTGACTCCACAACAAATAGGTCAGACCACGGCACATCCTCCATTCCTCTTTGCACAGGCCCCCAAAAGTCAACAAGTGACTCTATTTTCAGGGGTAACAAACCATATACTGTCCTCAAACACACACAGGAACTTGTAACAAGCCATGAATCTATAGGCCTGTCTAGTGAGACACTCAAAAAGGGAGGAGCGGAGGAAAGAGAGCCTCTTTGACTGGTACCAATTACGCACTTCTCCAAGCCACAATAATACACCACCAATATTACCCAGAGGGAGTCCCTTTGGCTCTATTCTTAGCTGGTGTTTCTAACCCTCCTTTACAGAAGGATACTGAATAAATGAGGTATTTCTGTGACCTACAGCAAGACTGCACACAACTGTTTGTATTATATATGATTTCATTTTGCTCCCTGGCACTGCTCTTTGGGCTGTTACAGCCCATAAAGCCATCTGTTAGGAATACTCAGTCATAAAATTATTAATGCCTATAGCCTAAAACCAGCCCTAAGTAAATAAACAGTACCAGAAGGCCCAATGCAAAATTCTGGAATGTTAAATACACAGAACCATAAATCTTCTTAATAGTTCTACATGCTATTATGTATTCACTTGAAATTCTAACACACAGAAAGACTAGAGAGAAGTGGCTTCTAAGACAGTGCACTGCAGATTAGCCTCTGAGTGTAACCCCACGTGAAAAATTCTGGGAAGTTACTGTGAATCCTTGAGACATTTAGAGCTAATAATAGACAATAATGCAATTAGGAAAGAAAGCTCCTAACAAAGAAGCTGAGGACACACATAATCCCCAACATTCAAAATGCAGAGAACAAAGGAAGATGGTCACAAGTTTGAATCATTCAAATTCTAAAGTGGATAAAGGAAATTTATTTGTATGGGATACGTGCTACTAGCTAGCATGAAGAAAATATTAAGAAATTAAGGACAGATGGATCTTTAGCACTGCAATGGCAAAAAGTAAAAGAGTAAAAGACACAGGACAGTCACCTTAGTCACTTGACACTGGCTCCTCCTTTTACATAAAGATGGAACCTCTTCACCCTCCATCATGCTCCCATGGACCCAGCTGGCCAGGGGGTCTCCAGGAGGCTGGCATGAAGCCTGGCCTCTCAAGTCTCACATACAGGAAGCAAGACAGACAGTCAGCCCCACTTCCCACCCCTCCTGGCAGCCTGGGCCATATTCCATGTTTGCCCAGCACAGAAGAGCAGCCTGTCTCCCTAGTCTGGTAGCCACAGCTATCAAGAAATGACGTCAGCTGGAGTTCCTAGGATGTGAGCATCTGTGCAGCAGGAGAGAAGCTGCAGTGCTGCTGGCTTTAAGCATATCTTCAAAAAGGGTCTGGTCTTAATGAAGTCCATCAGCTTCCTAGCTGCAGTTTAGCATCAACAGCAACAAGTCCAAGTGTTTACAGGCTGGGTGTATAAAGGAGGATCTGGCTTAGAAATGCCAGCCCTGCAAAGACAACCAAGGCCTGGCTAAAGATGCACAAATACTCACTGCCTGGAAACCAGCTGGCCCCCAGGGAATCTAGTACAGCCAACAGTCAACCAGGGGTATAATACCACTCCTATGGAAGATGGAGTTAATCTAAAGAACTCACCAATGTTAAGCGCTCACCCCAGCACAATCAGAACCTCGGAGCTTACTGGAACATATGGCAGCATTGCTCAGTTTAGCTGGCTTGATACCAGAAACCAAGCAAGAAGTTACTTTATATTTTATTCTCTTAAATAAAGGCTTCAAAACCTTAGAATCCAAGTATGTCGATGCATTGGAAACAGGAAAGTTTTGTTCTGAACTGTTCATGTATTTAGCTACAGTTTAAAACTGCAGTGCCCTTTGCACCTCATCTCACTTGGTTTGTATCCACAATTTGTGCACCTTTCACTTTTTAACCTAAGGTTTTGCTTCTTAATCACAGAGGGAAGAAATTGGACTATGAGAGTCACACACACAGAGGTCTCTATTTACAGGATGTTGCACATCTGGGTTTTCTCTCAAACTGCCAACAGTGTGATTTTTACCATGAACCACAGTTTACATTTGTTTATCAAGGTTCTTTGAGACCTCAAATGTCCTGCAAATATGTTTTATATATGTCAGAGCTCTGTAAACTAGGAATTGGAGGGAAAAACCCAGACTGGACCAAGTAATGCAGAAAGTTACATATGAAAATGGAAAGGGATTAAAAAAGTGATAAATCATCCATCACATGCAGGCTGGGATGGCAGTTCAATCTCCAAATTGACTTTCAAAATCTGAGTTCTGTTTCTAGCTCAATGCAAATTTCCACTGCAACTTTCGATAAAAGATTTGATTTCTCTGTGTTCATGTCTGCCAAACAAAAATTAAGCCCTTCTTTTATCTATCCTGTCTTTTTACATGTTAAGATTTTGTGGAAAGGAAGCTGAGAAATGACGACACTAGTGGAAACTGTTTCTTAGCTGGTTTCTAAAGTGCCCAGTCTCATCTAGTCTTGGATTTCTGAATGTTACTTTAGTACTGATGAACTTCCCCTAGGTCACAAAAAAAGATCATGCTGCTACCAGAATATATTGCTAATAGAAGAAAACCTTTAAGCCAACATCAGACATCATCTCCGGTGACATTATTTGATGATTCACATCACATTCTACTTGTAAACACAATATCTTTTATGTTTTCTACTTTACTGACTAGGACATTATCATAATGCTCTTTTACAGACCAGATGGATGCAGCAATAATTCTTATCCATCGCCTGTCCTACTGTGTTTTCCTCCACAACAACAGTGCTTTATACTAAGCAATATTTTTGAATATCAGCCACTAATTTAATCCAATGTCCTCTGCATCCAGCCCATCTAACCCCAGAGATTTCCTCAGTGAATCCAGGTCAAACCCTTCCTCCTCCCAGAAGAGCATTTTCCAGGTTTTTGCTATGCAACAGGTTTTCTTTGAGAGCAGGGGGACTCAATAGATCTGTATTTTCTAAATTACATATGTCGAAAGATATTCTAGGCACTCTATAATTAGCCAGCAAGGAAAAGCATTTCTGATTCATTAGGTCAACTTTAATGGTTTCCTCATTAAAAGTTTTTGCTGTTAAGCTGACAGAAGCTAGAATTTAATAGTAGCTTCCAGCACTTTCTTTATTAGCCGATCTCTATTGAATCAGTCTTTATCACCTGAAGAGATATTTTAAATGGAAATTCCTCAGCCCCAAGCAACCTAGATTGACCAAAGGCCTAGAGATTGCTCTGTCCCTGCTTTAATAAACTGACTGTATATATTGCTGTAAAGGTCAGTCCTCATTAGTCACTGATGGCTATGCAAGATTTAACATGTTATATTCCAGTACTAATTTGTCATTTGTTGATTCTGACCTATTCTTGCTGATATAAAGTATCTTTTAGAGGGAATTTATCAATATGAATCTCTGGAGACCTTTTAAAAGAATTGTTCCCCTCCCACCTGATTCACAGCAGTTGGATAGTTCTGTGGTCTGGACAAGCTAACTGCTGTTAATGCAGCAAAACAGAATTAAGTTCTTTTACGGTCCCCTTTGAGTACAAATCAGTCAAAGAAAAGTGACAGGCTCATATTCTATGTACCTGGGAATAAGTACTTTCACATGTAGCTCATGGAAGCTTAGATTCCCCTTTGTCATGTTTCAGCCAAGTGAAATCACATCTTATGCTAATATTCTTGTGTTTGCAGGGGACAGGATTCTGTCTTTAAAATGGCAAAATTCTATTTCTTCCATTTTTTTATTAATGTCCCAACTGCTTTGGAATTTGCTGAATTGGAATTTCACAGAAAGCAAGTCTACCCAGCTCTAGACAGCAATAATCTTGTACAACCTGGTTATTTCAGAATGTACAAACTGCAAATACTGTAAAGAACTGGGCCCACTGCAACCAATCAAGATTGCTCTATGTTGATTAAAAACTATCCTCCTCAGGAGACTAACTTAATTTTCTTAACAGCTCTTTAATAGGTCTCTTGCTCTTAGTTTGCAAGTCTCTCAGAAAAAGTCAACTCCTATTCAAACTTCTACTATCTGTGGGGAATTTGAGGTACTTATAGAGTATTTTAAGAGAGATGCCTGTCTAATGAATTAGGTATTGTCCCAGGATGCAGGAAGTTCGGATTCAACCCACGCAGCTCTCACTGAGGCTGCATCTGACCTTGAAGAATCTCTCTCTCTCAGGGTTTCAATTTCCACTGACAAAAAGTAAAGGTGACATTTGCCTTCTCCTGTATTTGGTCTATCTTGTCTGTCTGGGTCATAAACTCTATGTTGGCAGGGACTCCCTTTTGCAATTTATAAAATGCCTAGCATGGCACTTTAAAAGCTGTAACAGCTCATTTAATACAAATTAAAAATAGTAATTCACATGTCAACATACGGATTTTTTCCCATCATAAGCCTACATAGGTGTCTTAAGTAGAGGTGTTTCTTTTAAACAGTATCAGGTGAGAGAACTGAGGAAGGATTACATAGGATGGAAAGACATTGCCAGAGCCAGTTCAGCTCCCCACTTCTTCCATCTTATCAAGCTACCTATAACTCTAGTTGCATTAATTTGGAATTGAGCAGATTATTAGCTAGGGAACCATTTTTGGTTAGATACTGAAAATGGCACAGAAGGGAGAGGACTTTAGTCTTGGCCAGGGTGTTTGGCTTTACAGACTTCCCTCATTTCAGTAACAAATTATAGGGATTCCAGGAACTCAGCTGGCAATGATTTTTTTTTTCTTTTTTTTTTTTTTCTTTTTTCTTAATGGTAATCTCCTCTTAAGGAAAACCAAAACTGGCATCCACGTTAGCATTAAGATGTGGCTATCCATAGCTGCAAAAGCTTACTGGCACAGGAGTGACCTTGGCATCCTTCATCAGTGCCTTATGATGCTAATGGAGGATTAATGTAGGGGGGAGGATGAGGCAGCAGCAAAATGGGGAATAGATGGGGAAATGTGTGGGCAGTAAAGTAGCAATGAGCTATCAAAGCCTTTCCATGCCCATAAACCATAAAGAGTGGCTGAGAGGAGTATTTACAGAACCATTCTCTGGAACCAGGGTGAAATAATTCAGTATGACAGCAGTTTAGGGAATCTGTGTAAGAAAAAATTTAATTATGAATGAGGAAACTTGCAAGCAGTATAGTCGTACCAGCAAGCAGGCACCTTGAACTTCTTATACTGTCTTTATTACTGTGGCTACTTTTGACTGCCAAAACACCTCCAACTCCCTTGTTTGCATTAGCATATGTGTCTTAAGCAGACTCTGTGTTGCCATCAGCAGCATCAGAGCAAAGGTCAAGGGTAGCTGTGAAAAATGCCTGTAAGCATGGCATCCAATTGTAGGCCCTCTTCCAGTTTTTGTTTGGGTTTTAAAAAAACTACCCTTAGACAAGATGCAGAGTGGCAGAATTCTTGCTGAACAGACCAATCCTTAAGTAGGAAATAACAGGAAGGCTTAGAGGCATATGGAATCCATTAGAAATGGCATGTTTGCAGGGACAGATTATAAATTGGATCAACTAGAAAAGCATCTGAAAAAAAGGCCTGCCTACAATTCCATCTTGTGTGAACTGTCTCGATCCAGCTGAAGTGGGTTTCTAACCAGAGACTTCACTTTTCCATTGTTTCTTCCTTTTACCACATTTGGAAAATGACCAGAAGTGATGACAGCAGAAGTCCTATACACTGTAAGACCCATACTGGAACAGAGACAAAGGGGAGAGGAGCGATTGGCACCAAAACGTACAACCATTATATCTCCACTGTTTATCCAGACCAGAAAGGAACCATTTCAAAGGTTTAATGAGGCCATAATCCACATTTGGGCAAATCTTCATACCTGGATGCAATAGTCACACAGCTCCTGCACTGTCCCAAAGTGACACACACTGGGGTGCTCCCTGGCAGCCCCACACTGTGAGGGTGGGTTTCAACTCCTTGCTCCCCCTCTACCTTGCGACTTCTGGAGTCAGACTGCTAACTTCCCTAATTATGCAGATGCTGGGGATTTCAACCTAAAAGAATAGCAACCAGTCATTCATTAACATCAGACATGCAAAACAAATTTAGCTAAGCTGATTACTGTAATGGAGTAGCTAAGAGCACCATTCAAATTGACATGGGAGTAGAAATGCCTTTGATACTCTCAGTACAATGAGCTGTCTATTTTTGTGAAGTCTCATGTTTCCTAATTACCTTAATACTGTAAGAATTAGGTAATTCCAGTGTACAATCACTCACACCGGGCTGGGTTCACAGCCTTCCATTCCGTGGTGCTTACAGGGAATGTTAATCTGATGCAAGAAGTCTGGCTGCGACAGAAACAGTGTCAGGCAGCTTCTGTGGAATAATCAGTTTCACCTCAGGATAAGAAAAACCCTGAAATGCCACAGGGCAGAATTCGTGGTGGAGTAAAGGATATGCTACAGGCATGAAGGCAACAGTAAATACATCCTCCTGAGTTGTGTCTTACGCCCCTGTCTTACTGAAACCTGTCTCAATGACAGCTGTACGACAGTGGGCTGTCCCCTTAGAAGGTCCCTTCCGCTCTCCAGCACAGACAAAAACGAGGAGGAAGCAGTCTTTCCCTCAGTGCTGTGAAAGCAACTTTACTTTCCCAGCTGTGCCAGAAGATACACAACACCACCTCTCATCCCCCACATCACCTGTAATCCACAAATAACCCAAACAGATCTCAGTATGAACCTGGAACAGCAAAAGAGTGTAGCAACAGAGATGCCCTGACATAACCTGAAAGGAAGTGAGCAGTTACTGGAGAAGGTTAATTTTCCTTTCACCCAGCCTGTTCTTGTAACACTCAAATTTAGGCCTGGAGGAGCTGCATAGGTGATGTTGGATGTTAGGTATGATATATGCTGCAATAGCTGAGCATGTCAGTGCTGGTAGACATGAAGCAGGACCCTCTGTGCTAACCTCATGGTGTGTGCTTCACACCCCAGTATTTTTCTCTGTGTGTTTATTTATGGGCACATTTTGAAAAAGAAAGCAAAGCATCCTAAAATGGGAACAGATGGGGTCTGCCTATTATCCCAAATCATTCTATGACAGAATAAAAACAAGCAAGGCTCATGTGTGGCAACCTGCAGTGCAAGACACAGCGCAGACCCTGCTGACAGGCAGTATCTTGTTGCTGAAGAGACCCAAGCTGGCTCCCCTTTCCTGTTCTTCAGCAGAGTTACTTCTAGTTTGCAATAGTAAGAGTCAGGAAAGGAATCAGCCTTTGTGTGCCACAAACACAGATGAGACTCAAATTTTGGCTCTTGAGTGCAAAGAAAACAGAAAGCCGAGTAGCTAGGAGCAGTGCTAAACTTTCTACAGCTACAAATTGCTCTTTCATGCATGATACATACAATTACAGCACGCTTAAATCCTGGATTATTGGGACAATAGGTTGTAGCAGCTTTAATCCAAGTGAGTCATTAAGCTGTGCCACTTCAGTAGGAATCTGCATACTTAAAAAGTGCCTGTGTGTCGTACAGTCCATCTGTGTAACACACAGTCCATACAGCCTAGCTCCAGTAATTAACTTAACTACAATTCCTCATGAACATATTGCTACCATGTGTATACATTAGCATCTTGGCAATATTTTCTTTTTGTAAAAAGATTGAAAGCATTAGTGCCAATGTGGTAAATCTGTCTGTGTCTGTCTGTATGTCTAAGCCTTATGGCTGTTCACAGGGATTGTATCTCCTTCCCCCCCCTCCGCTTGTGTTAGACTACCAACTGCTTTGGAAACTTCTTTTTCCATTTCAAATACATTTTGTGCTTCCATATTGAGATAACCCCCCCCCCCCCCCAGGAGATGACTAGCCAGCCTCTAGCATCTGAAGCAAGGCTAACAAAGGAGGTCTGTTAGCTGTTGATGATGGTGAGCTGAGTTGGAAAGCTTACAGGGAAAAAAGGCAGTTGCCATCCAGTGCAAACCAGGTTGCTGGACTGCACTTCATTGTAAGGCAACAATGAAGGTCTGCTGGGAATCTCCAGTGGCTTATTATCCTCATCACATGACCCAGGAAAGGGAAAATGAATGTGTAACAGGGAAGCCTGCTACTAGATTCACTGTCCAGGGACAGGCTCCAAAACTTGAAGAAACCTTGTCAAAACCAGACTGTTGCAGAGACTCTGATACAAACCCCAATACACTGAGTAACAAAAACCACCAAAACCTGAGGCAGGAAAATTTAGTTAGCTTGTTCCTCTGATCTGTGCAAGAAAAACTATACTGCATAATGGATGAAGACCTCTGGATGCTGTAACCAGCCTGAAGTCCACACATCACAGCACACTAGAGTGTAGATTGACCATCTCAGCCCAGTCCCACCCTGCAGTGTTGCCTGCTCAGCTATCTCCAGCATCTTGCTCACGGGCTTCTGGGAGTAAATACAGAAACAGCCAATTTGGGCATCCAAAATATAAACAGGTTATTTCTTATGCTGTACAGAAAGACTGGCATCAGAGCCTTTGTAAAGCTTGTAGATGATCTAGTTCAATATTGTTATCTAGCAAATGTGTTTTCTCTGCTGAAGCATCTAGAGAGAGTAAGGCTACCCAAGCTGTGGAAAGGCACCATCTCAGTCACAAGTGAAAGTCCTAAACAGAGGACCTGCACCTCTGGATTGCAGCCACAAAGGCGAAATGCAGCTGCCTGGAGTCTGCTTCATCTCAGGAAGCCTGCAAGAGGCGAGTACGTGGGAGCTAGATACAGCAATGTGGTGTGGAACCAGCAGCCCGAGCTTTACCAAGGTTGTAACATCACTATCTTATAATCTGATTTTAAAAAGAAAAACAATAAGTATTACTTACCCACAAATGTTTTGCCACAGAACTGCCAGAAAGCTTATAAAAGCCCAAAGGCAGCAGCAGTCATGCTGCTTAGTCAAACAGGTGCAAAGGATGACAAAATCTAAACAATATCTGGTACATCATTGCTCCCAAGCTGCAACTATACATGCCAAGCTTTACCACCAGGAAATAAATGGGAAAAATGTATAGGGAAAATCCAAAGAGACCCCTGATTCCAGTTTTAGTAAGTCATGCCAGAATTATGATTTGACATTACCTGCTAATCAGTGCTTTGAGAATTCTCTTCCTCATTCTTTACAGTATCTCTACATGGAAAAAATACACCTTAGGAAAAATATTTTAATAAATGGAATGCTAATTAAAAGCAAGCTTGTGACCTGAAGCAGTAATCTCAGGTTGTTACATTCTAACTAGGATTAGTAGTGGGTAGCAGACTAAATTTTTTTATTATTTTATTTTGTGGACTCCCCAAAATGGGACAAAACCCCCAAAATATAAGAGTTTACAGAGTGAAAATAATACACTCCCTCCACTCACAAAATAAATTAAACATTTCTATACATTTATTTTTTGGAAGTTTATCTGGAGCCATATCCACCCAAGTGCCTTCTGAGAGTTGCAATATCAGAGCCTCAGGATTAATCCTGACAAGACTGTGCCCTGCTCAGCTCCACCCCCCACCTTTTACAGTGATAATGGGATTCCTACAAAGTCACAGCTGGCAAATGTTCTTCATGCTTCATCACAGGAGACATAATCCAGCTAAGGAAAGGACCTGGGGAAAGAACAGCAAAATTAGATGCAAAAACTGAGCTCCTACCTGGGACCACGGAAGCTGAGCAGATGCAAATGTGCTTTGAACAGACCTGCCACATCCTGATGGGGCCAACTACAGCAAAATATCTTAATTCTATTAAACTCAACATTAAATAGATTTTATTCTCCAATTTTACATGGGGGAAAATTCAAATTTATTTTTCTGCTTTCAGTCTTACAATAGTCCTACTGAAAAGTATTTTGGTTTTGCTTTGATGTGATGTTTAAGGAGGAAAGGAAAAAAAACACACTACCACCTATACTTACAGTAAATCAGTGAATTCAGAAGGAAGGAATTAAAAGAGTGGCTGGCAGCATTGCTTTTTAAGACTAATGCTAAGGACTGAGCACTGCATACATCTTTGCCTCGGCACTCATTGTGCCGTGCTAGGAAGAGAACTGACAAAACAGGGCACTGCATGCAGTACATCCATTTTCCCAGGAAAGGAAGCAAATTCTGTCCTGAATAAAACAGCATGGACTGCAGGAGGGTTCATTCAGCTCTGCTCCTGTGCCCAGGGTCAGGTCATCAGCAGTGTGTCACACCATTCCCTCACACACTAGACTTGGAGGGGAGCACCCCAAACATAACTTTGTTACTCCTATGTCCACCCCTGGGTACTTAGGGAGGCTGAGGTGTGGAGAGGAAGTGGCAGCAGTTGACTTCCAAGCCCAGACGTACACAGAAGAATGGCAAGCTGAAGCCATCACTGAGCTGAAGTCAAAATAGAACTTTTTGTGTTCCAGGGCCAGAAGATTTGAGGCATCTCACTGAAAAGTCAGAAAGTTGTAAAGGGGACCTGCATTGTCAGGCTGGGGAACAGAAGCCAGATGTGGGCTCAGCAGCTGCCACATGGCTTGGCCTTGTTACCTTGGTAGGACAGGCACCAAATTATGATAACCTGTAATTGAATTCAGAGCTTTTGCCTCATTTTAGTTTGGATATTTTCATACCCCTTGACTAATTTGTCATGTTAGCAAGTTTTCTGGAATATTTTGGGGGGATGCATGAAAAAACATTAGGGAATTTGGATTTCCTGTAGAAACAAGTCCATTTTTTATTTTATAGTGGACATTTGCTCTAAAAAACAGGCTTTAGAAACAAAACCCTTTACTGATCTCACAAGTCTGCAGTTTACAGTTGTGTGCATTTTATTTCAGCTACTCCCTTGAACTCTAACTTGTTCTGCTGTGAGCAACGAGGTCATGCACTTTTCAAATCTGAGTTCCCCTGAAGTAAGGCAATCCTGACTACATTCACAAGAGAGAGGATATATATTAGTACAGGGAAACACAAGTCTTTTGTGTCCTTCAAGTGTGTTATCAGTATTTTCTGGGGTCATCAGCCGTCTTCACTCCTTAATCAATGGTACAACAGCCATCACATCAAAGTATCCCTGCATTTCCAGAAAGCAGCAAGTAGTACATCAGTCACTCTGCACTCCAGGTTTGTAAGCAAAGGTGAGCCAGCAACACTGAGCCCTCCATGGAACACGTTCTTAAATAAATTAGTGGCATTCAATTGAATCATTTTGCAAATAATAATTTCTGAAATTAAATCAGTCTAGTGTTTAATATTCACAAAAACTTAAAGATGTTCAGCTTGGCATAAAAGAATGAGTATAAGAGGGTTTCTTTAATTTTTGTGAGTATCATAGTGAACATAAGACTGCAGCTCATAAAATAATCTGGAGTTCCTTTGTAAATCAACATATCTGCATTCTCTCTACAGCTTTAACCAACACAGGGCAGATGGGTTTAGAAACAACACAGATCTGCTCAAAGTCTGTTTTCTCATGAACCTATTCATTAGCCATACATTTAAGATTACAATAGCATTTTTTCTCTACACACTCCAGGCCAACCACAAAAAAATTGCAGAACAGTGACTGGGAGACAGCACACACCATTGCTGACCTTTCCAGAGGTTTGTTTCCATCTCATAACCCTAATTTGTGTTATTTTGTGGCTTTCAGGTACAACATATTTATGTATCTATCTCACTATTCCACTGGTCACAATACTCATCACTGCTGTTGATCCATCAACCCTAAGTCACCTGTTGGGCCTCAAATATCTGCGCCATCACTCTCCACTGAGCCAGTACCTGGGTGCAATTACACTCTCTATGTTTATGGAGGTGAGGCAGAACTTTTGCACAGCCTGCCATCTTCAACAGTGAACACTTAGCCTAGAAGACAGAGATAGTAAACTATGCTGGAAATAAACTACAGAGGAGTCATACTGAAAACATGCAAACAACTCTGGAATCCTGGCAGGAAGAGAAATAAACAGTGAAGAATGGAGGGGACACGGTTAGACAAAGTCAGCATCTTGGGAAGCATTTGGTAAAGTGAGAGACAGATTTCAACTTGGTAAACAAGCTATAAAGTTCTCCACAGGAAGAGCAGACATACCACCCTGGATTACTGCAGTGCCTAAGCCATTTCTCCTTTGTGATGATTTTCTTAGAAAAATCTTGGTTTTCTGCCTATTTGTTTTCAGAGAAACATGTAAGTGGCTGTCTCTTTTGGAATGACAACTTGAAGTCAAATGCTGTAACTTGGCCTAGACACACTCTCTCATGAAGAACACACTTCCCACTTGCAGAAATAAAACAAAGCAAAACAGCATCTGGATGTGCTTTCTTGGTTCATTTTTCTTTTTTTAATATTCTTCTGTTTTGAGAGTACTTAAACTCTATCACTCCCAATTCCAAATTGTAGAAGAACTTCATAACAATTGAGGGTTAGAACAGCAGGAAGGTTAAATCAATAGAAACCTTACTTTGTCAGTGTATTGCAAAAATGACAGGCATGTATCCCAAAGCTGTATTTTATGCTCCATGTTAATGGTATAGCAGCTGGCTTTGTTACCTTCTGCCCTGGCTTCCTCACACAGCAGCATGTGAACTGCTCATCCCCTCAGCCCTCACAGACATGGCCTATCTGAAAAGTGCATAAAAGTGAAATTCCTGTGGAGATTACAGTGAAGAAAGGCATCTGTACCCCATCCCAGCAGCTGCAGGAGGTCTGTGACAGCAGTGCCAGAGTGGCTCTGTCGTGGAAAGGGCAATATTGACATTCACAGATTTGGACAAAAATAAGGTGTTTCTCAGGAGTGGTGTTTTTAAACTGATCTCTCACTCTTCTGTTCAGCCTTTTGACTCACCACAGATACATGACTTGGGTACAAAACAGGCAGGCAAATATCCAAAAAGACGGTGGGGAACAACTATGAAAACCGACTGTGCAACCAAAGGAGAAAGATGCTTTCTCATAAATCTCCCTGACAGAAATAAAGTAACAACCTGTAACTTGGCCCAGGCCCTAATTCTTTTTCAGACCAGCATTGGAACGGGGTCCCCAGGGAAGTGGTCACAGCACAAAGTCTGCCAGCATTCAAGAAGTGTTTGAACGATGCTCTACGACACATGATGTGATTCTTGGAGTTGTCCAGTGCAGGGCCAGGAGTTGGACTCGATGATCCCTGTGGGTCCCTTCCAGCTCAGGATATTCTGACTCTCAGTGTGTGCTCATGTCTACATTTTATCTCAGTCCTTCAGTACTGTAAGAATCCATCCAGACTCAGAGCAGTCAGGGGAAAGAGCAACAACTTTCATGTTTCCCTGACAGCCCTATTTCACTTCAAAATCAATAGTTTTAGAGTTGTTCACATATCCCACCTACATCTGAACCCCTTCAAGCCTCACAGGTAGAAGAGACAGGGTTTCTTACAAGGACATAATTTCAGCCCCTAGCTGGATGGAATTTCACAAACTCAATATCCATGTAAAGTATCTACAGGCTGCATGGATGTGCCAAAACCCTCCTCTGTCTTCCCAGAAATCAAAGGGCTTGCCTAACAGGGATAAATATAAAATATTATCCCTGAAGTTTAGTTTTATAGGAGTTAACATCATTCACAGAGCTGTCGCAGCACCAGAGGAAACAGTGAGGAGGGGAAAAAAAAAAAGAGGCCCTTTCTCTGTCTCAGCATAGTTGCTTTGCCACTTTAATTCAAGGAGTAATATCATAGCACTAAAACAAACCATTCTTTATACCACCACAGAAACTATTTTCTACACCTTGACACCAAACACTGAGAGAATCTTCCTCCAAGTGAGTTTGAAAATGGTTGATAAAGTTACTTCATGAGCAAATAACTTGCTCTTTGTTTGTTTCATTATTTATTCACATGGAGACACAAATATAGTCAGACATTGGCTCAGACATAAAAATGCCAATTGACAAAAGGAAAAAGAAAAGTCTTTAAATGTAAAGTTTGCTAAAATGCTCTTATGAAGAAGTGCAAATGTGTGCTGATTATAAATATTCACTGAACAGACTAAAATAAATTTGATATGCCTAAGAAAGGCTATATATTTCCAGCCAATTTTATTCTTTCTGGAAGGCTTTATAATGCATTTATGAAGATATGCTTACAGGCAGGATTAAATCTCTCCTGTTTGCACAACTGTAATGCAAAATATGCAAATACTGTGGTAAATCAGAGAAGTTGTTGGCTTTTCTCTTCCGAGAAAACTTGACTGTGAAGGTTTTTCCCTTCTCCTGCTTAAAAAAAACCAAACCTTATCTCATAATTTCTATACCCTAAAATCATATTTTCTCATGCAGCATGTTCCAAATAAGCTATTGTGTGTTTTCTCTGGGAAAAAAGGTGCAGGACTTGTCCTACTCTAGAGTGACAAGGAGTGACAAGCATGCCCTGTGAGCAAGCCAAGGCTTGTACTGAGATGGTAAGAAATAAAGCAACTTACATTTAGACATTTGACACAGATACCGATCACAAGAAAGAGCATTTACAGTATTAAATTGAAACCCATGAATAATTCACCAGTTTCAGCTGATGACAAACACAGAAGTGGCAGACTATTTGATGATCAATAATTATTTCTGAGATTTTAGGAAGTGTGGCACCTTATAACCAAACAATTTAATTAAACACTAGATATGACTGTTTAATTGCACATGCTGTATCAACCCTTTTTTCCTTTTGAATTTTGTGCAGATGCTAAAAATCATTCATCACTTCTCAAGCAAATTCACTTCTCACCGTGAATTTAAAAACTGGTTCTCTAATAAAGTTTTCCAATATTACATTTCGTGCTACACTCCTGCTCTCATTAAACTGCTAATAGCCTTCAAATAATAAGTTTATTGGAAACCATAGCCGTAGGTTCACTGACATCACATTTGAATCTCATCTGCTGCTGAGGTTTACAAGTGACAATGCTAAGACTGATGACCTTGTGTCCAGCACAGCGAGACCCCAACAGTAGATAAAATTTCCAGCAGAGCCACAACACTTGCCCAAGGTGTCAGTCTTGAAAACATTCTTCAGAAATGAAGCAGATCCATATATTTATCTACAGAGCTTTTCCATGGAAACAAGTTTCTTCCTAAAACATCTCCTTTAAAAACGTGAAAGTACTGAACAAATCACACAAAGTCACTGATTTTTCTTCCTAGGTCTGCTGGCTCTATGCCATCAGCTTGGGATGCAGAAATGCATCTTGTTTTTTCCAAACAGGTTAAACAAAAGGGATTTATTCAGCTCTGTATCAGAGAAACAACCTTTTCCAACAGCTTTTGGGTTTTAAATATCATAGGATGAGAATACTAGAATTTCTCCTGAAACACTGTGGGATGGTTTCTGATCTCTCTCATTTTGAAGTCTCTTTCTTGCTGGTTGCTCCAGTTTGGTTTGTTGGGGGGTTTTTGACCATTACTCCAAGTCACAGAAAACCTCTTCATGCTGCAGTGAAGTGTTGTTCTTCCTCCTGAAAACACTCAAGTCTCCATACACAGGCTTTTCCACACCATCTTCATAGCTTTCATCAACCCCCCTGATCAGACATCAGCAGACTGGAACTTTAAATCTTCTCTCCTAAAGTGACTAACTCAGAATCTTTGCTTGCACCCTCTACACTTTTCTACACCAATATTCAGAAGGAAGCACCAAAAGTGCAGTTTCCTGTGACCCTACATCCCTAGACAAAACCAGATGAATTAAAAAAAAAAAAACCAGAAACCAAAAAACTTCAGCAGGATTCCATTAAAGCTCATGGCCTGCAGGTACCAATTCCATCTTTATGATCCAGTGCTTTTAAATATATGTAACCCTGGAATACGTGGACCATTTCAAAAAATTTTTCATATAAAACTTGTCACTCACTGACATCTCCTTTCATGACTATGATAGTTTGTAATAATTTTCAGTCAAAAAACTGACATTAGACTGTGACTGAGTCTTCCTGGAAACTTCTCAACCAGATCCATGGTGTTTTCTGAAACAGATAGAATTAAAAAGTCAGTTCACACTTGTACAAGCATCTAATTCCATCACATCTCTGTGCCTGGCAGCTGAGGTGTTGCAGCCACCTGAGACCTTCCAACTTACTGTGTAGTCAAGCTGCCCTTGCAGTTACCACAAGTTAAATTTTAACAGGACTGAGACACCCTTTTTTATTAATCAAATGATCCAGTTAGTTGGCATATTAAAGTAAATAATGACAACTCTAAGCTGCAAAGAAAGCCTACAAATCACAGAAACCTTTTTTACAGAGTCTTCACACTAAAAGATATTCCAGTCTGGTCTCAGCTTCATAAGCAGAACAGCACCTATGGTTCATTTTCTACTTGTCAGGAGAGCTCATGTAAATTATGTCTCGTGTGTTCCTGAAACTAAGTTGATATACTGTAAACCATTATTTTTGCCCTGATAGAAATAATTTCTTATAGCTACCAGTGCCACATGCAATCCCCACTGAGAGAAAGCTGTGGTGATTGATATGAAAGCAACCCCCAGCAATAGATACCCTGATATTGAAACAGCAGACTGAAGACACAAAAACCAGCATTTCTACATATATTCTACACTGCCATTCAAACTCTAATAATTTTTTATGAGATTTTAATTTTTCTCAGTTAATTTTGCTTTAACCTTCCCCACAGCCCTTCTTTGCCTACCTTCCTAAAGCATTCTGCCTCCTCAACCTTCACTGACAAGACTGTTCTCCAAAGCACAGGCTATTACAGAGCAGTCATGGAACAAGAATTATAAATGCAAACATTTTGCCCCAAGAGCATCCTGTACACCAGGCTGGGAACAACCCCAGTCTGAAGGGCAATGATGACAGAGCCATGTGGTGAATATCAGTTTGTATAGCCCAGAGTGGGCAAGCTCTGCCAATTAGTAGTAGTAGGGGTGTTCCATCCAATTTTCTCCCAAGGTAAATCCTGCCTGCAGTCAGCATTATGCTCATTTGGGCTCAGCAGACATTTGATCTGCCTAATCAAAAGAATCCACTTTCTGCTACCCAAAGAAGGAATAATGCAGTACACTACAGGAAGAAAAAAAAGATGCAACAGTTTTACACAAACATACTGTCAAATCATACTTCAATAATTATGGCTCCTGTGGCACTTGTGTGTGGAAGGAAAAAAAAA
This sequence comes from Corvus cornix cornix, assembly GCF_000738735.6. NCBI lineage: Eukaryota > Metazoa > Chordata > Aves > Passeriformes > Corvidae > Corvus > Corvus cornix. Next base: position 9,137,456 of record NC_046335.1, read on the forward strand.
AAAAAAAAGAGGAGTTCAATCAGTTAACATGTGACTCCTTACAGATAGGAGAATAAAGGAGCCAGCAACCATGAATTTTGAATTTTGTTGGGTTCATTGTTCAGTACAGAAAATAACACAGTTAGGAATATCTTTTCAGAAGTTTCCTCTTTAACTGCTAGAGATCATTTGAATTTATCTGGACACTACTACCTAATCTGGCTTTATGCCTCTGCTCTCAGGCTCGTGTACTTCAAGTCATCATTTGGAATAGTCTTCAGTGTTCTACAAGATTAGGTTTAATTTAAGGCTTGTGACACCTTTATGTATTTGTTAGGTATGATTCAGTTACCCCTGTAACAAGTAGGTTTCATTAACAATGGGTGACACAGCAGAGAAGTAAAATCAGGAGCTGGAGTACACTGCAATTAATAACTGAATCCATACTCAGCTTCAGAATAACAACACACAAAAACAACGAGTAAAACTGTTTGGTGAACACCTGAGAAGCAGTCTATCATTCTGGAAGATGCTTCAGAGGTATTGCTCCATATCCTTGTGTCATGCTGCCAAATATTACTGTAAATCCTTCTTGGCAGACCTTCCAAAGAGTATAGCATGTACTACATGACCAGACAGATAAATATCATCTCACAAACCTTAAGCAAAGCCAGAAGAATACTCCCTTTTACACAAAACCAGATTTTAAAAGTCCTGTGATATTTTCTCTTCAGTTGTTGCTCATTTTTTTCATATAGCAGTATGTACCAACCAACTAAACTCATAATCTGGTGACACTTCCATTCCTGGAACAGCCACAGACAGTCCTGCAAGCATTGCAAAAAACAGGCTTTGCCCCCCATCAGCACAAGGCAGAGAATCTTTACAACGTATCAGCAATCACCAGAGAATTAGTAATGTTTTTACAAACTTGGGTGATTATATTTAGCAAGTGTCTCCATGCCCTAAAACAGCACATCACAATTATGTTAGTCTTTGCTTTTTTAGCTACTTCCTTAAAAAACTATTGTAATGACACTTCAGCTGAAAACATTTGCCCGTCAATATTTCAGCAGGAACTTCCCTTGCTTGAGTCACTGTTCAGGTCCCAACAATTGCCAGGATAAGATGTGATTTCACTGGGAAAGTGACCTGGCTGCCACCTAAAAGGCTGAACAAACTTACACCAGCACAGCTAAGAAAAACCACACAATTTCTAAACAAACCTCAACAACAGTTCCTGCAATAAGGGCAAGCGACTTCTACAGCTAAAAGGCTTTTCCTCTGCTGCATTTCAAAGTTCTGAACACTTGTAAAAAAGAAAAATGGAGAAGTCATTCCCTATGGCATGTCTCAGGGAAATTTGAATACAGGGATCACCATCTTTGACTCTGCAGGAAGAACACCCAACTTTTTAGCACTGAATTGCAGTTTCTTGTAGCCTGGGCCTATCCAAAACAGCTTTCTAGAGCCACACTCTAAGCACGCTCTGGATGTTCTACAGAATAAAAATGCTGTTATTCAATCAAATCTCACCTTAAGACACTCATTCTTGAGCACATATAGTTAATCCTATGGAGTTAATCCTATTTGATTCTTTTAATCTGTTTGTACTCTAACTCATCAGTTCTTTTTTTCTTTTGCATATACTTTGTGTTTTTGTGTTGCCTTTGTTAGTACTGTAAGAATAAATTATTACCAGTAATTTAACTCAGTGATTATTTCTCTTTTATATCTAATTTGTAACTACTGTTTTCTACTTTGGATGATATATAATTTTTACATTTTGGAATTACTGTCACTTATTTAGCATCTCTGTAAGAACCAGGTCTTCCCTTGTCTACTCATGCAAAGTTCTCCATAACTAATCCTACTCTAATCTAGATCACAGAAAACAGGGATTTATTTATGGGATCACCCATAAAGAGTGAGGAAATTCTACCTGCAGTTGTCATCTGAATTGGCTGATTGCAGAAGGATTAAAAAAATTACCTAAGGACATAATGCTAAATTCCCCTACAAGCTATGAAAGCAACGAAGTCCTGCCCTTCTACTCCTGCCCTGTCACAGCTGTGCCCTGCTATAACTTCTGGTCAATCTGACCCCAAAGACAACATTGGTCTGACTTAATTAGGTATTATGTCTGCTCCAGGGATATTAATGATTTGAACTATAAATATTGCAACCATAAAAATCCAGTGTATTATGCTATATGTGAATTTAAGTGAAGTGCTAAGAGACCTTGTAAAAGTAAAAGGTAAATTAAAGTTACTTTTTTGCCTCCACAGCTTCTTGGTAATAGGAAAAACTCTTTCTCTGGGACTTAGAATTTGCTTTTTATCTCGACTGAATAATTTACAAGCATCCCTTAAATGGTCACTGTAGTTATATTGGTCTTGGGGAAAAAAAAATCACATTACTGAGGTCAGTGTGTCCAATTCTGCTATAAAGACAGTGTGGAAGTGTGCTTTGTGCACCAAGGATGGATGTGACAGGTAGCCAACAAGCCCAGTTTAACCAAAGAAGGTTTGGTTAAACCTGAGAAGCAGAGCTCAGCATTCATCTAGGGTAGATGAGGCCACCCATTCAAGGTTCTTCAGTCCTCAGTATTTGTTCTAATTTTGGATACTTGGCACCATGCAGGTGGAGACTCAGCTGTCTTCCTCTGTTCAATACATAGCTAAATGCAGCACATTTTAGAAGTTTTACTTTGAGTTTTATCAGAAACTCCAGAATTGCTACGCATAAAACAAGTTACTCAAAATTCCAGGTTTCAGCCAATACAAGGATATTATGAGTAACATAGCCTCTCTGTTTAGCTGGGATTTTTATGACATCCATTAAGGGGCTTCATCTACATACTGACTATAAAGCTGAGACAATCAGCAGCAGCTCTCCACTCTGCTGTGATGGTGCACCAAGAAAGGGGGAGAGAGAGTTCTGCCTTCCCATGGGGCATCTGAGAGCCACTCTGTCTCAGAAAAAAACCAGCCTCCTGGTCTACAGGGAATAAATCTATTACTGCAGTCTGCTTCCATCTTCAAGAATCTAGAGAAAATATTCACATTAAGCATGTTGGGGGTTTTTTTGAGACTGATAATAAACAGAAAGCTTCACATTCCAAGGCTTAACCTATCAACTGACAGAAGCTGGGCATGTTGTATTTTGAGATTTCTCATGTATTTTCAATCCATCTGGTATTGCCCAGAATAATGGACTAAATGGTCAATTAATCTAATCCAGTACAGCAATTCCTAAATGTTCCTTTCCCTCTAAAATACACAAATATAGAAATATAAACAGTGTTGTAAACATTTGAATTTGATGTACTGAAGGTCACTGAACAGCACATAATACTCCCTCCTTCTCCAATCCACAGAAGTGTGCTTTGTTTTCTCATAATTAATTTCTATTTCATAACTAAGCTTCTAGATAGCTCGTTACTCAGAAGAGAATTAAACACTCAAGACTATGAGGTTTAAATTGGTCTTTTCAATAGATAAAATGATTGAAATAGGACAGTAAAATATCCTAATTTCAAGAGGAAGACACATAACTCAGAGTTCAAGTAGTAAAGCAATTAATCTTCAACAGAACAGCACGTGGTAGCTCTGAAAACAAAGCTCTAAATTCTGACAATCATCCTAAAATATTTAACACTGAATCTCTTCTGAGACTTCTGTTAGAACTCAATAGAAAAGCCCCATCATCTGCTCACAAAATAAATGCAAATCCTTACAAGGCTGGATAACCGTAATATGGCTCCAGGCATACCTTTGGTTCTTTCTTACTATCAGCTCCTGTGAGAATCACCATATTCCCTGATGCTCAGGGAAAGCTCTTTAAATGCCTGCTTTTTCCATTCTCTTCCAACACACTAATTTTTAAACATCACCTCGCTTTCCTCTCCCGTTTAACACTTCCATTAATGACTAAGAGCAAGAGTTCACATTTCAGTGCATTAGCCCAATCAGCTCTCACCTTGTGATTTTCACATTGTTTTATAGTTTATAAAAAATAAGCAGCAAGCTAAATAAATAAATTAGCACTGCACCCTGCCAAGGCAAAGTCAGAAAGAATTATTTACAGTCAGTTCTTAAAAGGGCTTGGCTCACTTATGACTGATGCCTACACCAGTGCTGCCAAGAGCAGACCCCCTGTGCTTTGGTGTTGTGGTCACACTGAACAGACACCCAAGGTGGCAACAATTTTGATGCCCCAATTTACAATTCACACATTTGGGTGACAAATTAAACTTTGGTTTGAAAATTGCTATGATCTCCAAAAGGCCAAAATGAGTAACCCCAAATTAACTTCCTTCTCTCACTGACCCAATACAGCACTCAGTGTTCTTGTCTGCCCTCAGTTTCATTTTCATGTTTTTGGAATCACCTCTGGGACATGTGTTTCCTCACAGACCTACCAGCATGATGGCTTTATCCCAGTTGTGACCTCCAAGTAGGAGTTAAAAATGAAGTTTCAGGACAAAAGGCTCAAGAGATAAAGGGCTCTTCCCAGTTTACACTCAGAAACAAAATCTCAGCCCAAAGAAAAAACACATTATTTTTATGGATTATGCTAATTCACACCAGGAAAGAGGCGAACTATTTTTTTCTTGGGGGTGGGAGGCATTGTATATGCAATATGTGACTCTTACTATCTCTTACATGAAATCATTTCAGCCAGTTACATAATTTGCTCCAACCAGATGGCCTAAAAAGTGCACAGTGGTATCTTAAAGTCCATCTCAGTCTCATCCTTAGAGAAATGAAATAAAATTATTTAACCCTCCTTCATTAGCCATGTTTTCTTACTCTTCGTATTGATTTCCATGAACTCCTCTCACCTCCTCTTTTGTCACCTCTTTCTTTAAACACAGCCCCAAAAGGGATATTCCACACTCTCTGCTGCATCACATCATAACACAGTATATGCTCCTTCAGTTGCTGACTCAGATTTCTGCCCAAGAAAAATATATTAGACTTGGACTTGTCAGATAGAGTTCTTGAGAAATTAGATTTGCAAATACTTCTTCAATTGTGATTAAACAGACAATAAATCTAACACTAAACCATAGGGCACTGTTGCAGGAACGAAACTTAAATAGACATTTTAGTTTCTTTTAATTGCATAAAGGTATTGCTTGCCCTTATATATGTTTGGGAGAGGGCTAGTCAGCTCCACAGTAATAAAGCAGCGTGTCCAGTCATTCACACATTACTGCTGTAAATCAAATAAAAAATGGTCTCTTGCTTATAACAGGAAAAATACACCAAATGCAAAGGTCAGAACACAACAGAAGAGGAAAAAAATTGAGAGGAGATAGAGGAATCACTCAGAAAGGAGTGCGCAGTTATAAAACAGCTATTGCTTTTCTGTGAGGCTGTATTATCAAGTCATTTGTGAAGGTTCAAGTGGCCCATTACTATTAAGAAAATCAATCTTGAAATGCTGAAGAGATGAATAATTTTAGCAGATAGATTGTTTCTCTGAAAACTTCAGAAATACATTTTTTATTATAAACTATCCATTATAAACTCCGTTTAATGTTTTCCAGCCAACCAATGGTAAGAAAACTATTTGGCTCTCAATACCCATGAATCCCATTTAAGTGAATATCTGGCAGTTGGGGAAGTTTGAACATCACAGCCAAGAGCTGCCCTGGAAGAAGCCAGAGTTGGAAGTGTGTTTATCAGACTGTCTTTTTTTCTTTTCCACTGTCCTGCAATTATTTATATTCTTCTTGCCACGCCTGCAGATGATCTTTGAAATAAAACTGTGTCTCAAAAGAGTCTCCTTTCATTAACTGGCTCCAGATAAATCAATATATGGTGTGAGAGATGTGGGCAGCATCTTTCAAGAGAAACAAATTGCCATTGTAACATGCAATTAGTCATGCAAAAATGAAATGCTCTGGAAATAGGGTCTGCTTTATAAATGCTTCATTGTGAAGAGTAGACAGTACTTCAAAACGATGCTGGAGCAATAAGTTCTTGTTTGTCAACATAATATTCCCATATGTAATTAGAAAATTGTGTGCAAGCTGACCACTTCACTTTGCTCTATTAAGGAAATGGACCACTAGCACTAAAATACCGTAACAAAACATCCAGTTTCAACTATGGAATGAAGAATAATTCCAGTCACTAAGTTGTTTTCCCTGCTTGTCTCTGACATACTTGATCCATGCCCTTTAACTGAAGTCAAATGTTTTCCCAAATATTACAGAAAAAAAAAAGTAATTAAAAAAATTAAGAAAGGAGGGTCAATTACACAAACATCTTCCTCTGTTTATAGAGTAAACACAAAGAATCAGCTTAATTGGATCTAAAAAGATTTGGAATGAGGACTAGGAAATCTTTCTACCAGTAAAGCTCATGACACACTAGAGTAAGGCTGCCAACAGAGGTCATATAATCTCCTATACTGTCCTTACACGTGCCTGAAGATTTTTGACAGCTCCAGAAGAGACCCACATTGTGTCAGCACAGAGCAGCAGACTCAGCTACTTCTCAAAGTCCTTTCCAGCCAGAAATGTCTATTATTCTCTGTTTATATGCAGCCTGGCTCTGTAAGGACATTGCTGGGCTGCTGCATTCGTACAGATGAAGCTGACAGGGCTTGGCATAAGTATAGGGTGCTGTCAAAATATTAATACATGCTGAACCAGAGCTTTTCTTTAACACTTCATGGTTTTTCATTATTAAGACATGGATGAAGTCTCTACACACTTCAGTTTCCTGAGGTCATTACAGCATCTTTTTGATTAACTGGTCAGTGCTGCTTGGGTGTTTTGCAGCTGCAGATAAAAGACCTTCCTGAGTAGTATGAAATGCAGTTTTCATTCCTGGTGAGTACAGCTGCATAGGAAGAGGTGTGTAAAAAAAGTTACTTGTTTTACTAAAACAAGGGAAAAATAGGTACTTGTGGTAGCTGTCATTTAAACAGCAAATTACAGGAAATGTTCTGCAATGAGAGATTAAAAGAAAACCAACACAGGTATAGCACAATCTAACCTCAAAAGATAATCAAAATTAAGTATCATGCTGGTTACTAGTTTGTCATCCTCTCTCAAATCAAAAACCTTTCCAAATTTACATGACCCAATCTGAAGGTACATAAAAACATAGGAAAACTGTACTTAGAACAGAAGTGTTCACATTTTTAGCCATATTTTAGGCCTACACAAATTGATGTGAGTATCCATTTTGCCTGTTATTTTATTTTTAACTACAGTCATAAACCAGACTGATGCCCTCAGGGACATCTCTATAGCTGGCCCACCTAATACTATTCCTGGTCAGTATAGCATGACTGTTAGCTTCAATACATACTCCCTAGTTTGCTCCATTACCCAAGAAATCACATTTTTCCACTAGCCTGAGATAAAAATCATGTGGCAGTCATGAGATCTGGTAGAAAAATATATTTTATGTAACCAGTCTTTTATGCTCAAGGAATAAAAGATATCGCTTCTTTATTGTGTTCACAAAACATAAAGGGCCAGGGCAGGCAAATTAAAGTGTTTCCAAGGGACACTAAAAGGGGAAAATTTTTAAGCATTTCAGAATCTGCAGGGTGAGCACCAGGAGCATAATTTTCCCACCTGAAAGCATTTTAACTTTAAAGTTTCAAAATGTTTGTTTCTTTTTCTTTATTTTTCTCCTCTTAATGTCTGCCAACAACAGACATGGGTAGCAGGGCCATCAGGGAAACTTATTTTCAAGAAGCCAATCTTTTATCTCTCATCACTTCTGAAACGTGATTTGGTACTGAACATGTCACACAAATGTTGTGGGCTTCTTTTGTTTCTTTTTATTGACAGCTCACATGAGCAGGATTTCACTTAACTAGAAATCCTGCCAATTTTAATCATGCAAAAAGACCAAGGCAAGCATGACAAGCACTAAAAAGAAAACATAATTTCTTCAAGGATGTTACAATCAGATTAGTTTTCATAGAGTAAGACGTAAAAATCCATGAAACTCCTGGTTTATTAAAGTCTAAACACAAGATGGATACACCTAAACTCAATTTCAGACTATCCAAGACCCAGTATTACAGGGTCCCTTTCTCCCCTCTTGCCACAGCTCATGGTATTTCTTTCACTTATTGCATAACATATATTAAACAATCTCTGATGATTGCTGTTTCTGTACATTCACACAAAGGATTAAAAATACTCTTAGACCAAAATCAGACTGCTTGTGCCACAGGTCAGCACATACAAGAATAAGCAGCATCACACACCATATTATTTCCTTAATCACATGAGAGAAAAGCAGAAAGCCTGGATAGAGCTTTTTCCCTAAAAAAATAGAGACACACATAGATTATTTTGCCAATATCAACAAAGTCTCAGGAAATTTCCAAGAGAAAGATAAGAAATTCTTTCCTCAAAAAGTGGTGTAATATGCCCTGCTCCTCACTTGAGATAAAAAAAAAAAAAAAATTTCTGTGTGGCATTTAAATTCAGTGGGTTTTGTTGCTTCTCTAGTTTTAAAAAATAGACACATTAATCTTTATCTGATGCTTTTTCTTCCTTTAATACTGAGAGAGTTTTTCTCCTCTCTCTCTCTCTGAATTGTGACTAATTTTTGCTGAGCATGTCCTTGCTACTTGTTCTGTTTTCTTGGTTTGGTTTGCTGCCTCAGATTTTAGCAAATTCACCCCTTATGACAGAGCCACATTTCACCTCTTCTGTCTCTCCAGAGACCAAAAAAAACCAACAATAAATAAGGAAGCTATATTTTTCTTTTTCAAATGAAACAAGTATCAGCAGCTTCCTCATTCTCCATCTCCTGCCCTGTCCCAGCTCACCAGGGAAGCAGCCCTCTGCACACTTACACACCACTGCCACTATATTTGGAAAAAACCTTTGACCTCAGATCAGAATGTATTGCAAGGCTCTCCATGCTCAGTATTCATATTTACTCTCAATTGTCTTTAAAACAGATTTGTTTATACAGCCAGCTCTATGCTGGAAGCTGCATAGTTGTTGCTTGCATCCTGCCTTCAGCCCTTTTCCCACAAAGGTTTCTGCTGCCCCTTTGCCCACACATTTATTCCCTGCAACTAGGATCAACATCAGCTGCAATCCCTCTGACCACCACTCCAATCTTGTGCTGTAAACTGATGAATTCAAATCAAAATATCTCAGGGCGTTTTACAGTCTCTCAAAGTCACTTTCATGTTGCTTCATCTACTGCTCTCTCTTAACAAGTATTTCAAATTGGATGATAGCTCTAGAAGGTTTTACTCAGGTACAAGTAGTACCCATTTTCCAGCCTTATTAAATCATAAAGCACTTGATTCATTTCCAGGGATTAGGTACAAAATATCCTCTGGCTATATTGACCATTCAACAAATTGCATTATGAAAGCAGCACTACACCAGAGCAGCTCTAAAAGCCTGCTTTCCTTGGATTTTGCATGGTTATTATTGCAATCAATATTGGAGCAATTCAACTCCCTCATGATCAGTCTCCAAGGCTTCTTTAAAGTACTTTTCTTATAGGTACAAACATTACACCAATATTTTTTTGAACCACCCTCAGGGTCTGTAACAACAACCAGCCTTTTCATCAACTTCTTCCCATACTGTCTCTGGTTTATGGGACACATCACACATCTCTTGGGAAATTCTTTGGCATCTTTCAGTATTAATCCTTGCTAGAGCCAGTTTTGTTTTCTAAATCTCAAAGCTCTAGAGCTTTCCTGTTTTTTTGGCTTGATATCACACCCTGAAAATGATATTTCATTCAAAACCATGTGGGAGAAAAGTTCTCTTTAAGCATCAAAAGCAACAACAAAATTCAGTGCTGTATTAAATATTTCAGAACATTTTAATTCTGAAAATAAAATGCCTTTTCCCCACCAAAAAGACCTGTAAGTCTGACTCTAATCAGGATTCTGGTACTTCATTTCCTTACTTGGACAAATTCAAGCTTCTAATGGGAAGAAAATGTCTGGTCTCTGTGCCCCCTAACTTAAGAGGAAAATTCCATCTCCTCATTTGGAGAAAAGCTTCTTTTAATGTGTGTTTCTAGAGCACTATACCACAAAAGTATATACTGTCTTTCAATTCTGTACCTTGACGTAGGTCTACAGTATGAACTCCACCATATCCCCCAAACTGAGCTTAATTATAACCTTTCTACTACAGGGATTAAATCAGTTAAAATCCAATGGAATTTCTATTTGACACACTCAATAGTGTGACAAATCCAGGGAAAAGGCAGGGGCACATGAAGGGTGCACTAATTTCAATCAAGTCTTTCCAGTGTGTGAATGCCGGAGAATGATTGGATCTCGAATTTCATCATATGTGTGAGTATTGCTTTATTGTGAACATTTACATTAGTAGTTTAATCCCTTTAGGAAAAGAATACTGGAAATTGGTTTCAAAATGTTCCCTTCATTAAATCTATTGCAATTTCTTTTGAAATAAAAGGCACAGTCTGAGGTAGTGAGAACCTCACAGATGAACTGTGAGAAACATTAGATAAGGACCTCTCAACCCTTAAAAGGAATGAAATTGTGCTGCACATTTCCCAGCTGAATAGTTTACAACATATTAACATCATTTGGGGGAATAGAATTTTAAGTAAAGGCTGTCAATGTGTATCACAGGTTTAAAGGAAATCAGAGACAAAATGAAGAGCTTAAAATGTGTGAGGAAGACACATCCACACACAGCCACTCATCTTTTCTCTAAGCTCTCCTTTCTGCCCATTATGGTAGTTTATTCACAGTATTTCACTGTGCTGGGAGAAAGAATCTTGTTGTACCACCATGAGAAATCTCATGTTTGTGCTTTAGCAAGGTCCCATCTCAGAGAAGATCTCATAAGATTGTTTTTAGTCTTGTTTTCTTGTATCCCACATTGCCAAAAGAGATGTGTATGGCCCCTTTCACTGTTGTGTAAAAATCAGTGACCAGCAGGCACTTGCACTGGATACAAGATCAGATGTCAAGTGCAGACTTCTGCTCTGGAAATAACGCTTTGGAGGAACCTTATGTGGAAAGCAGAAGGTGGTCCAGCAGCATTTGTTTTAAATCCATTCATGCTTTCCTGAGTCCTGTGATGTGTTAAAAGCCATTGTTGTGGCCTGGTGCATGCTAAGTAACCTGCTTTTTCCTATGTCCTCAATCTTCCCCAAACCACATGAACAGCCAGTTAGAAATTCAGCTTATCAGAAATATCAGTGGTTTCAACCTTAAACAAGTTCAAATTTTCTCCTATCTGCTGTACATAGCAAACAGACAGGTAGGGAGTGCTCTAAATTAGTCACAATTTACAATAATGATAAGGCTCCAGTTCCTTCCCTGAAATTGCTATATTCCTAAACTTGACTCTCCTGGATGTCAGGACATTTTGGGGTGGCTCACACTCTCTCCAGTTCTCACAAAAACTAACCCAAGGAAAGTTTCACTGAAGTTGGTCTATTCTGTGTACTTGCTCACAGATTATTTTGATGGATTCACACTTCTCAAACAGAGTACTTTACCTAAAATTTCCAAGTACATCTAAAGACAAAACATTTCAGGCACTTAAAGTTTTTTCTGTAATTACAAATTAAGGATAAACATCTTAAAGAAACACTTAGCTTTTCTATTCAGCAGTCTAGTACACTGAATTAAAAGCATGATGATACCTAAGAAATTACATATGTAAGGCATAATTTTTAGACGAAATGTTCTTTTGTTCTCTCTAGTCAAATTTCCAATCATATTTTCTTTCAGTGCAAAGCACGTATGAATTTTTAGAACAACAGAATTAATTTTAAAAAGACATTCAACAAAAATGCATATCTGACCCACACAGAAAAGCTACAGAAAAAACTTAAGTACTAATCTATGAATGAGATGAAACAGGGCACTAGAAGATTGAAGTACAAAGAAGAGTATTTGGCAGATTTTTCTTCAAAAAAATGATATTACAGAAGCAACAGTAAAAGTAGCAGTACAAAAGCAGCCTTAAAATCCTCCCGTTTCATCAGTGTGGAAATATTTTGGAAATAGGAAAGTAGGAGTATACTTACATAGTAAATGCCACCATATTGGTGGCCTGATGCACCTCAAATGAGAGGGAATAAATAACCCATTGGAAGCTTCCCATGCCACACACTTCTGTTGCTTTTTTACTGAGAGCAAACAGGGCATGTTATCACTCCTCAGAACAAACATCCGCAACTTTAAATCCAGGAAGGTTAAAAACTTCTGCTGATCCATTTTACTGTATGACACCTATGCAGAATTATATTGATAACAAAACCAGAAATTATACTATTGAAACTAAATGAGGTTTTCCCTGATCTTACTCTTGATCTGCCCTCTGCTATCAGTTATTTTTAAAAAAGACAGTCACAGAAAAAGTCAGCTTTTTCTGGGTGGAACCAACACAAACTAGAAACACATAATAGTCTATTATCCTTGCTGGGTAATTTTTCCACATTTCAGTTCAGAAAAGGAAATTTATAGATTTAGTCTTCACCTGCATTGGTGCAATGGCTGTGAGAAAGAGCAGGAAACATTCCTTCAGACCAAGCTCTCATTAGGAGGGGACTGCACAAAGCAATGTGCAGAAATCCCATTTAGGCTGGCAAAGTATAACTTCAATACAACCTAACTGCAGAAGGGCACAGGGAAACATTTGAACACTTTCTCATGTTCTTGCAGAACATGTGGTTAAAATTAAGTATTTGCTTTTTTTCTTTCCCAAACTACAAAGCAACGACCAGACACTCTTCAGTCTTCATGTGTTCTAAGGAAAAGCAAGCTATTCCATCTATGACAGCTGACTCCATATCAAACACCTCTAAAAAGGTATCCCAACGTGGGGCTGCAACTCTTTAAAATACTAATCCTAAAATCTGCAACATACCATTAGCTGAGTAACCATACTGGCTTGCAACTAACAAGAAACCAATTTAACAAAAACTCTCCCAGAAAATTCACAGCAAAGAAGGCATTATTTTAAAAGTTCTTCATATAAATTGATTGTATGTATCTATTCAGTATTGCTTTTTAGTGCCAGAAGTCCAGCATTAACTCAAGAATGCCTGGGTCTCTGCTTACACAGACACCCAATCAAACAATTAGGAACCTAATCATTAAAGAGTTGAAGACACAAAACAGATGTTCCAGCCAATTCTGTCAGAGCTGGGAGCCTCTGAAGAAAGAAGTCTGGATTGTTTAGCTTGCTTATTTCTGCAGTGCCAGAGATCATTCTCGTTACTGTGTTTTGAAGCAGTAATTTCTGAATGATGATGCTGGCAGAACTACAAACAAAGAATTACACTAATCCAATCTGGATGTCACTAACACATGTAAAACTGTCTTCAGATTTTCACAGGTCAAGCAGGATTTAAACTCCACTCCATTAATAAAACAAAGACACTGTTCTTGGACTTTAAAAAGTGTCTTTGCCTAAAAAGGCACAGGAATCCAGCATGGGTAGCAATGCTTTGTCCTGCAACATACAGGAGCTCATGGAAATAATTTATGTAGATTGTACTGCCAACCATCAGATTCCTTTAAACAGATAAAGCTCATCTTACACCAAACATTTGCAAAACGATAACCTTGCTAACCCAGAACTGCCTCTCCAGGGCCTGTCCATGCACATAAAGTTGCATTGTAACTGATAACCTGCTCTCAGAGAACAATAAGCAATATATTAGTCATGAACTATAACTTCAAACGCTCTCCTTCAAAATATTGGACAAGAGGATTGAGGATTGATTCAAACATCTGAATCCAAAACTGAGGTATTTGGGGTTTGGTTATAGGTCCAAGCTGGAAATCCAATTAAAAATTGTACCTTTAGTTTTGATATTACCTAGAGCATCTTCAGGAACTGCTAAATTCTCAAATAAGTTTTCTCTTGTTACCAAAGAGCTTACAAGACACTTCATTTGCAGTTGAAAATACTACACAAAAAACAGAGTTTAGCCAAATCCCAAAGGCCAGAATCCAATTCAGCATCTCCCTCAGATGCTGGCAAGACCTAAATCCTAAGAGCATCTTTGCCAACTTAATTACAAGCAATGAAGAAAGGAAAGGTCCTTACTCTGCTACCTGTTTAGGTAATTTACTATTCACCAGGGTGCACATACACACAAAAAAATTAGTTTGGAAACTACGACATGAGTGTTCATACAGAGCATATAAGAGGGACTAAACACCATACCACAACAAACTGTGTTTGCCACCATTCTGAAAGTCAGCTAAGCTAGTGATGGAACACCAGCCTTATCTTCAAAATACAACATCAGGAACTGTTTATTTATTTCTCTTCCAGTTTAAAATGTGTTTCATAAAGGTCAGATTGACAGCACTTTATTTTGCCAGTATGAAAAAAGGATTGTAATTGCAAGAAAAGTATTTTCTTGACAGAAATAGCAAAACACACACTCAGCTTGTTTAAATTTTCCAGTCCTTTTAGCAAAGGAAATATGTACCTATCTTGCCCATGCTTTCACTCATTAGATAAAAACTAAGTAACCACCAATTCAGTACAGCTCTCTCAGATAAAACTAAGCTGCAAGACATAAGGAAATTAACATGGATTTTCCTTTCCATGGTGCTTCTAACTCATTAGAACAATCATTTCATGACAGCAATGCCAAATACCAAACTGGTAAATTAATGGTGATATTAGCAGGCAGCAACATCAAACTACCAAGGACAGGTCTGAGTTTTAGGAATTAAATATTTTCCTTACTATTACATAGGCTGATCATTTAAGGTAAGACTAAACTGGCTTTTGAGGTTGTATTTCTCACATTTGAACTATTCAAAATTTCAGACCAATTTTTATCTTGGGCATACTGTCACCTTCCCTGCTGCATACATGTGCCAGTAAACCTTGCTAAGGACAGCTCCTCCTAAGGGATTTTAGGTTATTAGCCATTTTGGGGCTCAAGATGCAATTAAAAAGGAAGCTGGTGAGCTCTAGTCACTTCTAGTTTTTTGCCCATGCAACAACAATGAAAACCAGAAACATGCAAAGGTGCTGGAATTGGAAACCTTCAAGGGTTTCCAATTTTTGGCCACCAGATATCCCCACCAGCACACAAGCCAGCACAACTTTAAGCTGTATGACTGGGAGATTATTAAAGACATGGAAAAAGATGAGAAAACAGAAGACAGAAAAAGCAAAATATATTTTACCACATTGAAATATGGCCAGGAACGTAACCTCAGAATTGCCATTGGCCACAATCACCTGGAAAAAAAAAAAAGGAAATTAGTAGTTATACAATGGTATAGTATTAAACTACAATTCAGTGGGGAACTGAAAAAAATTAAACCAACAAAAAACCACACTACCAGAGGCTCCAAACCAGCTCAAGAGGCAGAGTTCTCTCCTGATCATCTGGAAATGTTCCTTCAAGCTCAGTAGCAGCTGGATCAAACACAATCATTAAAAAATTGTAATATTCATGATCTGTTCAGATGTCCAGTCAAGTTTACCAGAAAGAGAAAACTGCCTTTCTCTGAAGTAGAAATAGAAATATGTAGGTGGCATATTTCCTGAAAGAAGAAACACAGCTGTGTCTCTCCTAAGCCAAGAAGCCCCTCAAAGCAAATGTTATGATCAGAGCACAGAAACTCATGAAGGACGATTTTCACCAAGTGCTCCAAGTAACCAATCAAAACATTATATCAGCCCCAAAAATTCTGGCTGCAGCATCCAAATCAGCTCCAACAGAGATAAAGCATAAAAATCCACTGCACTTTCCATTAAAGGTGACATAGGAGCCATGGTACCAAATTGAATAAACTACAAGCTTCAAAAGCCTAGAAAGACTGAAGTAATACTAAGATTGGGAAAAGGTCAGACTGGGGGAAGTTGGGGAAGACTTGGGGGCTAGAAGGGGATCATTAAAGAAGTCAGCAATGTAAAAAGCAAGGAAGTACAGGACACGTCTATAAGTCACTGGATGCATTTAACTTCCATTGTACCATCTCAGTAAACAATAGTGGGAGCCTGCACGAGCTCAAACTCTGAGCAGCTTCCCATTTCTCCATCCCAGATATAAAGTTCATGTGTGCTCCAGCCTGACTGGAAGAGGCAAGAAGCATTAAAAAAAAAAAAAAAAAAAATTGCAAGAGGAAAAAACAAAAAAAAACCTGAAACAAGAAGACATCTGAGTCCTCTGCTGCTCAGGCCAGAGAAGCAATGGCCCGTGGAACACACTACATATCACGCCTACATGACGAGAGTAAAAATTCACATGCACGCATTCCAAGCACTTTCAAGTCAAGCTGTCCAGATGTTTCCGCACAGCTGCATGTTAGTAATGTTCTGTGGGCAGCATGCAACAGACCCAACAAGCCTGTCTTGCTGTGCAGAACACCTGCAGGAGAATGAAAAGCACAACCATAACTCACAAAAGCTAAAATTAACTTTTCTTGTTCATGTCTTATAACTAAAGCTCAGACGATGTGCATGAAAGAAAAGGGAAGGGTAACCCAGATGAAGGCAGATAAAAAAATAGAAAAATATATCCTTGCACTGGTTTTCAGTTTGGACTGTAATTATGATGTGGGGTTTTTTCCATTTCTCTCAGCAA